>NC_141092.1:22953824-23121209 GCF_041138505.1 Cibotium barometz
GTAGGGAAATCAGAGGCACACGAGAGCTTGGGAAGGGCCGCTTCAAGCCCTAAGCATAGCTTTAACCCTAACACCGATCCTAGCTTTAACTCTAGCCAGAACCCTAACCCTAATATTAACCCCAACCCTAGCCTTAGTGAATTCGAATCAACAGGGCCGCTGAGGAGCCTCTGTACGACAATTGGCTCTGAGGATGCGGCTGGGCACGATTTCTCCCTGCTGCAAGATTTGAATGTTGAAGTGGAAGCTGATCCCCTAGAGGAAGATGATCATGGGCTACCATCGAACGCAGAGCAAGAAGAGCACGAAGACCTGGATCCAACATCGGATGAGGAGGAAGATAGTGCCGAGGGTGGTTCACAAGAAGATTCCGATTCAGATGAAGAGGTAGACGAAGATGACGAGATTGCAGTTTTGAATCTTCTCGAAAAGAGAAGAAAATCTACAAACTGTCCGCCAGATGCTGCCACAGTAGCTACCTCTCTACAGACAGCATCTGCATCAGCAGATGACCTTGAGCCAACAAAGAAGGTTGGCAAGAGAAAGGTAGCCCTGCAAGACTTTGTCCTGCACACCTGTAGCATGCTTTCCTTCACTTTGATGGTAGCTGATTTTTTTTTTCTGGCCTTGTTAGATCAAATCTGCTGACTTGGAGGAAATGCATGCCACCTCACAGCGCCTTCTTCGAGGTTGTTCTTCTGTGCATGTTTGGGCATGCTCATGGTTGTTTTAATTGTTAATCAACTCTCAGATGTGCTATTTCTATTCCAAACATCATTTTGCATTATATGTGCTGATCATGCCACGTTCAAAAGCTTCATTGCCCTTATTCCTTTAAAGGAGTGAGGATGCTGTGTGTGTTTGTGCAAGTGACGTACATTGCTTTGGTTTTATGAGTGCAGTTATGGTGTTATAATCGACACTTTCTTTTCTTTCAGAAACTCCCCATGCTTCTTTCAAACCCCAAGTGATGACTGGAAAATCCATCTCATCGGTTCTTGAGAAAATTCGCTTGAGGAAGCTGAAGCTGGCACAAGGGTAAGAATGCTCCCACCTATTCTCCTTTTTGAAATAGTAGTGTTATAGTCTGAGCAACTGGGATAGGTGTCAAAGAGCTGCTGTTTACATTTTTCGTGCACATGCTGTCTATTTAGCGAGCCAGTATGACTATCCACATGAAAGGTGAGAGACATGCACATAACTCTCAAAACATTTTAGGTATGTTTGGCCCTCATTTGAGGACCTTCCTGCCTGTGTCCCATATCTAAAAAGAGATAGTGGAGTGCCCCAAGTGTAAAAAGTCTGTTTGTTGTTGTTTATGGCTTTACCATGTTTTTTAGCTCAGGAAGCAGTGTTGTCACTTAAATTGCTCCATGAAACAGATTGGAACATAGATCTTTACCCTTTCTTCAACAAGTAGGTGCTGCTACATCTGAAGGAAGAGACGAGGAACTTTTATCCTCAAAGGATAGCTTGCCTCATGCTGAGTATGCAAAGGAGGTTGAGGATGTTTGCACTCAAGAAGACGAGGTAAACAGACACTAGAATTGAGTAATGAAATTGATTCTTTTCTGGCAGCTTGATGCATTTTTCTTAGCCATTGTCATGATGTCCTTTGAAATAGTATATTGATATGCTGCAAATGCAATGGCCATAATTATAGTCTCTTTCCATGACATTAGTGTTTTTTATAGTGCCAAGAAACAATGCAGTGTGTAGTACACAAGAACGCAGAGGAAGATGTTGATACAAACAACACTCCTGAAAGACATGCTGAAGGATGCAATTTTGATGTTGTAAGCTGCCAAATTCATGGCTTGTTAAGGATTGAATTTTCTTTAAGCGATATATGGGTTATATAACTCGCATTTACTTTTCAGATGGCTAGTGTGACCTTGAATGCTTTTCGAGCTCCCATCGAAGACACTCAGGCATGGCCTTTGTACTTATTTACCTTTCAGTTTCTGGTTATCTTTGAGGATGCCTTATTCTGCATATTTGTAGTATAACAGATGAGCTTCTGTTTTCATTACGAGAATTCAGGTTTAGGGGCATTTTGAAGAGCAACCTAAAGAAATTCAGTGACCTGTTTTGCAGGATTTTCTTTCCCATTCTCAATCAAGCCATGAAGATCTTGATGAGGACAATGCTATAGGCACAGAAGAAGATGACATGCATTGTGTTTCTCCAGTAAAGTTGCATTTGGATACTGAGACCCAAGATGATTTTGAACAGTAAGTCTGGAACTGCATGCTCTCGTATAGGAATTGAGGCAGTCAAGACTGTTCTTTTCACATTAAAGGGTACTGACTCATGGAACGAATGTCTTCTTGTGTTCCTTGTAGTTGGCCTGATGAAGATAGCAACAAGGAGAACTTGGTTCCAGCTCCTTCAGAAAGAACAGTCCCTGTACAAGTAATGAAAGGTCCATCAATAAGGGCCCTGATTGATGATGAGGCTGAGGATGAAGACGAAGATATTCTTTTCCCAGGGGATGATGAAGAGGCAGATGAAGGTGAAGATCTGGATGATATGGTAATAGAGGAGAAAAATGAGAAAGCATGTGATATAGAGAAGCGTGCTGAACTGCACCGCAAATGGTTGGAGCAGCAAGATGCTGTTATGACCGATGACATCCTGTTGAGGTTGAAAACTGGATGGAGACCACGTGAAAACAGGAAGCGTGGATTGGAGTTTCTTGATGACGAAGTGGACATGTTTACAAAGCAGGATATGGATGAACAGAAGAAGGTAGATAGCAGTCAACTGGAAGCCCGGTTGCAGGCTTTTTCAGAACTATCCAATGAAAACAGCCAGGAAATGGAAGCATTAAGGGATGAAGATTGCCCAGATGAACTTAGGGCATTTAAAGCACTTGAAGACATTGATGATGTGCATGAATCTTCTGATGATGAGGAGACAGAAAAGAGAATGATGCGCCAACGTTTTCTTCAGGAATCTGTAAGGTTTTTGTAAGTGACATGAGTATCGAGTAAAAGCCAATAGCTAGCCAAGCAGCTAGATTAGAGTTTAACTGCTTAGGATCTGGAAGCAGTACAAAACAATTAGATGGGTTATGTAAATGTTTTTGCACTGAAGATGTTGAAGGGAAGAGACTGATTAGATCTCCTTTTTAAAGACATTTGCCATGCCTAAACAAGTGTATGATGTTTTGTTTGTGAAAGGAGGAGCAAGGGGATCTCATGTCACCTGCAGATGATGAGACTTCAAGGGAAGTCTTTGTACTCATCAATAAAGTCAATATAGCTACTACAAACAAGAAGCTGAAGCCAGGTAAGTTGGGTTTTCTTAAATGGTCCATGTTTAGAGAAGGCTACCATACCCCTTGTTATACTCATTTTGAGAAGTTCTTTGCTCTCTCTCCATGGTGTCCTAATGGTGCACTCATTGCTTTGTTATTTGGTTGTGCAGGCTCTGTTGATTCAAGGTATTTGGGTGGTGGAACTTCAAACAGCAACTCTAGTTTCACTTCAAAGGTAAAGACACTTTTCCCACAATCCCCCCCACTCGCAACTTACTGCATTTGTTGTTTCTGCAATTCTCTCTATCTAATCCGAAAACGCCGAATACTTGTTTACATGTTTGAACATGTGGTGTGATAGTCTTCTTTCCTAAGAAGAACGGCCAGCTCAACCTTGAGCTCAGCGCAAAGGCAAGGGTCCAGCAGTGGATCTGGCTCAAGGTCTTTCATTTTTGGTCGTGATGATAGCAACAGCAGTCACAGCTTAGATCAACAAGTGGACATGGTATCTATCCATCACACGCTGTGCCATGCTTTTGCCTTTCTTTTTTGCCATTTTGTTTTTCAATCTTGAATTGGGTTCATGTTGCAGCATTACGATTTGTTCCATTTGAGCCCCCCCGCCCCCCCCCCCCCGCTCCTTTAAATCTCCTTTTTCAGTTCTGGGATCAAATCTCATGTTTTGCCATGCTTTGCCAACCAGAAGGAGACCAAGGAGAATCTTGAACCTTCTTCTCAAGGCTTGAGAAAGGAGAGCTCTGAGACTAGGCAAATAGGGAAGGCAAGGAACAACCAAACCACCACAAAAACCTCTTCTTCAAGGCTAGGCCCTTCATTGTTCGAGATTTTGAGACGTCAAAGTACAGACTTGGATCACTCCCTGCAGAAGAACTTTGATGGAGTTAGCCATAACATTTCCCCTAATTTTGCAGCTTTCAAGCCCATCAAGTCTAGTATCAGCCGAGCTCCGCGTGGGGCTTGATTGTCTTTAATTATACCTGTCATCCACATTATTTGATGCTAGAAATAAAGATAAGCACTCAAAATACCCCTCCTTGCAGCGTTTCTCAGGAATAACTAAATAATTAAGCGGCCTGCAAATGGAACCTTTTGATTTTCTAAGGTGTAATTGTCGCTCATGCAACCTGGCCCCCTCTCTCTCAACACAGACGAAGGGTTTCCGTTTCCCCCTCTCTGACTCTCACACACACTCTCTCTCTCTCGCAGTTTCCTGCACATGATGCTCCTTCTATCTCTCTAGATTCTTGACACTTTTTCACAGGGATGAACCTATCTCTCTAGTTGCCTATCGCAAATCATCGTAGGGGCAAGGCTGTGTCTGTTATTTGCGAAGCCCGAGGGGAGGACTCGGGAGGTGGTGATGGGATCAATGGTGGAAATTGGGCATCGCGGCTGGGCAAAAGAGGGCCGCCCGATCTTGGTCGAAGGACGAACGCTGGGGATAAGCTTAAAGGCCTAACGACCTAGAGCAAGAATGCACGTGGGCGACTACGACTCCGGTTTGAACCCGCGTGCTAAAGGCGTTGGCTTTAAATTTGGCACCTAAGTCTAGGTGCCATAGAAAATCTAGTGGCACTTTTTCCATCAACCATGGGTGTCAAAATGTCACCTTTGGCTAAAATTTTGAGTGCCCCTTTTAATAACAAACCATTTTACTTTGAGTAATGAAAACATATTAGTTTTGTAAGTGCATTAAGCTTTCACAATTCAAAAGACTTGTTCTCATCACACAAAATACATTATAGCAAGAGAATTTTTAAAGGCATCATAAATTATTGAAGACTTTCAAGTTATTCCAATCAAAAGCATCATAATTCAATCATTCTTCTTGCTTTCACAAGCTCCCAAACTTCATAAATTGTTGCCCAATCAATGCTATCAATTCCATGACCAAGAAGTGAGAGCCTCATTAAAGCCTCAAGCGTCTTGACATTGAGTAGCTTACGTCAATTGTTTTTGATTATGTTTTGTTTCGAAAATCCTCTTTTGCACGATATTGATGACGTAGGGATTACAAGAACAGCTTGTCATAGTTTCATCATGTTTGGAAATGTGTTATGCCAATCTAAATTCGATGAAAATACTCACCAAGCATCCTTCATTTGCATGCCTTCACATCCCCAATAGTGTCTAAAAAAGCAAGAACCTCATCCCTACAACCTTGCTTGTTGATGATGGGATGGTCATTGAAATTGTCCAACAATCTATTTAACCATCCTGTAATCTTGGGCTCTCTCTCCTTTTCATCATTTGGAAAATGTTGAGGACTAAAGAGTTTGCAAGCATTGAAGAAATAAACATCAGGGAATCGATCATTTACACAATCTATGACCTTTTGAACAAATGCTTTTGCAAGCATCACACAACTTTCAACATCACCTCCTTCATTATCTAAGGGTATGCCAGCTTTATCCTTGCTTGGAATACTTGTGAACAGCAGCTCATGCACAAATTCTTCTCCTTCTTCATTGACATGCCGCATCCTACCATTTTCAACTTGAAGCATAAATTTCTTCAAGAACAAAGTACCTTTACCAAATTCCTCTTGAAGAAACTTTCTCTTCAGTGATCCGAGTGTTACTTCGATGTCGGTACTGATGGATGTTATGTCTGCCAACTCCTCTTGGAACTTTTTGTTAAGAATGTTTAAGTCATGTAGAACATCTGCAAGTAGGTAGATGCAAAATAGAACCTTATATACACACAACTTAGCATACCATCTTGGAGCACCCTCCTCCCAAAAGCTCATGATAGCTGGCATTAACTTGGTAAGTCTCTGCATCACACTCCCTCTTGCAAGCCAACGAACATCATGAATTTGCAAGACCTCCAAGACTTGCAAATTCATATCTTGTAGAGCAGATTCTGAAATTCGAAATGGCGCAAACTAGAAGCATTGATCCAAGAATAGATTTTGTTTGCAATCTTGTCAATATAAGAGAGACAAGGAAAACATTTTGATGCATCCAAAACAGCAAGAGCTTCCCTGTGGGCAATGCACTGAATACTAATGAGGCATGGTACTTCTCTTTTGAGTTTGGCAATGAGTCCATCATGTCGTCCAAGCATAGAGCTATCATCATCTGTAGCTATTCCAATTAGTCGTTGCTTGTTAAGGCCAATTTGGGTCATCACTTCTATAATGGCATCAAATTTTGTTTGTGCAGTCCCTCCCATCGGAAACAACAATGAGCTTTCCAAACTCAATGTTGCGTACACCCATTCCTTTTGATGAAAGAAAAGAAATATAGATGATCAAGTGTTTCTCTAAAGCTCTATCAGTAGATTCATCTACCATTAAAGCATAAAAGGACTCTCCAATAGTTCTTCAAGTTGTACTTTGTGAAGATATTGTGATATAGAGAATAAAAATTCCTTTCTAGCCATCATATTTGTGTATTCTTCCACCTTTAAAGTATAAGCTAGTTGGCACACCTTTTCAAACTTTCTGATTGCAAGATCTTCGTCACCTGTGAAATACATCAGCTTCATGCAAGTGATCACCGTTTCTTTATTTCTATCTTTAATTACCACAGCATGTTGTGGAAGTGTAGTCCCCTTTGTTTCGTGATAGTTTTGCATTGCAGTCCATTTGTGCTCCCGTGATCGCATGTGCTTTCTTATTGCATCTCTCTTCATAGTCTTGCACCCTTGACCAACACCCCATGGCCCCTTAACTCTGAACTTTTCACACCATTCACACTTCATGAATTCTCGTTCACCTTTAACAAGTCGAATGAGAAACGGATACTTTGATTTCCACTCTGTACGAAACTTTCTTCGCCTCACTTGTTTCTTCTTCTTACTTGTTGAGGGATCTTCATTATTGGTTGGCAAATCATCTTGGGGCATACCCGAAAGGTCCATGTCTTCAACGACTTCGTCTTCACTTGATTCACTCTCTGAGTCCGCATCAGAGTCACTTTCGGAGCCAAATATATTGTGCAAGGTTTCTTCTCGTTCTCTCTCTTTATCTTGCTTACTTTGAAGCACTTCATGGAGACTACGTTGGCGGGCCATCTAATTAAAAACAATTTTCTATTATAGTACATTGTTTTGTATTTCATCTTAGCTTGAATTAATGTTAATCTCTTTCATTTTATAGACATTGATGTCATGTTACAACCATATAAATTATAGATTCAAAAGAAAGATAGGGACATGCATGAGAATCATGCATTTCTTTTAGCTATTCAGATGAGTGTAAATAAGCACCAAAGATGTATGAAAATAAGAATACAATGATTGTAAATAAAAGTTTTGGTACCTAGAATGTGAAGCTTGGAGAGTCGCTAACTTGAAATCCAAGATGGCACACAAGCAAGACGATGTAGGAAATTAGGGCTCTTGCGTTCTAAAACCATAGAAAGATTACGAAGTTAGACATGAACATGCATGAATTGATCTCAACAACTAGATACTCATAAACCTAAATATACACTTAACATGAAATAAAACTTGATGTGATTATTACTATTAGATATTACCTAGTAAAAGACCAAGAACCAAGAAGCTTGAGGAGTTTAGATTGCTTCAGATCATGTGAAAGCGTTGTGTCCAAAGTGGTAGAGATCTCTCATTATATATAGCATGCTCATCAACCTTTGAAATACCCTTGGAAGTTCAAAGGTAGAGGTCTTTTGGTGCTCTAATTTCAGAGACTCTTGAGCCCTTTAATGCCCAATTTCAATTTATTTTAATGACTCAGAAAAAAACCATCACGCCTAAAGGGAGGAAGCAAACTTCTATGTCAAACAAAGAGAGAAAGAGGGAAAGGAAGGCATGCCTGACGATCGTGCATAGCTCCGGGGCTGCTCGCAATTGTGTATAGCTCCTTGATGCTCCCGAGCTTGATGCAGGGGGCTGGCCGTTGCTCGCAATCGTCCATAGTTATGCTGGCAGCTGCTCTCGAGCCTCGCTTCTTGTCACGCACAGAGATACAAGCAGCCGCGCGCGCTCTTTGCCTGTTTAAACTTTGCATAGCTTAATTCTTTTTGCCCTATGTATATTATGTTGGCCTTTTCATATTAGTCCTGCTCCAGCTTGTGTATAATATTTGGCCTTTCTATATTTATTATGTATTGTGTACTATATTATATATATTTACTAACTATATTATATATATTATATAGGATATATACCCCTGGTCACTTAGACCCCTAAGGCTAGGTGCCATTGGGCACTTCCCTTGTTTTTTCAAAGTGCCACGTTGGCACTTTTACCAGAAAACGGAGGTGCCATTTGGCACTTGAAATTGTGAAAGGTTCTCGTATGGGTGCCAAATTTAAAGCCTGGTTGCCAGTGTGATTGGGTTTCCATTGTTGATCCCATCACCAAGGGGTCTCCATACGACCTCCTGTGGGATGTAAGTCTTGAGGGTTTGAGGTTGCTTAGTGATTTGTAAGTCTTGAGGGTTTGAGGTTGCTTAGTGATTTTCAAAGCATTGGAATAATAGTATGTATACTATCTCACTTCATGTGAATATGCATACCAAAAAGTCATAAAGAGGGATATCTGTCCCTTGCCATATCATCATTTTGTGAGACTCGTAGGGTCTATTTTAGCAAGTGCCTTTATTTTCCTATATCCTAAATAAAGCCTCTTAAAAATGCATTTTAGTTTTTAAAAAAACCTTAATTATTCACCTAATCAATTGAATTTTTGAGAAAGTTGTAACCACAATAGAAACTCAGTTGGTAGAAGAGAATGAGTGTTATGTTAGAGGTCTTGGGGTTTGATTCTCGTTGACTACGGTGGATGTGCACCTTGGTACAAATTGTTAAACCGCAAGTGTTATCTTAGAGGTCTTGGGTTCGATCCTTGTTGACTACAATGATGTGCACCTTTGTACAAATTGTTGATAGTGTTGTGTGTGAGTTGTTTACACAAGTTGGGTGTAAATCTCAATTTTTTGTTAATTTCAAGCCTTCCAAAAAAAAGAAGTCTTTTCGTCATTTATGTCATAAAAATTAGTTTAAAAAATAAAATACGTATTTCTCATATTGTGATGGATAAAGGAAAAACGAGTTCTAAATAAGCATCTAATAATAAACATGATTTTAAACTTATTGGCCAAAGAGGACTACATGATCTATAGTTGGATATACATAGCTTTATCTCCAAAATAAATCTTCAAGAGTCTTATGAAAGCTAAGATAGAGAGTAGCAAAAAAGTATAACCATATTTAGTTAAATAGTTATGGCCTCTAAGCAATTATTATTCTATTTGAGGAGGAGTTTACAACACTATTGTTGATTGCTCTTAGCTAACTAGGTACTTGGGAAGAAGATCTCGTAGAACTCTTTTGGGCCTTTTTTGCCAAGGTTTCAAACTTAGGCTTGTTGAATAAATGTAAGTCTTTTAGCATCTACTTGTTAGTAGCATTGGGATTCAAGGCTAAGCTCAATTTAATTCCACTCTTAGGACTCTGTGTAACAATATTGTGTGTAGGAGGAAAAGCAAATTGGGGTTTTGATACCTTGATTTAATCCACTCATTGAACTTGTCTCTTTGAGAAGGGATTAGGTGGATATAAACACTTTGTGCAAGGAGATAAACACCCATGAGAAAGCACACATCAAAAAAGAAAGATTAGAGATAGCATTGAGTTTCAAAGGTTTGGTTTCAATCCAAGCTTGTAAGTTGTAAGCAGATATAGAAGATTAAAAACATGAATTGAAATAGTAAAACACATGTATAAGGAGATCTTACGTTGGAAGTGGGAGGAACCTTCATGCTTACTTCATGTTGTAAGCAAGATACAAAAGATTAAAAACACGAATTGAAATAACAAAACATAGGTAATAAATATAAAAAACGTATAAGGAAAACATGCATTGAAAGTGGGAGGAACCTTCATGCCTACTTCATGCTTTTGGAAGATGTAAAGAAGGTGGTAATATCACAACTTCAACCAATCAAACATGGTGTGTTTTTTATGTTGAGAAAGATGAAGATGAAGATTGCAAGAAGGCAATAGGAAGGCAACATAGAGCTTTGGGAGTGGACAGAGTTTGCCACTAGGGTTCACAAGCGCACTATGAGAGTCACTCGAGACTTCGACTCTAGACTCTAGACTTCACAAGCGCACTATGAGAGTCACTCGAGACTTCGACTCTAGACTCTAGAAATGGCCCGTGGTTGGCCTCAAGTCATTGAGCATTCAAGAAGTTCAATTGACCAACTTTTAGGTGGCAAGAAGCTATAACAAGCATGACTTTATATTTACTAATAAAAAAACATTTTTCTCAAAAAGCTACCCTTCGAGATAGAAAGGCCCTCTTTGAAAAAGACTATTTTTACTTTAACCTTTTATTGAGAGTTCAAAAATGTTCTTCAATTCTCTTGACATTTTTCTCAAAAAGCTACCCTTCCATAGGAAGATCCTCTTTGAAAGGAGCTTTTTTTTTTGGAGAACAATAATAGGTATGTATTTATAAACAACTTTCCTTTACAAAAAGATCCTCTCACAACATCCCCATAGCCCTAATATTCCTAGTCCTTTTTGAGAAGATCACATATCAAGTCCCAACTCTTATCCTCCCAAACAAATGAAGATTCTTCTAATACTAAGTTGGCTTCTTCCCATAGGATTTTCAATTAGTGCCATAAAGATGTCCACCAGGTTTCTTCTCCTTCAGATAGCAGCTTTGAGTTTTGGGCCCATATTTGGGGTTCTTAGCCCTCACATTCTTCCAAGTATATACATGTAAAACATGCCATCGATCATTAGGAAATCCTAGTATGTGTAAATATCCCATCAGCTGAGATCTGCATCATTTAATTCTTGTTTGTAAAGCCTAGATTGCCTCATTCAAAGGGGCAAAAGACATAATCTTTTCCTTCCAATCTAGTCCCACCCATTTTCCCTTAAGTTGTACCTCAAATTCTTCCACCACCTCTTTGAGAATCCTAGTCCAGATACCATCTTGATGCAAAAATTTTGGAAGGCTCACTACAGTCCTAGCCT
The DNA here is from genome assembly GCF_041138505.1 of Cibotium barometz. Classification (NCBI taxonomy): domain Eukaryota; kingdom Viridiplantae; phylum Streptophyta; class Polypodiopsida; order Cyatheales; family Cibotiaceae; genus Cibotium; species Cibotium barometz. The sequence goes on from NC_141092.1 coordinate 22,965,078, forward strand.
TTCCATGAGTAGGCAAATGTAAAACCCCTAGTCCCCCCATTTCTTTGGGCATGCTAACTTTGTCCCAGGCCAGCCATGCAGGTACTGTCTTTCCATCCTTACAATTTCTCCACAAAAATCTTTGATTGGGGAAATAATCCTTTTGCAATGACATTTTTTAAATTCAATCATAGGACATAGGAACATTCTCAGCTTTCAAGAATAGCAAGGAATCATTAGCAAAGCATTGAATTATCATTTTCTCCCCACCCTTAAGTTTCAGTCCTGATATTATTCCTCTTTTTGCAACATCCTCTAGAGCTACAAGAAGAGGGTGAGAGGCCACAACAAATAATAAAGGGGCCAAAGGACAACCCTACCTTACTGATCTTTTAATCTCAAATCCCCCAACCAGTCTCCCATTCAGTAGGCAGCTTAGAGAAAGCTCGAGCTGTAAGAGTATAGATACATGTGGCAATTCTATTCCTAAAGCTCAATTTCTCCAATACTCTTGCTACAAAAGACCAATGTACTCTGTCATAAGCTTTCTCTAGATCAAGTTGAAGGATAATACATTCCTGACCAGTCCTTTGAGTGATTTCCTTTCCTATCAATGATGAAAAAATGCTATCGTATATAGATCTTCCTTTAATGAACCCATTTTGTTTGTTGGAAATCACTTACTACAAAGATGGGATGATCCTCACTGCTATCACTTTGGTAAGTATTTTATACACTATAGTAAGGAGAGTAATAGGCCTCCAGTGATTGAAGTTGCTACCGTCTATTTAGGAATTATTTTAACCATTCCCTCCCTCACATCATTGTCCATCCTTCCTGTGGCAAAAGCCTTTTTGCAAGTGGACCATACTCAATCCTTCAGAGAGAGTCCTAGAAGGCTATAAATAATTCTACTGACAATCCATCCCATCTTGGGGACTTCTCTTTACCCAATTTTTATAGAGCCTCCCAGCATTCATCCATCTCAATATCCCTCTCCATCCACCTACTAGCTGTATTAGTTTGTATGCCTTCCTTGACGAGATCTAACAGCTTGGTTTCTGCTTGAAACTTATCCTGTGAGAAACATCCTTAAGGCTCAGTGTGGTGCTTATGAAGTCTACCCATTTTAAAGCAATTTGGTGGATATCTCTCAATTCTTGACGTCTCTCATCTCTAACTTGATGATGAAATTCCTTGCTCCCACTATCTTTGGTCAACCCAAACAAGTATCCTTAGATGCTTCTGACATTCCACATATTGGTCAATCTTGCCCCTGGATAAGTCTCCCTTCTACCTCTTCTTTTGTAACGATTCCAACAGGTTCCCCCAATATTTCCTCTCTTGCCTTCTTTGAAAGGCCCTTAATTTACTCACCCTTCTAATAATGCCTTGCATTTCATTAGCAAACTTCCTCCATGACCCTTCCCTTCCCCTTTATTCTTCAACCTACTGTGATAGCCTTTTCTGTGAGAAAAAATATTTCATCTTTCAGCAGCAAGTTGTTCACTCTTAATTTCCTCACAAGGAACTTTCTGAGTTCCTCCTCCCTTAATCATCAGCTGTCTGCCATCCCCACATGAGAGGCATGTGATCAAATAACACAGAGGAAGTTTCAACTTTAGCCAGGAATGTATGTGGTAACCAAGAGGCTTTATGGCTAAAGAACACCCTATCCAGTCTAGAGGATGATCCAAAGTATTGCAAGCTAAAGTAAGTTTGTCCCAGATTAGCTCCCCATGGACCCTATTTCCCAGCTATCAATTAGCCTCATCCTTCCTCTCAATTGTTCCCATTTCTTTTTCTCTTGTCCCATCAAGATTGTACTACCCCCACACCTATTTATTTGCTTCTCAACCATAGTAAAATCCCCCATCATAATACAAGAACACTGGGCATCCAATCTAGCAATCCACTCTCCTCTAATTTTTATGGTTGTGAGCCCCATAAATATTAATGATCCACATTTTCTCTTCTTCTAGTAGCTGAACCTTAACAACTAGAATGTTGCCCACTGGGATGTTTAGCAATGATATTGGGTTTTAGGTTTTTCTTGATAATAGTTAAAACCCCACTAAATCTAGCTTTTGAACCCCCCAGACAACACTACCCAGTCTCTAAAACTTTCCTTCCTCCCTACTCCTATACCAAAGTGATTATGCTCTTGGATAGATAAATCCCAATCTTTTACCAACCCCCAAAGGGCTATATTTTTTTTTTGGTCCTTCAACCCCTTGACATTCCAAGTGCATCCCTTAATCTTGCTGCCCATGATCATTCTATAGCAGTACTTGGGACCTGAAGGGATTGGAATATACAGGAGGACTCAGCCCTTCCGCATATTTGCTCCCCCCACCCCTTTTTCACCTATTTTGGTTAAGTTTTTCCTTGCCTCACCTTTGATTTGCCTCAGATTGCTCCTCCCCTTAGATTTGTCAGTCACCCTTGTTCATCCTTTTTCTTCATGCTCTGTTTCTTCTATGGTTACCTTCCCTTTCCCCTTGTCCTCCTTGTCACCCTGGTTGTTAGTAGTTCTAGGTTTGCTCCCCCCACCTGAACCTTCTTCCTTTCTTCTAGTATCTTCCATATTCATTTTTCTTTCTGACCTTCAGTTTCTTTCTATGTGCCCTAATCCTCCATATTTGAATTAGGCCCCATAGAATGCCCCAAATTTTAGCATCAGTTCCATTTTCCCTAGTTCTTTTAGGTCCATTTCTATTGTTTTGGGTGTTTCCACTAAAGTGTCCCAAGAAATGCATACCATATTTGAATGTCGGCTGTTATCATCATCACTTGGCACTAATAACATAGGTCCCAGAGCGCTCTCCACGTCCACAATGCAAGCCTTAGCTAAGGCAACAGCCCCCAACTATATCCACCCATACAGGACATGTTTCCCTAAGCCTTTTGTTGACATTAAAGGAAGGTCAAAGGGCATTGCATGCACCAAATTTGTGCCTAAAAAAAGAGGAGCCCTAGCGAACAAGTCAGCGAGACCGACTGGCCTTTGATGAAGAGCACATTAAAGAAAACCTTTCCAAGATAGAACATTTTTGAAACTACTTTCTCTTTGGAGCCATTTGCCTAGTTCAACCTTATTAGGCAGTTTCACACTATAGAACATGATTGCACTACACATGGAGAAAAGGCCGACTTGTCCTTTTTCCAGCTCAAGTGGAATATTGACACATACCTTGTCGGGCGCGCAAGTTTTCTTGGCATTGTTGGGTCAGCAGGTGTTCAGATATCCAGTCTTGCTGTTGCCTCTTGGCGACCCCATCTTCCTCCTGATGCTCCCTCAGCCTCGTCATCTCATCCTCGGCTTCCCAATTGCCCCATCCTTCATCTCCCGCCTCTTTGAGATGATCCTAGTCACCCACCATCTTCTTGTCTCTTGCATGCATACCACACACGCATGATTATCATTGTCATACGAGGACATGTGCTGGCACGTGTGTATTTACTACCAACAAGGATGCCCACTCTTTGCCATCTGTCCTTGGAAAGGGCTATTTTTTACTTTAACCTTCTATCGAGAGTTCACAAATGTTCTTCAATTATCTTGAAGGCCAAATGCCCCATAAAAAGGTATGACAACTTGAAAAGAAACCATACATGGAATCGTAGTCGGATGGGGGGCAAGATTTCAAATCACCTTATTTGTTGATGTGAGTTTTTCAAGAATACGAGTGTTTTTCTAAGGTTTTATTTTAGCATGTAATGATTAATTCTATCGTATATCTTGGTGTTATAAATGGGTCATTAATTAATGGGCTAATCTGCCCACTTTATCACTTGTCGTTCACATCAAGCTCATCGCATCATCCCTCACCTAAACCAACCATTCTCAGCGTGTGTCAAGGTGCGTGCACCCTTTTGCACAGACCTCCTAGTTGTCGCACCCCCTACACCTATGTCCATCATTACACCGAAGATGAATGGGACTCAACACGAGCAAGAGAGAGAGAGAGAGAGAGAGAGAGAGAGAGAGAGAGAGAGAGAGAGAGAGAGAGAGAGAGAGAGAGAGAGAGAGAGAGAGAGAGAGAGAGAGAGAGAGAGAGAGAGAGAGAGAGAGAGTGTTAGTCTCCTTTGCTTGTGCACATATGGGTGGGAGAGAGGGGGGGGGAGAGAGAGAGAGACTCTTGTTTGCTAGAGGAAGAGAGCACACAAGGCCTACCCCACCCTCCCAAAGCAAGATTGAAATGGAACCAACCAAACCCCTAGGCATATCATTTCATGAGCATGGAGAGAAAGAAACGATTGCTTCCTGCCATAGATAGAGAACACAATTCGACCCTCCCTCTACTAATTTTGGAGTGTAAGTGAACCTTACAAAAAAAACAAAGATTTCTTTGTAATTATTTCCAAACACCAAATCTCTCGAGCCATAGAGGCTGCCCATGTCCATTAAGACATTCATCATCAAGATGGATATAACTCTATCCAACCAAAGAGCTTGAGGATGAGAAACCTTGGGTTGAACGGATCTAAAATCTTATTTTGAGCCTACCATCTTTGAAGAGAAATATCTTCACATACCCAAACCAGTGATATCACCAAGATAGGAAGTCCAATTGAGCCATCTAGTTGGGGTAAGAAACTTTATCTCCTCCCACATCAACTATGCAAGAAATTCTCTCTCTCTCTCTCTCTCTCTCTCTCTCTCTCTCTCTCCCCCCCTACTTAATCTTAAGCTTTTGTTACTCCTTTTTTATACCTTTTGTAATCCCTACCCTAGCTAATATGTTTCACATTGTACATGGCCAAAGGCTTACCACCATTAAAATAAAATCCGGCTGATATAAGGCTTGAGTTATATTGGGAACATGTTTTGGCTACCCCATAAGTGTGGGTAGCCAGGAAAATCCCACTTATATATAAGAGAGTTATGGGAGTGTGTAAAGACACTTTTTGATAATACAATCTACATTTGAGCTCAAGCTTGGGAGCTCCTTCATTCTTGCTTGTCTTAATCTCTTTTAATTCTTGCATGATGTTGAGTTGTTTGTCTTGCATATGTGAGTGCTTTGTGATTTGGGTGAGCTTTCTTATGCTTACCTAAATGTGGTGTGATCGAGAGAGAGAGATATTGAGAGATTGAGCGGCAAGAAGAGAGGAAGGTTGCTAGATTCTCCTTCATGAGTGATTAGCTTATGAAGGTCCAAGCATTGGATTGGTAGAGCTTGAGTGTTTGACCCCCATTGAAGTTTCCATTCCCACGTTTAATGTGCTTTCACTCTTTACACGAGTTGTACTCATTGTTAAAGATAGTGCTTGTTGTGAAAGCTACAATTTCCTTTAATACGAGGCACCATTGTTGAGGAGTAGAACTAGTGCTAGAGTAGATTAGGAGCATTCTATTGAACCTCTGTTTGATTTAATTTTCCCATGAGTTGCAAAACTTGTGGTGAAGTGATAATGTGTTGAGTTGAAGGTGTCTTTGCGTGATTAATATAGATAAGAATGTTTGACTTAATTGAGCTTTTCTCCTAACCCAAACCCTTATTGTGTTTTTTGTTGTTTTTGCTTATTGGTGGAGATAGATGGTCGAGTTGAGCTCCCCCCTTAGTTTATGTTGGCAATCTCACTTTGTGAAGCTTTTCCATTAACATCTTAAGCATAAGATTAGATTAATTAAGCTAAATAGGCTAAACTAGGAAATTTCCCACTATGTCCAAAGGGTAAAAATTGCCCCATTCTTTTAATTGATAATCATTTATATTAATGTTTGCATGCTAGAATAACCCTCTTGGAATCATTGCTAAGCTAGGTACCAAGAAAAAAACTAGCAAAATGTAAGGAAAGGACTCGTTCTTTTGTAAAGTGGGATCGCTTCCTAATCAGATCATTTTGATCCTACTTAGTAGGATCGTTTAAGGCAGAACGTTTAAGGCAGAATCACCGATTTAACCCCAAGAGTTGGATCAATTTAACTAGATTGGCATGATCGTTGACATGACAATAGCAGACATATTTATGAGTAGTTAATTAGCCATAACAATTGTGAATATGGGGGTCAGTGCTAGTGTACCTACCAAATCTACAGGGGGTATTTTATAATTACACCACAATCAAGGCATCACCAGCCTGATATACTAATAGTTTGGTGACAATTGAATTACTACCATCCAAGATCATCAATCCAAGGCTCAGATCACAAATCAACTAGGATCGCTATGATCCCAAAAGTAGGATCATCCTACTCTTGAATTGTTTTGTTTAGGATCGTTTTCAAGTAGGATTATTAAGGAGAATCACCCAAGTAGAATTGTCAATCTTATTGAGACAAAATTCTAGAAACATAAAAACTAAAAAAAATCCCAGCCAGTGCAAGGGAATTAGACCATCACTCAGGCCCACATCTTTTAAAACTTAGAGGGTAAAAACAGCCAATGTGGAAGGAAATTAGACCATCACACCTAGACCTTCTAAATCCTAGAGAAAAACCATAAAAAGTATAAAAACCTTCTAAAACCTAAAAATATCAAAAAAGCAAGAAAAATATATAAAAAGAACCTCAACACAAGTGATTCTAGCATTGGACCAAGTGCTTATGCATTTATTTTTGGGTAGAATCATTGTAACTTTATACTTAAACCCAATATTTGAACACGAAACATTATTGTGCATGCCAATGCTAGGAGGAGGGACATAACCAAGAGTCGATTTAACCACCCTAGTAGCTCTTGATTCTAGTTCGGAAGTAGATCACAGATCCTTCATAATGGAGGATACTAGATCAACATTATGGGACATTAGCCTAATTCATTGTCCAGACTCAAATATGGTTGAACGAGACTATTTAGTGTTTAGAGGGGAGTCATCAGAGTGTACTGAAAGGCCCCAAGCTGAAAGATCGACAGGTGAGAGAAGGGCCATGAGTGAACAAGTCAAGGGCCAAGCCAACATCACGGAAACCAATGAAGTGTACGTCTTACAACGTTACGGCTTCCACACAACTAACCAAGCCCCAATCTTCAACAACATACTCTTGGAGAGAAGATGGTGGCCAATGCTGTTAGTGTATGGAATTGAGTTAGATCTCTTGGACAACCCGTGAAGAGTGGTGCTATGAGGGCTAGTGAAAATCAAGAGTTCTATCTGGACTCTCACAGGATGATGTATATCATAATAAAGGACAACGAGAGAAGGTTAAACCTCTTTTATCATGGGCAATGAGATAGAAAGGCCTAGAAGATTGCAACTACTAGAGCTCAACGGATTCAGTAAGGACTTAGCTTCCTAATGTCATTGTTGATAAATTCTTCTTGAGGAAACTAAGAGTCAACAATAAAAGAATGGTGCTGTATGTGAGGATGCCTCACGCAACCTCTACACAATCATTGATACTCCACTCCAAGTAAGCTCCTAAACCTATGGAGCTTCTATGTGCCCAATGCCTTCATGAAGATGTTAGCCACTTGATCCTTTGTGCTAACATATACCAAATCTACATAATCTACTAGAACCTTCTCCCTCACGAAGTGATAATGCACCTCAATGTTCTTTGTTCTAGCATGCTATACTGGGTTATTGGCTAATTGTATGCTACTCTTGTTGTCACAATAAATGACAACTGCCCTATCCCCACGGGCTCACCCATATCAGCAAGTAGCTTTTGAAACCAAGCTACCTCACAAGATTCCATGCAACACCCCTATAATCTGCTTCTACACTTGACAAGGTAATTATTGGTTACTTCTTACTACTCCAACTCATAGCAACACTTCCAAATGAAAACATAAAAGCACTGGTTGATCTCCTATCTGCACCACTACTAGCCCAATCAGCATTTGTGTACCCATGTAGTTGTATCTCTATATAGAAAAGTCCATAATCAATTGTGCACTGGTTGATCTCCTATCTGCACCACTACTAGCCCAATCAGCATTTGTGTACCCATGTAGTTGTATCTCTATATAGTCTCATAGAAAAGTCCATAATCAATTGTGGACTTTATGTACTTGAGAATCCATCTAGCCACATCCAAGTGTGGCTTCCTAGGGGCCTACATAAACTGACTCACAAGTCTAATAGCACAGCTCAAGTCTAGCCTAGTTGTAATGGTCATATAGATCAAGCTACCCACTATGTACCTGTACATAATGGAGTTCTCCAAAAGCTCACCTTTATCTGTGGAAAGCTTTGTGTTCTGCTCTAGTGGCACTGAAATAGGCTTACAGTCTATCATACCATACTTGGACAACATGTCCAAGCCATACTCCCTCTGTAATAACAAAATGCCATGAGGTGATCTCACACCTTTATGCATAAGAAATACCGCAGCTCACCCAAATCCTTCATCTCAAACTTTTACTTTAAAAGCCTCCTAACATCATGTATGTTAGCATCACTATCACTAGTGATGATCATCAAGTCATCCCCATGTATAACTAATAGCATGATCCCTCCATCTATCTTTTCCACATAAAGTGAAAAATCTGCATTGGATATCTGAAATCCAATGGACAAGATACTCCTCGATCTTGTTTGACCATGCTCTGGATGCCTACTTTAAGCCATACAAGGCTTTTCGTATGCACACAAAATTTAGGAGTGCATCACTCTCATAACCTCATGGCTACATCATGTATACTTCTTCTTGCAAATCACCATGCAAGAAGGAATTATTTAGATCCATTTACTGTAAAGGAGAAACCACAAACATAATGCCAAGCTCCTCATCAAGGCTTTGCTCAAAGCCACTAGAGTCACCATCCACATATGAGTAACCTGCTGACAGATTAGGCACAAAAGGTTGATCCACCTTTTCCTTCCCTTTGCGTGATATGTGTACCTACATCTATCCTCAATCTGCCTAACCATGGGCTAACATTGGAACCATTGCTAAAGGACTCTCTAGGTCCACTAAGCACCTGTGATTGCTGCTCTACATGTGGTGCAACATCAGCACTTCTTACATCCGCATCTTATGTTGCCTTCATTGTTGGTGCATACAAGCTACTCATCTCATTAAAGACAACATCTTTGCTTACTCGCATCTCACAAGTGGTAGGATTATAACATCTATAACCTTCTTGCTCCAAAGCATAACCAATAAAGATGCATTTCTCTGCCTTTGGATCCAACTTTGTTCTCACTTCATCAGGAACATGTACATATACAATACACCCAAACAATTTCAAGAGACATCCGGTTTTATGCCTGTAAACTTTTGTTCAGGTGTCATACCATGAACAATTGCAGTGGGTGTCCTGTTCATAATGTACACAACAGTTGCTTTTGCCCAAAAATAATGTGGCATATTTTTCATCCATCAAGGCACGTGCCACTTCTATAATGTGCCTATTTTTTCTTTCTGCAACACCATTCTGTTTTGCGGAGTATACCTATATGTAAACTGTCTCTTGATTCCTTGCTTTCTCAAGAAATCACTGAACTCATTGGAGAAATACTCTCCCCCACCATCTGAGCTCAGGCATTTTATTTGTATGCCTTTTTCCTTCTCAACCAAAACTTTAGATCTCTAAAAGTGAGCAAACACCTCATTTTTCTCCTTCATGAAATAAACCCATGCTTTTCTAGTGTGGAATTGTTACAATTTTTGGTCTCCAAACATCTAAATGTAGAACATCTAATGGCCTTACACTGACATACTTTTCATGTGTGGAAAAGCATGTTTGGATTGCTTACCAAGCTAGCATGCTTCACTACTTTATGCATACCATTACTTTAAACTTTGACAAACCTATAATATTTTAGGCCTACATAGACTTCAGCTGTTGTATATTCACATGACCAATGCACTTGTGCCGTATATCAATATCTGTAATGACACATGTTTCATACGTAAAGATGGCTGCCTTTACCTCAGGCATGTTTACACCCAAAGTAAACATCTTGCCATTTTTGTTACCCTTTGCAACAACCAAGTGACACTGATTTTTGAAGTCTTTCACAAAACATCCTTAAGGATTAAACCTCACTTGTTGCAAACCTTGCTCAGCCATCTATCCAACATAAACCAAGTTCTTTATAATATTTGAAACATAAAGTATATCTACCAAGTACTTCATTTTGCTATCCTACTGCATAGACAATGGCACTGTACCAACATGCACAATGGGATGCACAGTATCATCACATGTTTCTACATAACTTGGTTTATCTATTTTTTGTATGTCTCTAAACCACTCACCACCCATGACTGGTCATGTGGTTTGAGACACCAGAATCCACATACCATATATCTTTAGATCCTGACACATGTCCTGTTTTGTGGAACTAAACATGTGGTACATCACAAAAACAAATGCTTAGTTCTGTCATCACCACCGTGTTTACTTGATGATGCATAGTTGCCTTGCTGTAACTTTTCGCTTTTAATGTCATTCTACTTTTTAAAGCAGTCCTTTGCCATGTGTCTTGGTTTGCCACAATAATAGAACTCTATGCTATTTGCACTCTAATTTCTTTGCTAACCACCTTGGCCCTTTTGGCTCTCCCTACCTCTAGACTGGCCTCTTCCATTTGGTGTATGATTAATGATGCTATGTTGCTATGAATCATTGGACTGTTGTTGTCCATAATTCTGGTTTTTATGTTGACTACCACCTTGGCCTTAACCACAACCTCTAGATCTGCCTCTACCTAGATTGGAGTAGAAGGTATGTTCTGATGTGTTCTTACTTTGTGAAGAAGAGTCCTCACCAAGAGACTTTTCTTCTATCAGTATAGGCACTAAGTCCCGAAAGTTGGAAACATTCTCCTTGACTACAATGAAGGTCTTAAATGGCTTGTACTCTTTGCCTCCTTGACTACAATGAAGGTCTTGAATGGCTTGTACTCTTTGCCAAGCCCTTTTAGACAGACGCTCACTGAATCATCATCTTCTACCTATACATTTTGAAAGACCCAAGGGATTAAAAAATTCCCTTAATCTTTAAGACATTCATTGATAGACATGATTTTCTTTTCCACAATATGAAATTGTTGTGCAGTTGCAATTTCCTTACCTTTGTGTTGGTCTGGAACATCTCCACTAGATTATGCCATGCAACTACTAGAGTTTCACATCTTCTATGTATTCCATCATCATGTTTGTGACACCAATTGAAAGCCAATACATGACTTTTCTTGCACACCCTGGTTCCAATCCTTGAATGCCTTTATACTCGCTAGAGTGGCTTTCTCTTTGAACACCTTAGACGCTCCTCATTGTCTCCTTCGACATAGTCCCAAAATCCTTTACCTATCAGGAAATTGGTCATTCTGAACTTCCAAGCATGAAAGTTGTTCTTGTCCAGCTTTCTAGCTTCTCACATTGACAATTTGATTGAGTCCGTCAAACATGTTTACCTACAACAATTAGAAACCTACACATATATAATTTTTGTATGCAACCTGTAACACAACAATATCTTCTTTAATGCTACAATGGTACTTCAACACAACTTGAATGTCACCAGATTTGACCAAAGTGCATGTATATACACCTAATATCAACAATTCATGTGCAAACACTATTTACACTCCCAAAATACACTATTGCATTGTAATAACTAGATTTTGACTATAGACAGTTTTCTACCATAACTTCTCGAGACTGTCGAAAACACCTTGCAGTGACCAAATGGAGACCGAAACACGCCCGAAATGCGAAGTCTTGGTTTGGAGCCTTGTGATGGAATTATGGGGGACTCTATGAATAAGTCTTTCTTGCAGGTCTAACAAGTTAAGACTCATCAAAGTGATAGCTGTGCAAATACGCTTTTATCGTTGGGGTGATTGTCATTCAATTGGGAAAATCCTTGTAAGCATGGTGGAATCTACACTTATATCATGTGCTTTTGTTAAGGAATCATGTTGAGCACATGGGATTCAGAGTGCTGGGAAAATCCTTGTAAGCATGGTGGAATCTACACTTATATCATGTGCTTTTGTTAAGGAATCATGTTGAGCACTCAAGGGATTTGGTGCACGATATTTGTGAGGAGGGCACTTCGCAATATAGTGGAGGCCTTCACATCAAAAGCATTGTTAACAAAGGCCCTACATACCATATTGTTAAGGTCAAACTCTTTGTTGCATCGTGGCTTCGAACAAAGAGGCATAGTCTATGGATGTAACTTGTTTAGGATACCCATAGAGATCAAATTATTGCTACTCACATAAGGGTCTAATAGGTCATAAGACCCATAGCTCTCTTGTTCCTGGTTTTCTATCTCCATGGGTAGGGTAAGAATGACGAGTACCTTTGTACTAGTGTGGTTCTTGGAGGAAGCTTTTTAAAGGAACTGGTAGAGGTGGTAGTACTAGGGATGGATATGGAAATTAAGGGGGGCTTATATACCTCATGGTAAGGGGTTTTGATAAGAAGGCACTAGAGCTTGTGCCTGTTGAGTGACTAGTGGGGCTGGAAAGGCCAATGGTTTCCTTGGCAAAGGAGAGTATCTATCATGGTGCTGCCAAAGTCCACCCTGCTAGGTTTCCTTGGTACCAAGAATGAGGTATGTCATGGTTCCCGTTGCACAAGCAATGACAATAAAATTGTTATTGTCTACGTCTCACCATTGGACACTTTATACTTGTATGATTTTGGTGACAGATTGTACACCAAACCATATATCTTTATGGGAATAGGCGTGGGTGTCCTACTTGACGCGCTGGCTAGGGTTATCCTAAGGTTACCCTTGGGGCTAGCTATGTCCACACTGTTGATCTAAACGGTTCAACAGATCCTCTGCCAACTCATCCATGCTCATGTCCTTGAATAGGACTCTAGCAAATGCTGGTTGTACATGCTTGGCCAATGAGGCTTTAAATGATGTGTCCCCTATCTCTTAGTTTGGGTGGCTAGCTTCTACATTCTTGTCTTCTTGCAGATTAGGTATATTACCTTATGACAACACTCATCAAAGATGTTGTGCTTAGAGCAATAAAGATGGTCATGGATCCTCTTTCTCTTAAGACTAATCATAAATTGGTTGATCATTGATAAATTATCTAGTCTTTTGTGGGGGTACTGCATCTCATATGGAGATACTTGGTTCTAGCAATGTAATCATCCAATCTTTCGTGTGGGTACTGTATCTCATATGAAAGTTCTAGCAATGTAATTCCACATTGTTTCTTCCTCCTGCTGCTTGAGGTTATAGATTTGTGTAATGGGGCTACATTTGGCTCTTTTGGGTAAGAATCCCACGATAAAAGTATGTTTCAAGGCCTCCTAGATGACCTTTATCTACTTAGTGAGTGCTTTCCTATTGAGAAGGCTAGACTCCTTCAGATCCACCTCAACAAGCAATGAGCTCTGGAAAGAAATCAGTCTATAAAACATAAACGTGAGTAGAGGAACATCAGAGTCCCTCAAAACAAAAACATCCACATTCCTCTGTGAGCTCTAGATTAGCCAATTGGCTTTGTAAACAATGTCATAAAGTTTATGAAAAGGGTATTAAATCGCCCTATCTTTGGGCAAATATCTAGTGAAGGAACGAGAGAAAAAGTAGGAACCTCAAGGTTCGCTCCCATACAAAGCGATCCAACTATGTCCCAATGCCATAATGTTTAAAACATTTGGTCTCAATTCTAAGGTGGGTTTGTCCTAAGGCATACCACGACCAATAACAAGCAACCTAACAACCACAATTATGGCCAATCAAGATATGTGTCTTTTGCTAAATCATTAGGGACAAGTGTTTCCTAATATACCTAACACAGTAGGCGCACACAGTGTAAGCATAAGTCCCGCTCTCCACATAAACTCGTTGTAGAGGCACCTTTACCACAAAACCAAGTTTTGGTTCCTCTCCATTTAGACAAGGAATAAGGAACACGAGGAAGCGTAAAGAGCCAGTGTCTGGTGGGGGGCTACCACAAAGGGGTCCATGAGAGCAATCTCATAACATGTCTTCTCAGCTGTCATAGAGAGTAACGAGCCTATACAATCTCAAAGCCAAGCTAATAGAGGACAAGTGCCATATTGGAAATTGCACAACTTAACCCCATAGGGTAAGAGATCTTGTACCTTGAAACAGAGGGTTTTGCATAATCACCTCCTTACATTCTTCTTGCATTCCATCACCGCGTGAACACACAAAAAACATGTGAAGGATGACATTTAAAATGGGAAGAGGGGTTGCAACCAACATAGCACCTAGAGGCTCAGAGTCAGGCAAAGCCAAGCCAATCCATATCACAAGAATGATGACCAATTTGATGGAAGGCCATGGGACAAACTGATGATCCCACTACGACGACCTGTTTATTTGGACTTTGACTTAAAGCGAAAGTAGGCCAATGGTTTGAATTCAACATGGTTCCACCATGAAAAGCTAAGTTAATAAGATAACAAGATTTTCTCAAAAATAAGAGAACATGGAAGCTTATGTTTTACCAAACTAGCTTGCATCTCGTACCATTGCTTACTATGAAGTGATCTTTGATGTAATAACTTTGAATACTACATTAACAAAAATGGTTCGAGAAGATTTTCACTCTGCAAAAAATACCATCAACCTTACCTGGAGGAAAAACATATTAAGCCATAAAATTTCCTCCATAAGTTCATAGAGTCTTATTCACAAGAGCTCCAAAAAAGTCATGAAAAAGGATCAAAAAAATAATTATACTTCCTTTACAATATGCCTTTTTAAAGCTACAACAATGTCCATGTGTGTGGTGCTAGCACAGTTGACCTATTAGAAACTATCCAAAGTAGTCATACTGTCTTAAATGGCACATGTGACCTATTGGAAACTATCCAAATACTTTACATAAGAAAACCATTTAACCTTCAATCTTCTAATAGGCACTTTCAAAAAGGACGAACAACACTACAGAAAGGGAGCACAACGCCCTTGTAAATCTTCATTAGAGACCTAACACCTACACATAAATGTAACATACTACTTGCCATATCAACAAGAAGATCAAGTGCTTTGATGTGACTTGTGAGGGGACCAAGCCATAATAAATGCATGACAAATTAAGAAGATACATTCCATGCCCTTTATTACTAGGGCAAACACACAAGGATGAATATTACACAAAGATCAAAGAATGGGTGTTTACAAAATAAAGAACATAGTGGGAACTAAGTGCATGACGAGCGGTGAGTGCAAGGAAACAAGGAATATCGTATAGGTCTCAACACCATTCCCCTCCCCCGTTTTGTCCATTCAGTACAATTTTCTCATTGGAGGTACTTTGCACAAAACCATTGTGCATCCTTGCAATGAAAAAAATACAACATATATATTCAAGTTTCCAACATTAATTAGAGAAACCTTCTACAAAGCAAAGTATCTTGGTCTCCACTTTTAAAAAATAATTCCTACAAAATCTCCTAAAATCTATGGATTCTTGCTTGGAGCATGAGGTGGAATCAAGATTGATACAAAATCCAAGTAGTACGGGATAATTTCTAGTATACTCTAAAATGTAGATGAATTTTTAAGGTTTGGCAATAAGTGTATCATCCTCAAATCTACAAGCCCTATTCAAGAGAGTTTAAGGAAAAGATTACAAATAAGTTCATGGGGATAATGTTTGGTCCACCTATGCCTAGCTATTAGAGTACATTTTCTCAGTTGTAAACCCCTTCTCAGACATTCTTCCAACAAAACTGTACTACAGTTGGATATTGAAAACCACAAGAAAAGTTTGCTAAAGTGTATGGAAGTGTCTTTACTCATCACATTTCCATTTGATGAACCACTAAAATCCAAAGTAAACTTTATCATTACAAAAGAAACATGTTCTATGTTTAAAGAGAAAAGATTCTTTTAAGGAAAAATCCAAACTAAGCTTTATCATTGCAAAAGAAACTTTAAACATGTTCTATGCTTAAAGAAAAAACTTTCTTTTAAGAAAGAAAGCTTCAAGTGCCTCTCCCTATTTCTTCAAGCTAGCACCCATTAATATCAGATGCCAATTGGTGCGGCCTCGAACAAGCCCTTGGAAAAGGTGGAAGGTCTCTAACCAAGGTTAAGGATCTTAAAAGCATCATAGAACATAATGTATTTGGATCTAAGTCAACTTCAAGACCTTTATTTTATAACTCTTAGATAAGAAAAATCATAGGACATGATATATTTGGATCTAAGTAAACTTGGAGACCTCTAATTTTGTAACTCTTACATGGAAAAATTCACATTCAAGGGGGCAATTTGTAGTACAACTTAACTTTGAGTTTGACATGGTCATTTTTGCACACTTCCCCCATGAAAAGTTAGTAAGATGATGAAAAGAAGCAAAAATGAAAGCTAACGTTTAGATAACTAGCTAGTGATCTTTGATATGACAAGTTTGAATACTACATTGACAAAAAATACATGGGGAAGCTTTTCAATGCAAAAAAGACGATCAACCTTGCCTGGCAAAATATATTAAGCCATTAATTGTCCTCCAGAAGTAGTTCACAGAGCCTTATTCAAAAGCGCTCCAAAAAATGCTGCAAAGGATAGAAACAATAGTTTTACAATATGCCTAAGGTAGACTGGGTTATGTTATGTTCTCTTGTAT
The DNA here is from genome assembly GCF_041138505.1 of Cibotium barometz. Lineage (NCBI taxonomy): Eukaryota > Viridiplantae > Streptophyta > Polypodiopsida > Cyatheales > Cibotiaceae > Cibotium > Cibotium barometz. The sequence continues at coordinate 22,981,545 of NC_141092.1, forward strand.
AGAGGATTGTATCTACTCTCATGCCATTTCACACTATAGCTACATGCTACTAGATTGGAGTCATACCTCATGGTGGTATGGGACATCAAGGTTAAAGTATGAGGTACTTCATTGTATTCATGTGTGTATCCCTTGGACTCAGGGGTGGAAGGGTGGATGAGTTTATGCATGACAATTATCTAGAGATCTTAGGGTTTTAACAGTGGTATCAGAGTGATCTCTAGTTGATTATTGTTGTTTTTCTTTCTTATTCCAATTTTTAGCATTTTTTAAAGTAAAATTTAATATTTACTAAATAAAAATGTTATTTTGTTGGTTTGTTTTGGTGATTACGCACGTGGATCATCGATATGGTGGTTGGAACCTGTGTTTCTTCATTCAATGGACGAATCGACGTTGCAGGGGAATTTCGTGAGTTCAATGCTATTTTTTCCTTCTTTTTTTTTTGTTTAAAATAAGCATTTTGGAATTTTTACCAATATACCACACATTTTATTGCAGATATTTGTGGCAGAGTGAATTCCTTGAATTTCTATAATTTTTGGAAATTTTTTCTAATTATTTAGAAATTTTTAGAGCATTTGTATGGAAAAAATATGTATATATTTTTATGCATTTTGGCGGGTTTTTCATGGAGATACTATCAAATTTTTACCAAATTTCTGTTGAAATGCGGTGTGGGACAGCCAATTGATGCATTGAATGCTCTCCTGTGTGCATGGGATTCTTTTCTCCTCTCAAAACTGAAATTTTCTTCTTTTTCTCTCTCGCGTGTGTGAATGCCTCTTAATAGGCACAGTTTGATTAAGCTTTAAGCATAATTAAATTTTTTATTATGATTAAGAAAGATTTAATTAAGATTTTAATCAACCTCCTCTTAGTTAACAGAGAAGGAGGGGGTGGAGAGAGAAAAGAAAGTTGAAATGGAGAAGAAGGGGAGGAGAGAGGAGAGAGAGGCTTTCTCTTCTCCTCTCTCTCACTCAATTTGTAAACGCGCAGGGGGGGTGGGGGCGGGGGGGCGGCACTGTAGGCCGCTGGGCAAAAATCGCCCCCTCTCATAAAAAATTTCATAAGCTTTTTAATTAAAGCTTAAATATATATATATATATATATATATATATATATATGTATGTATGTATGTATGTATGTATATACATATACATACATATATATATCAATAACTTGGATGCCCTTGCCTACTCATCCACATGAGATCTTTGCCTTGATCTCATTAGTTTTCCCATGCATACACACCATTGGCCCTCTATAGCATGCTTGAAACCCAACCTTCCCTTGGCATCTTACCTCAGACTAGAATTCCTATTTCTCGCTTTTGCAAGTAAGTGTGAATCCTCATGGTGCTTTGTTCCTAGCTCTCTTTTGGACAACTACCAAGTCTCTCTCTCTCTCTCTCTCTCTCTCTCTCTAAGCTAATTTACCCTTCATCAAAGAAAACAGGAAGGTGAGTGGGTGCAAAGTAGGTATGAGTGAGGTGCCCTTTATGTGGGTTGCTAGAAAGTAGGGAGAAATTATCATATCTATATGCATTTGAATTATTATCATATCTACATGCTAAGAAAGTAGGGAGAAGTTATCATATCTACATGCATTTGAATTATTAGTGTGTCATCATTTAGGCATTAAAAAAAACTAAGTTATACTTTGAAAATACCTTAAATAAGTTTTTAAGCACACTACAAATGCAATGTAAAAGCTCTTCTTAGTCCATTGGCATGTACCTTATATCAATACCTTTTTATACGCATCTCCATTAAGATAAGGCTACTATATCATTTTTATGCTATTTTTAATCATTCTAAAATTATAAATTTACTAGGTTTGTGAATTTTTTTGCAGATATCTACATATGCTAAATTTTACCATATATAGATTCTGAGTTTATTTGCTTTTTTTATTTGTAAATCCATATTAAGCCACTTTCGTGGCTTGGTTAGAGCTTGGTTACAAGAGTAGTGCCAAACCATAATAGATAATAACATGCCTTGTATCAATCTAAATAACTATATATATATATATATATATATATATATATATATATATATATAAAACTTATTCACATGCTCTTAATTTTTTATTTTAAAAATGTATTTATAATGATATATTGAGCATAATATTTATATTCTATAATAGAAGTTGTCTACCTTGTATTAATAAAAATATTGGATTACAATATATATACTTAAATTTTTATCTTCATTCTATTATATGGATAAGAGCCCATATTTTTTTTAAAGCTATTCTTCGATTCTACATGGGCCTTTCTAGGATGACTTATATTTCACCTTTAAGTAGATATTAACAAATTCACTTAATTTTTTATGCTTTTTTACCTCCAAGCTATAGTTATTTTACATCCTTTTAAAAAAACCTTTGAGACTTTCCTAACCAATGGTATTTCCTACACCATGAGGGCAAAACATGACCTTTTGCCCCTAAAAAACAAATCCTCAATACACTTTTAACCTATGGTTTCTCTTTCGTACAAAGAGCATATTTTTTTCATCGTGTAGACTCACATGACGCACATGCCACAGTTTCTCTTTCATACAAAAAGCAATTTTTTTCATTGTGTACACTCACATGATGAACATGCCATATCATGTGAAGTGCAATGAGGTGGTAGTGAGCATTGGAGTGGCAAAGGGAAGCTATCCCCAAACCAACTTTGCTTATTATCATATACTTCCAATATCAAGTCCCAATGTCAAACTGGAAAAAACAGAAAGAAGAGTCATGCAATGTAGCATATCTTCTCTCTATTTCCTTTTTTAGATGTAGATTGGGCAAGGGGTGCTTTTGAGAGGGGGATGTTTTAAATGTACACCTAGGTATAAAAAACCCCTTGCCATGAGCAGAGCATGAGCACAAGGCCAATTTCAAGATTTGAATTTGATTTAATCTTTACTTCTTGCTCTTAATAGAAAGTTTAATATTATACTGCTAAGGCCTTTCTTTTTGACAATAAACGTTTACAACAATTTATATGCTTTTTGGAGACAAAGCAATTTGGAAGAAATTTCCATTTGTAGAGAACCTAGGAGAAGTTTCCATTTGTGGAGAAACGTATATGAACACTAGTTGTGTGTGTGTGTGAGAGAGAGAGAGAGAGAGAGAGAACCGAGGAAAAGTTTCCATTTGTGGAGAACATATCTCCAAACATTAGTGTTGTGTGTGTGTGTTTTGTGGAGAACATATCTCAACATTAGTTGTTTGTGTGTGTGTGTAAGATGTGGTATAGCTTTTCTTGGAAGGAAGGAGTTAACAAAAACATACTTCTACTTTTCTAGGAGAATATCTTTTATGTGAACCGAAGGCGAGTAGGAGGAAAGTTACAGAAATGTAGATGCCTATACACGGTATGGAAAGCGGGAGGAAAGAGCAGGGGGCGAAAGGGTGATTTGTGATCATACGAGTGATTGTTGTGAAGAGAGAGATAGAGAGAGAGAGGGGGGGGGGGATTATAAGAAGGGAGATTTGTGATTGTTGTGAAGAGAAACACACAGAGAGAAGGCTGACACAGAGAGAAGGGTGATTGTTGTTGGGTGGAGAGGCGCAGAGAGAGAGAGAGAGAGCAGAGAGAGCAGAGAGAGAGAGAGAGCAGAGAGAGTGATTCGTATTATGGGATCAGGTTCGATATGGCGGTGGCTGTGCGGCTGGGTGGTGGCGTGGGCTGGCGCGGCCATGGTGGTGGCCGTGTTTGCGCTCAACGTGTGGAACATCACCATCGACGCACGGGCGCTGGGCTCAACCGAGCACTGCAGCCACCCGCCCCTGAAGGCCTTCCTTATCGGCAGTGTCGTCTCTAGCGCCCTCACGATCGCCACGTGCGGCGTTGCATTGCCCGCCGTTCACGTGGTATTCGCCATCCTCGGCCACGTGTGGTACCACCAGGCCAAGGCTCTGTGCGGCGACGCGTCCCCGCTGCTCCTGCGAACCACCGCCCAGTCCCTGGCCGTCCTCTGGTCCACCGCTGCCTCCAACATCTTCACCCTTATGGTCTTTGGCTTCTGCCCCATGCTGGCCGCCGCCGACGCCTCGTATTGACTGCTCTCACCATCATCATTTCTAGCAAAACCTTTGTACACAAAATATAGCCTTCTCTAGTTGAGTTGGTAGAACCGTCCCGTGCCATGATGGGACCCGGGTTAGAAGCCTAGCAGCTACACTTCGAATGGCATGCTTGTTTGGCACACTTGTTTGGGTGATGGACTAGATCCACCCTCCCCGCAAGAAAATATAGTAATTGAGAAAATGATTTCAAAAATCGTATAAAGCTTTATTATAGGTATTTTCTGTGGTAGCCCTCCCGTTTGGGATTTTTATCCGGGCCACCTTGGTGCTTTGGGGGTGTGCTTGACCGCCCCGTATTTGTTGCATTTATATGGGGGACAAGCCAACACCCAAGCAACCACGCAGTCAAGCAACCTCAAGCGCCCAACTCCCTACTCACTCTCTACCTCCAAGTCACGTTCCCCCCCCCCCCGGCCCGTAACGGCTGTGGCTCATGCCCCTCTCTCAAGCGACCCTCTCCCTTGTAAATATTTCTTGGTTAATAGCAATGACGGCTCCTCCATGAGTCTTTTCTTCAAGATCTTCTCTCTCTCTCTCTCTCTCTCTCTCTCTCTCTCTCTCTCTCTCTCTCTCTCTCTCTCTCTCTCGTTCTTGGCAAGCAAAACGTGGGTTCCTCCGTTGCCGTTGGCTCTACGCGAGCCGCGGGGAACGTCGACCGGTCCCATCATTTTCGGGTGCCGTTTGGCACGTCAGCAAGGTGAATTGAACCCCGTTGGGGTCTCGTGGGGACCGGTCGACGTTCCCCACGGCTCGCGTAGAACCAACGGCAAAAACAGGGAACCCACGTTTTGCTTGCCAAGAACGAGAGAGAGAGAAGATCTTGAAGAAAAGACTCACGGAGGAGCCGTCATTGCTATTAACCAAGAAATATTTACAAGGGAGAGGGTCACTTGTTGAGAGAGGGGCATGAGCCACGGCCGTTACGGGGGGGGGGGGGGGGGGGGGGGGGGGGGGGAGGGCCCGAACCGTGACTCGGAGAGGTAGAGAGGGAGTAGGGAGTTGGGCGCTTGAGGTTGCTTGAGTGCATGGTTGCCTAGGTGTTGGCTTGTCCCCCATCATATAGATGCAGCAAATACGGGGCGGTCAAGCACACCCCCAAAGCACCAAGGTGGCCCGGATAGAAATCCCAAACGGGAGGGCCACCACATTTTCCATGTTCAATGTTAAAGGATTTATGTTAAAAGTATTAGAAGCCATATGAAAGTGTTCATTTCGGCATTTTCCATGTTAAAGGATTTATGTTAAAAGCGTTGAAACCACATGAAAGCTTTTTTTTTTTGGCATCATAAGCGTTTACGTTTCTCTAATTAAAACATCATCTTTTCTCCTTAATAGAAGGCTTTCTTACTATTCAATAAGCTTGACTTTCACACTTAAGCAACTAGGAAGCAACTCACGGTGTTGGAAGTGAGATTAAAAAATGGCTTAACTACTTAGTTTCAAATGTTGCTCACTCCAATAAAAATGAATTTTTATTTCACTCTAAGCAATTGGAAGCAACTCACAATGTTGGAAGTGAGAGATCAAAAAATAGTTTAGCGGATAATGCTCAATTGAAATTCTTATTAAGATACTCTTGATCGATTGGGTAGTAATGACTTCTCCTTTTAGACTCGTCAGTTATAGCATGCCATGTTTAGGTTTCTTCTTAGGTAGATAAGGCCATCAGAGAGAAAAGAAAGCAAACATTAGGTAGATACAGCCCTCATACAGCCATCACAAAAAAGGAAGCAAACATTAACCTTTGATCTTAATTTTAATCAACAGCTTCTTAGATTAGGAAATAAATGTTGGAAATAGGGTTGTAAAAATGCACACACATACACACACACATAGTGGAGAAGCTCAAGAGAGAACACAATGAGATGATAGATAGATAATGAATGTGTGTTGTACATATAAGATAAGTATACCCTAAGATGGGTGTATACTAGCACGAGAGGAAAATCTCCTAAAGAGGGAAAAAGTGCCCTGGCTGGTCCTAGTGTGTTTACACACATTACTTTCAAATATAGCTACAAATCCTCCTGGGAGTGATGATGTTGTTAATCCCATTTTGGATTAACAAATATGCTTTTCCATTTGAGGACATTAATAAGTGTCATACAAAGGCACTATAAAAGTTCTACATTATGAGATATTGGCCACCCAAGGCCTTAGTTAAGTAAGTTTTGGGCACCCAAGTGTGAATAAGGGCCAATTATATATAAGGCATTTTCTCATATAATGAATGGACGCAATCCCCCTTTGTGCTATGAGAGTTCTTGCTTTTGTCTTGAGAGAGAGTACTCTAGCACATGTGCCTTCTCTATACTTGTTTGCTTGTATGCTTGTGTGGAGGAGTGAGAGAGAGTGATTGCCTTGTGCGGTGGTGTGAGTGACTCTATAGTAACAGCTTGGAGGATTGGAGCTTCTCAAGTGAGCTTGGAGACCTCAAGGGATACGAACTCGAAGCATTGGTAAGTGCCCTATGACAGTTGTGTTCTATTGCTCTTTCCAAAGGTGAATGCATTGAGTTCTGTATTGGAGGTATGATAGCCCATAATATTTTTGGCACCGTTGTTGAGGAAACACCTTTGTTTCTCTCATCCTCTTTGAGTTTTAGCTCCCATTACATAAGTTTCATCATTGCCTTTACATTCTAGTAGTGCATTGTGTATGGAATGCATGGATAAGATTTGAGTGGAAGTGAAAGTTTGTGAGAAATTGGTTGTTTTTGTTGTGTGGTTGTGACCTTGGAGGAAAGCTCCACTATTTTTTTCTTTCAATTTTTGATGTTTGTATCACTAAAAATGGTAAACATGAACGAGCAGGGTGATACTATGTTTTTCTTTCTTTGAAAAAATCCACAAAAATTGTAAAAATAAGGGGCCATTAGTTGTGTCTTAAACTTATATTATCATTCTTTATGGGGCTGGCACAATCATTTCGGAAGCATTTGAATAGGTAATTTGCACCCAAACTCCTCTCTGTCGATGCGAGGTTTTTTTACGTGAAATTGCAGGAAAATAGTTCACGACGTGAACTACTTCCTGCAATCTCACGGCGTGAAACATTCCCAAAATCATCGTCGCAAAATTAACGTCGCAATTCATGGGATTACCTTGCTAAGATAGGTCGTCTTATCCTGACACCTCTGACACCACGGGTATGACAAAATTGTAACTCGTGAACTAACATAAAATACTTCATGACTTGAAACATTAAATAGTTCACGACGTGAACGATTTACATTTCACGGCATGAACTATTTCAGCACATCTCACAATGTGAACCAATTACATCTCATGGTGTGAACGGTTTCCACTTCACGAGACGTGAATTGTTTTTACAGTTTCATGACTTAACCAGATCTAGCTCACAAACCTGGTATTGTCAGATTAAGGTTAGGGAAGTGCTTGAGACCAGTAGAAATTATAACAAGGTAATGTGGATTTCTGAGTCTGAAGTAAAATTTGGAGCGCGTGAAAGTACAAAAATTAGTTAACGACATGAATGGTTTACCATTTCATGACGTGAACGGTTCTCTGACTTCTCACGCCATCGTTAACTATTATCTGCATTCTCACGGCCTCAGAAAACAAATCGATAGTATCTTACCAGAATTCAATTGGGGTAGCAAATTAGCTTATCAGATCATATTCACATGCACTTGAGGTCTGGAATGCTCATCGCTCGTCGGAGATGACCTCACTCCCGACAATAGTGCATCAAATCACCCAAGATATTCCTATCAAAAGAGTGTTGGTTTACAAAAATTAGTTAACGACATGAATGGTTTACCATTTCATGACGTGAACGGTTCTCTGACTTCTCACGCCGTCGTTAACTATTATCTGCATTCTCACGGCCTCAGAAAACAAATCGATAGTATCTTACCAGAATTCAATTGGGGTAGCAAATTAGCTTATCAGATCATATTCACATGCACTTGAGGTCTGGAATGCTCATCGCTCGTCGGAGATGACCTCACTCCCGACAATAGTGCATCAAATCACCCAAGATATTCCTATCAAAAGAGTGTTGGTTTAGGCCACTTAGTGAGCACTCAATTGAGTGTCTTAAGGAATCTAACCACGGAAGACTAGTAGTGAAGAATCCATGGAAGAAGGGCTACGATTCTCTGGGTTTAGGGAAGAGGAGAAACCACCCTCCCCTACCAGAACCAATGGTATCATTGATATAGCCCGAGGATTTTTGGTCTCCAAACTGGCAATAATGATGAGGAAGCGCAATTTGCAGGCATGGGTCTGTCAACTAGTGCTAGACTTGGTCCAAGGCAAGAATTACCAATCCAACCTTCAAATTCCAGGCTGTCTAACACACTGGCACCTCCAGAATGAGAAGAGACTTGGAACGCGTAGCCAAGACAGGTCAAGTGTTCTTCCCAACCTCAGAGGAAGTAGAATTAGATCTGAAAAGGATTGAAGTAGAACGACAGCCTACGAGAATTGAGCTTAAGGAAACAAGAGCTCGATACTCGAAGGGCTAGGACCGAACAAAAGGAGATGGGAAATGTGAACCCATTTAAATCACATTGCAAAGAGCCGAAAATGGTCATGGGTAGGAGTGAGGGAGAAAGTCCAAACTTAGAGCCCATTAATGAAGAGCCAAGAGCGGAGGAAGGGTTTATAACCCAAGATGAAGGGGATACTCTACCGAGGGAAATGGGTGAAGTAGAAGACCACCTGTACACTAAGAAAGACATCGAGCAAATGATCAATCATCCCACATTCTTACAAGACATGGAGCTCTTGATTCTACAAAGGTGTACGGAGGCTGCTAATGAATGAGCCAATCCAGAATGAAGTGGCCAAACTGTCCTATAGACCAGAAATGCCTAAAAGAGCCAATGTTGGAAGAGGATGAGGTCTAGGTAGGGGGAAGTAGCTCCTCAAAGACCAAGGGTGGATCCAAATATAGATCTTAATGCGGCCACAAGGACAAATTTGTTGAATATGGTTACAGAAATGGGCCGAGGAATGGTCAAGGAATATAGATCTTAATGCGGCCACAAGGTCTAGGTAGGGGGGAGTAGCTCCTCAAAGACCAAGGGTGGATCCAAATATAGATCTTAATGCGGCCACAAGGACAAATTTGTTGAATATGGTTGCGAAAATGGACCGAGGAATGGTCAAGGAATTATTTCAAAGCTCATACAAAAGTTCTCTGGGGATGGGGATCCGATTCAACATGTAGAGATCTTTGAGTCCACATGCAAAACCTACGGGCTAGTAAGTGATGTAACCATGATTCATGCCTTCTCACACTGACCCTAGAAGGAAAAGCTCATCAATGGTTCCGAACCCTCAAGCCAAAAGATAAGATTAATTTCATCCAGCTCAAGAATGTGTTTGTGCCAAGCTCTGCCAGAAGCGACAAATGGAGTCCTGTGGCATAGTTGCATAACATCAAACAAAAAGAAATTGAGTCGATGCGAGACTACGTATCCCGGCTAAAGAACTTGAATTCAAGATGCAAACTACGGGAGAGGCTAACTGATAATCAGTTATTGCCATGCTTCCGAAGACGAGTCCGAGATCATAAGATGCATGATTATCTAGTATTAGCCTAACCGGCTACTCTGGATGCATGTTGTAAGTTGGCGATTGAATATGAAGACAATATGTTAGAATTGTCACAACCTGAAGATGTCAAAATATCTTCGGCAGCAACGACCGTGAGTTTTGAGTCACCAAGAGATTGGAACTTGGAGCAAGCAAGTTGGTAACATGACTGTGGACGACGAACTCAGTAATGCCATACTGGAAAAATTGAACGTGAAGGATGGAAGAGAAACATCTGGGCACGGGCATACCCATCTTTACCCTAATAGAGATTTGGTGTGGTGTTCTATATGCAGATTGAATCACACTACCACAGTTAAGAGCAAGGCCATTACTTTATTGTGCACACTGTGTAAAATTCGGGAAGTCCTAACAAGAATGTGGTTCATACACATCAACCTCACCAATTCTGCACCACCCAATGACATGCCAGTACTTACTTGTACTAAATGTGGGATTGATCATTTGATCAAAGATTGTCCATACCGTGCAAGTGGTTTGACTTCCACTTCTACCCAGGCCACTGTCTAGGACCATAAGTGTGCAGCTTGAAAACATCACACCACTGAATGTCCTAACACGATGAATGTCCTAACACGAGCCCAAGCCCAATTAGGGGACAAAGGGAAGAACCCAACACATGCAACCACTTGTAGAACTGGAAGGAGAATGAGGGTGAAAAAGTGGGTAAAGGTGACACCAAAGTCACGATTCAAGATGGATCTGAAGAAGATACGATCGACACCGGATCCACTCAATAAAGAGAAGAGGGATCAAACGCTCAAACCAAATGAACCTGAGACCAAGAAGCGCAAGGGGAAAGACCATCAACCCCTAAAGGAGTTGGTGAATACCTAAATGCTAACGAAGAGATAAGGAAGCTTGAAGAAGCCAGGGCCCTAGTAGAGGAGTGTTAGCGACTTCACGAAGCCCAATTACAAGCTAACCGGGCCAGAGATACAATGTATCCAAAAAACGAACCAACAAGGAAAAGGGAATTGGACGTACCTACTCCAATTCCAAAAGAGTCGGAAGAGGGATCTCAAGGAAACATGATGTCAAGAATGTTTGAGGAAGTTGCACAGGATGAGTCCATTCATTCATTCCCTAGGGATTGATATGAGATGCACACATGGAAGGAACCCTCAATTGCTAGAGAGCCCAGAGACTAGGTAGTCTTGTTGCTGTACTGTCCACTTCCGTGTGCAAATGCCATTGGGACAATTGCTACGTAGTTCACCAACATTGTGGGCAGATATAAAAGAATGAGTAGAGGTTGGACTAAGGCCAGTTGACACTACAAAGAGGAGATTCAATCAACTCTAACAGAAAGAACCTTAAAACACGCAAGGGAAAGAATGACCAGAGTCGTCAAAATATCGGTTAATCAATTAGGGCATTATTACAAAAATAACAACACTAATGCTACAATCCTAACTCATCATAACGGATACCAGGCAACTGGCTATCTTGGATGGTGGGGCGGGGGCCAGCATCATCACAAAACGATGTTGGGAAAATTGGGAAAAAACCAATTTGAAAAGAGCAGATCTTATCGTTAAAATGGTAGACGGAACATTTTCAAGACCCATTGGGCTTTTAGAGAATGTGCGACTCAAACTCTTTACGTTTTGCTACCATCATACATTTGTGGTAATGGACTTTCTGTGCACCAACTAGACTCATATGACATAATATTGGGGAGACCCTTCATGAGGGAATCTAAATTGGTGCACGATTGGGCATTAGACCATGTGTATGTTCGAAGGGATTCACAAATTCTAAAGATAGATCTACAAACATGGAAAGCACACCCCATGGAAGGGCAATTGTTTGGTAATGATTCGGTCACAACTGAGCGAACCACATCCGTACAAATATGCCAGCCCACGGTGGAAATTTCCAAAGAGGAAGAGGAAGCAAAAATGTATGCATCACTTACTCCCCCAGGTTTCGATGAAAATTGGATGCATGTGCTAGCCACCATAGACGTGATGCAACCTTGAGGAACCCTATACACAGAATCTGGGACTGTTCCCACTACCTCTCTTTGTATGGTCAATTGGCAACCCATTAATGAGGAATCGGAGGAGGAAGTTTCTAGCATAGAAGGGACTTGATCACAAGGCCGTAGTAGTGCCCAACGCCTTAGAAGATGGCAAAAGCAGAAATGATATATCACTTGACGAAATGCCCTGCTCTACAAAGAAAACCCACGGATGCCCAGTGGCTGAGATACCTCAAAGCTACTAAGGTACACGATGTTTTTTCCAAGAATTGGGTAAGGAATTGGGTAAGATATCCCCTCAAGGGAAACATTGGGAGGAAGTCACCCTTCGAGAACTGGAAACACCTAAGCTTATGAAAGCTAGGCGTCGAAAATGAAACAAAGCTTTGGCAGCAGAAGCCGAGCGAGAGGCTAAGAAGGTGATGGCTTAAACAAAAAGTGAGAATGCGGATAAAGCAGACCTGCTTTCAGTACCATACCACTTCAAAACATACACAATTGACGAACGAAAGGTGGTCTGATTAATGGCAAAAAGAGTTAAGGAAGATGGGTTATCCACATCATATGATGGCCTAGATAAAGACAAGGAAATTGAGATTGTAGAACCAAGAGAGGAAACCAAACCTGTTTATATCACTAAGGACTTGACTCCAGCTAAAGAAAAGGAACTTGTTGCTCTTCTTAAAGAGTTTAAGGATTGTTTCTCCTGGAACTACAAAGAGATGAGGGTGTACCACCTGAAGTTTTTAGCATAGAAGGGACTTGATCACAAGGCCATACCAATGCCCAATGCCTTAGAAGATGGCAAAAGCAGAAACAATATATCACTCAACGAAATGCCCTGCTACAAAGAAAACCCAAGGATGCCCAGTGGGCTGAGATACCTCAAAGCTACTAAGGTATAGGACGATTTTTCTAAGAATTGGGTGAGGAATTGACTAAGATATCCCTTGAAGGGAAACATTGGGAGGAGTCACCCTTCGAGAACCGAAAACACCTAAGCTTACGCGAAAGCTGGGCATCGAAAATGAAACAAAGCTTTGGCAGCAGAAGCCGAGCGAGAGGCTAAGAAGGTGATGGCTAAAACAAAAAGTGAGAATGAGGATAAACCAGACCTACTTTTAGTACCATACCATTTCAAAACATACACAATTGACGAACGAAAGGTGGTCCGATTGACGGCCAAAAGAGTTAAGGAAGATGGGTTATCCACATCATATGATGGCCCAGATAAAGACAAGGAAATTGATATTGCAGAACCAAGGGAGGAAACCAAACCTGTTTATATCACTAAGGACTTGACTCCGGCTAAAGAAAAGGAACTTGTTGCTCTTCTTAAAGAGTTTAAGGATTGTTTCTCCTGGAACTACAAAGAGATGAAGGGTGTACCACTTGAAGTTTCTAACATAGAAGGGACTTGATCACAAGGTTGTACCAGTGCCCAACGCCTTAGAAGATGGCAAAAGAAGAAATGATATATCGCTCGACGAAATGCCCTGCTACAAAGAAAACCCACAGATGCCCAATGGCTGAGATACCTCGAAGCTACTAAGGTACACGACAATTTTTCCAAGAATTGGGTGAGGAATTGAGTAAGATATCCCTTGAAGGGAAACATTGGGAGGAGTCGCCCTTCGAGAACCGGAAACACCTAAGCTTACGAAAGCTGGGTGCCAAAAATGAAACAAAGCTTTGGCAGCAGAAGCCAAGCGAGAGGCTGAGAAGGTGATGGCTAAAACAAAAAGTGAGAATGAGGATAAACCAGACCTGCTTTCAGTACCAGAACATTTCAAAACATACACAATTGATGAACGAAAGGTGGTCCGATTGATGGCAAAAAGAGTTAAGGAAGATGGGTTATCTACATCATATGATGGCCCAGCTAAAGTCAAGGAAATTGATATTGCAGAACCAAGGGAGAAAACCAAATCTATTTATATCACTAAGGACTTGACTCCGGCTGAAGAAAAGGAACTTGTTTCTCTTCTTAAAGAGTTTAAGGATTGTTTCGCCTGGAACTACAAAGAGATGAAGGGTGGTGTACGACCTGAAGTTTCTAGCATAGAAGGGACTTGATCACAAGGCCGTACCAGTGCCCAACGCCTTAGAAGATGGCAAAAATAGAAACGATATATCGCTCGATGAAATGCCCTGTAAGTGTGTTTAACCTCTCACCAAGAGGATGACCATGGAAGGCCATATCTCCATAGATGGAGCCCAAAGGTACAAGATGACCAAAGTTAGTAAAAGTGTCAAAAGGCCCTACCAAAGTACCCCAAGCCCTATTTATAGTCACTATCTCCTTTTGCCGATGGGCCCCTATGTACATGTGGAAATCAAGCTCTATGGTTCATGACAAACCATCCCTTCCCAAAGATTTTGTCCTCAAAATCATACAAGATATTTACAATTGAATCACAATCTCAATGTAAACCCATGGGAAGTAGAGAGGTCTTCAAAAATGCGCCTCGAATACATTTGGAATAGGGAAACCAAATGTAGTGAAGCTGGCAAACTCCTTCTCCAAAAATAACATGTAGGACTGTTATGGCAGCCATGTTGTCGATGAAGCTTCCCTTGAAATTCTTCATGAAACCTCCATAAAAATGAGCTGCAAATGATGCGTAGCCGCACCCAAAAGGGTCCCACATATTTGTCATCGAATCAAATGATCTTCCAAGTGTGTTGGAGTAGATTGGTAACCCTAACAATAGATCCAACCAAAGCTGTCCAGAAATTACAACACATATGAAACCTCATGATATGCCCATTCTTCATATAATAATCATGCCACTTGATCAAGGAATACTTCCATCAAGTAAACCATGTTGCTGAACATACTCCACTGATTGCCAAGTAGCCTCATCTATGGGCAAGCGCTTCCATTTCACAAGGAATTCATCAATGTTCCGGTTCCTCAAAACCCTTGTCCTCTTGTCCACAATCCTCTCCGGCTCATAGATAATCTCCCCTTCTTCATCCATCAGTGGTAACTCTTCAATCTCTTGAGGATGAGAGCCCACAAACCTCTTAAGGTTGGATACATGAAACACATTATGAATCCTTGTAGAAGGAGGTAGGTCAAGCTTATAAACCAAGTCACCCACTTTCTTGACTACCAAATATGGTCCATAGTATCTATGTGCTAACTTGGAATTGGAAGACCCTTTGAGAATATTGTGACGGCTCTTAGGAAGCTTGAGCAACACATAATCACCTTCCTTGAACTCCATTTTGCGTCTATGCTCATCCGCATTTGCCTTCATGACTTCTTGTGCCTTCTTCATATTATCCTTGCATAATTGAAGAAGCTGTCTCATCCTTTCCAACTCTTCCTTGGCTAAAGGATTAACCATTTTATCCTCATGGAAGGCAATAGATGGCACATGCACTTGATACCCATAAAGAGCCTCGAAAGGTGACATCCCAATACTCAAATGCTTGCTTGAATTATGACAAAATTCAGCAAGGTAAAGCCATTCATCCCATGATGCTTGCATGTCATGACAATAGTGTCTCAAGTACACTTCGAGCCATTTGTTTGTGCACTCCGTTTGCCCATCCGTTTGAGGGTGATAGGCTGTAGAAGGAGTGATTTGAGTCCCCAAGTTCTCATACAATGTCCTCCAAAAAGTGCCCATGAACTTGGTATCTCTATCACAAACTATGTTGAGTGGCAAACCATGTATCTTGAATACATGCTCCATAAATTGCTTGGCAATGTGAGAGGCCCCATAAGTAGTCTTGGAAGCAATAAAATGAGCTGATTTGGTGAGTCTATCCACCACCACAAATACTTGATCCCATCCATGCTTCGTCTTTGGCAAGCCCGTGATGAAGTCCATGGAAATGTGAGTCCATTTTCCATCCGGAATAGGCAAAGGATGAAGTAAACCACTTGGCAATTAGTGACTATCCTTATTCCTTTGGCATGACACACATTCCAAAACAAACTTCTTGACATCCCTCCACATGCCTTTCCAATAGAAGCTTTTGCTCACTTTGTCAAATGTCTTGAGAATACCAAGATGACCCGAAAGCGGTGAAGAATGCATCTCATGAAGCACCTTGGGAATGTAGGATGAGGTTGGAACCAAATACACCTTATCCTTGTGCCATAGTAGACCATTCCGAAGCTTATAATGAGGAAATTCTTCTCCATCTCCTTGCTGTAGTTTTTTGTAAATATGGGCAGCACTCTCATTGACAAGATACTCCTCTTGTATCCCTTTTATCCATTCACTATACACTTCCATAATTGATGTCAAGGTGCAAGCCCACATTCTAGACAATGCGTCCGCTACTACATTGTCCTTTCCCAGAGTATAGGATATCTCAAAGTCATATCCTTGAAGCGTAGCCAACCATCTCTTTTGCTTGGGAGAAAGATTGGGTTGAGAGAGGAAAAATTTCAGCACCCTATGATCACTTCTCACCTTGAAATGAGCACCATAAAGATAGTGATGCCATTTCTTGATTGCATGAAGTATAGCCAACATCTCTTGTTCATACACATGCAATTCCATCTCCTTCTCGGAAAGCTTCCTACTCTCAAATGCACTGACACCATGCTCTTGATACAAAACTGCCCCAAGACCTCTTCCACTTGCATCCGCTCTCACATAGAATGTCTTTGAGAAATCCAGACAAAAACGAATAGGAGCTGATATAAGTAAAGCCTTGAGCTCATTGAAACTCTTGTCGGCAATGGCATCCCAAGAGAAAGCTTCCCTCTTAAGTAGATCGGTAAGAGGTGCCGCAATTGATGCATAGTGCTCCATAATCTTCTATAGAAAGAAGATAGACCCAAAAATCCTCTCAATTGAGTTGTATTAGTAGGGATTGGCCAATCTTTGACACATGCCACCTTCTTTGGATCAGCCCTAATGCCATTTTCTCCCACCAAGTGTCCAAGGTATTCAACCTCATTCACCATGAAAGTGCACTTTGTCTCCTTTGCAAACAATCTATGCTTCCTCATGACTTCAAAAACTTGCTTCACATGTACCAAATGCTCTTCTTTGCTCTTGCTATAGATCAATATGTCATCAAAGAACACAAGTACAAATTTGAACAAGAAAGGAGCCAACACTCTATTCATGAGTGCTTGGAAGGTGGCCGGGGCATTCGTGAGACCAAAAGGCATAACCATGAAATGAAACAATCCTCTTTCGGTCCTAAATGCCGTCTTCTCTTCATCACCCTCCTTCATCCTTATTTGATGGTATCCCGATCTCAAGTCAATCTTGGTGAATAACTTTGCCCCTTTTAGCTCATCAAGAAGATCATCGATGCGAGGTATGGGGTATCTATTCTTGATGGTTACCTTATTCAAATCACGATAATCTATGCACATACGAAAGGAACCATCCTTTTTCTTCACCAATAGAACGGGAGATGCAAACAGCGATTGTGAGGGTTGAATGAGACCCATGGAAAGCAATTCTTGTACTTGCTTTGCCACTTCTTCCCTTTCCACCTTTGACAACCGGTAAGGAGGTTTGTTCACAACCTTTGCATTCGGCTCAAGTACAATGGCATGGTCGATTTCCCTCTTTGGTGGCAAACTCTTTGGCACTTGGAAAATGTCCTCATAATCCTTGAGAAGAGCTGCCATATCCTTGTCTATGTGCTGTCCATTGCTATCCATCCCTTCTTGAGTGACATGCAACACATAGATTGTACCAAGAGTTTTGAGTTCCTTCTTGAGTCTCTTTGGAGTGATCAAAGAAAGCTCTTTTGGTGTATTTCCAGCCAATACCACAAGCTGTCCATCATGTGAAAAGCTCATAACACCTTGTTGAAGGTTCATGTGAAAATCACCAAGAGAAGCCAACCAATCACATCCCATAATCACATCAATGGGCCCCATGTCCAATACTACCAAGTCACCTTCCCGAGAATATGAAGAGGATAAACTCACTCTTGTTGAAGGGCAAAACAAATTGGCTTTTTCATTCTCTCCATTTGCCACTTGTACTTGGAAGGTTATGGGTAGCTCCGTCGGAGATAGTTTGAGAGAGTTGAGGGATTTGGAGTTAACAAAACTATGAGTACTCCCTGAATCCACCAAGATGTGTGCAACTCTCCCATCAATGGTGCCCACCAACCTCAAGGTGTTCGGACTCTTGCAACCCGCCAAAAGCTCTTGTAAAATGGAACATACATGGGCTGCATTTTCTGCATTTCCTGCATCTTTTAGCATATTGTCCCTCAAAATGCATGCATGATCCCTTCCACCGGGGTCGAAAGGAAACTCATCCTCTTCTTTGACAAAAGAATGACCCTCCAAGTCTTCTTCATGTGTCTCCTCGCTACAATCTTCAAACTCTTCCACCTCATGAGAGATGACTTGGAATCGTCATCCTCATCCATAATGATCATAGTAGCCACCACTTTCTTTGATTTGCAAATGTGCCCGGGTGACCACTTCTCTTTGAATTTAAAACATAGGCCTTTGCTCCTCAATTCCTCAATCTTAGGATCATCCATCCGTTGAGTCTTCTTGAATGGTTGAGGAGGCTTCTTGACAAACCCATTGCTCTTCTTAGCATCATTATGAACTCCACTTGTGGACTGTCCACTTCCAAAAGATGTATGGAATTTGGAAGTGTAAGTGGATGTAGAAGAAGGTCGACTTTTCCCCACATTTGAAGAAGTGTGAAATGGCTTATGAAAAGGTACATTGGGCTGAACCCTCTTATACTTTGGCTCATATAACTCCGCCAACCTCATAGCCTCTTTGATAGTGCTGGTCTTTGTGCCGAGACATCCGCTTTGATGTATGAATCTAGACCATGCACAAACTTCTTCAATCGCATGCCTTCATTGAGTCCATCCACAAACATGGAAAGCTTCATGAACCTCTTGATGTACTCCCTAACCGACATGCCCTTTTGTGTGAGTTCATACCATTCTTCATGGTATCGGTCAAGAACCAAAGGCGACACAAATGTCAAATTCATTTCATGCTTGAGTTCTTCCCAAGTATGTGGCATAACTCCTTCCTTGAGCATATGTCTCCACCATTGATGTGCATAGTCTTCCAAATGCAAGGATGCAAAATGCACTTTGTCTCTTTCACTCTTCGGATAGAGCTGAAAGCATGTATCTAACTTATTCATCCATTCTTCTAACTCATGTGGGGCTGAACCATCACCCTTAAACTTAGAGAGTGAAATCTTGTCCTTTACATCCTTTGACACGGTTGACAATGCATTCTCATGATTGTGCGAGGATTTGTGCTTTTGCATTTGCACAAAAGATCCAAGGAATTGAGCAAAATCCTTATACTCCCTCTTAAGGAAATTTGGCATTTCCATCCACTTATCATGAGCTTCTCTTTGTCTCTCAATGAATGACATATGTTCCCAATCAAGCTCAACCACATCATCCATATCATACACCTCCTCTTCATGCATGGAGAACTGATTTGCTTTGGGTTTCAAAGGTACTCTCCTTGGATCCCCAAAATTTGACTCCTCATGTCTGAATGTAGGTGCATGTTGCTTTCCATCCAATTGAGAAGAACCCGCTTGGAATGTAGTAGGCTTCATCTCCCGCATAGAAGGCCTCCTAGCATCCGCCACCATGAATCCAAAAGTGACATTCTTGGTGGAATGCTCATGTGTTACCTTGGGAGAAACCTCTTGTACCATGGGTAGCTTGCCTTCCCTATGGCCTTCAAAAGCTGTCCCAAATTGCTTGCCTTCATGTAAAACACCATGACCACTATCATAGGAAGGTTGGCTCATTGGCCGAGCGACCCTCTCTTCCAAAACTTCCATCCTTGTAGCCATAGTGTCAAGCCTACCATTGACTTCCACCCTTGTAGCCATCGTGTCCATCTTAGCATTCATTTCCATTAGCATTTGCATGATCGAATCGATGGGGATAGCATGCAAAGATTGTGGGGTGTGCTTATGGGCACTTCTGACATTCAACTCCTCATTCCCTTCTCTTGAAGTATGCCCAAAAGTATCCCCTTCTCTTGAAGTGTGCCCAAGAGTATCCTCTGGAGCATCCAAAATTCCTTGTTCCATCATTGCCTCTTCATCTTCTACCTCTTCGGAAGCCAAAGTGTTGCGCCTCGGTCGCCCTTTTGGCTTCGGCCCCATGGAAACCTTCAGTTTCAAAATTTTGGCTCTAAATTGAGGTAGGGATGTCCGATTGAAGTGATCTAAAGCTTGTTGGAGAGCTAATGAAGTGTACTAGACCACTATGCAAAGACTTGTAAGAGATGAGGTGTGCTACTATTCTCTGTTTTAGGGTTTACAGGGTTATAGGCTGAAACGGTATTTTGGGTATAACTTGAGCTAGGAATATCCAAATGCAAAACTTTTTAGCTCAAATCGAAGCCCTCAATGAGTACTACAAGCCTATGTACTTAGATCTAGAAGACCTTCAAACCCCTGTAATGACTGAATTAGGGTTTACTATTTTCGCAAAAATCCTAAATTCTACCCTAGAGAGATATCGAAATGTGGAGGTTAAGGGCTCGTTGGGTAGCTCTAAGGAAGCACTAAGAGCTCATATGGTCCCTTTTAAGTCAGTCCAAAAGGGTTGGGACTGAATTAGGGTTTTTGTGAATCTGTAGATTCTTGCCAAAGTGACTCTTTTTGTGCCCAATTGATTCTTGTTTGCTCCCAAACCAATGTCAACACCTTCCACAACTCATTGGCATCCCAAGGTCTGCAAATTATGCTCCACAAGCTTCAATTGTCCATGTATGACCAGAAATTTGAGAAAATTTTGACAGTCTCCTTTGTTTTAGGAGCTAAATCTCAATCTTTCTCAAGTAGCAATGCAAAAATCCATAATCCTCATAGCATGTGCCTCAACTTGCAACACCAAAAGGCATACAAATTCCTTGCAATTTCTATGAGATGTCCATATCAAGGCGTCATTGCCATGTACATAAACCAAGAGGATCGTCGGTGTAGCGCGTTGAAGCTTGCCGATCTCCCGGCCAAGCTCTTCTCACCCCCGTACCTAGTTCGAACCAAGGCACGGGTTGAGGCCAAGTCTTCACCTCCACACCTAATCCTCCACCGTACCGCTTTATCAAGGCACTCACGACACGGTGGATTCAAGCCATGCTCTTCCCCCGGGCCTCTTCTCCAATGCCCGAGGTACCTCACAACATACTAGTTTCTAGAAATTGAAGTGAGTGGAAACAATTGTGAGGTGCATATAGCTTGAATCTGAAAATGAGGTGGATCACTTACAAGGATGTGGCATGACTCATGCCCGTTACAATATACTCATAAACCATTATGCATGAACTCATGCTTATCCACATAGCTCCAAATGTCCACCATTCATCCAAAGATCCAACATCAATCAACAAGTGAGGTAATACCATATACCAATGATATTAACATCCAATTGGTATCACAAAAAATGTGAAGTGAAATTCAAGGGAAAACTAAAGGCTAATAAGGCCATAGATACTAGACATACATTGTATCCACATCATGAAATTGGGAAGAGAAAGGGGTTTAATATATTCGAGCTAATCTATGAGCAAAGGGAGGAGTAGATTAGCTCTAATCATGGCTAAGGGGATGATCTCATGGCATGGATATTTGTAAATGAAAATGAAATTCCTTCGTTTGACAAGGTGGCACATGCTACATGTGTAAATTTGATATACTTATAAGGATTGTCCCAATAGAGTAGCAATTGCCCTAGTGGTGGGGCATAAGCATCAGTCACTTTAATGAGTCTTAATTTGTTGAGTGTACAAGAAGGACTTATTTATGCAATTTTCCTTGATGCCATCACAAGGAGGGCTTATTTGTACATTCGCCTTTTAATGCCATCACATAAGGAGGACTTCTTTATATAGTCCCCCTTAATGCCATCACATAAGGAGGACTCCTTTATACAGTCCCCCTTAATACCATCACAATGCTCCAAGCCAAGACAAGGGCATCATGTAAGGGAACATCCAAGGCTATAAATAATTAGCAACCTCAGGCTTCAACTTTGAAGCAAGATGCAAGACGCCTAAGGCCCAAGTCCCACATGCTTTAATAGCCCCTAAAAAGTCTAAAGAACGAGAACCACAGGTTTAAAAGAAGATGAAATCAAAGAGCACATGGAAACATAATGCAAGAAGTTCAATTATCAAGAGAACAACAACATAGTTATTTTTTACCATATTGAAATTGGTGGTCAAACAAGAGCTCTAAAGTTTCCTCCCCTCTTGAGCAATTTCTCACTTAAACTAGCTCTTCACAAAGAAAAGAATCCCATTGAGTATGGTAACCTTACCAAGATTACCCCAACCTCATCGTGTTAGAAGAAGGAATAAATGAAACAAGCCCACAAGAGCCTGTAAGGATGGTACAAATGAAACAATGAGCCTATACTTGAGCACGTGGAAGGGGAACACTGTAGTAGAGAAAACAAAAGGAACTAGATCCATAACCACTTTAACGATGCCAAGAGGGCCACCCATATCATGTGTGAGGGGAAACAAAGGCATCCTCGTAAGAAAACTCACTCCTACAATCAAAGGCATTGTGCAAAAAGGTGCATTTGAGACTCCTAATGTGGAAGGGGAACACTATAACAATGACAAGAAGTCCATGGATGTCATGTGTAATGGGTATAGCAGCAATAATGAAAATTGTTCTTGAACCTGCAAGAGAATAAAGAATCCAAAATCTTCCCAACCACCTGGGCATAAAATGCCCTATCTTTAATCAGTTTATCCCCTTTTTGGATGAGGAAGGGCTGCAGATGTAAGGAACATGACTTCCTATCAATTGTGGAGGAAGTTGTGAGGAGTACTTCTCCTATAAAGAGGAGGCTTATCATGCTAAGCTTATCATACTACTATAGAAAGGCCAGCTTGCTGATGAGGATGCATAGGGGGCTACTTGGGTGGCTTGCAGAGAGACCAGTTATGTGATTGTGAGGCCCTCAAAGGGGCAATGAAGTTGAGTAAGCCGATGAGCCACTAAGGAGGCTTACAAAACCACCTTAAAGGAAATAGCCCTTTGTAAGGGGTGCAACACAATCGCATGTGAGCAACACCAAAAATGGTAGGTAGAGAACCTTAGGGGCATCAGGAATGTAGAGCCAAGGCTGTTGCCTATTCATCACACCAAGATATGTGTATATATAAACATATATATATATATATATATATATATATATATATAGGTGTATATAGATAGCCTCAAGGAGTTGATGAATACCCAAACGTCAAAGAGGAAATTTGAATGCTTGAAACATCTAAAGCCCTAGTGGAAAAATGTGAAGTGAAATTCGAGGGAAAACTAAAGGCTAATAAGGCTATAGATACTAGACATACATTGTATCCGCATCATGAAACTGGGAAGAGAAAGGGGTTTAATATATTTGAGCTAATCTATGACAAAGGGAGGAAGACATGGCTACGGGGATGATCTCATGGCATGTATATTTGTAAATGAAGATGAAATTACTTCGTAACAAGGTGTCAGAAGGAATAAATGAAACAAAGCCCACAAGAGCTTGTAAGGATGGTACAAGTGAAACAATGAGCCTATACTTGAGCACATGGTTGAATAAAAACCACTAACCTTGGTTGAGCATATTTCAGACCCTATTGCATAGCCAATCATCAAATCATTAAAAGGAATCATTTGAAAGGGAACCTTACATCTTACCAAAGGCTTTGACCAAACCCATAACCATTCTAAAGAGGCCTCAAAAAGAGCAAGTTTTGGAGCTTTTATCCATAGAACAATTTCATGTAGGCCCTTCTTAATGGGTCATCATCACAATATTTCCTCTGAGGCGATTGGCAATGACTTCATTTCATCTCCTTTAGAGGCACCACCTCAATGAAAGATTCATTGCATATTTCCTATAGGACTGCATTCCCAATCCCACCTCTAAGTGAGTATAAATATTGCTTGTGGGATATATCAGGCGTCTAGTGTTATGGGTGACTTCATTTCATCTCCTTTAGAGGCACCACCTCAATGAAAGATTCATTGCATATTCCCTATAGGATTACAAGCCCAATCCCACCTCTAAGTGAGTATAAATATTGCCCGTGGGATATATCAGGCCTCTAGCGTTATGGTGGGTGACTTCTTCCTTAGGAGAAAATCATGAATAATATGGGAGAAACAATGAAGTATGAGGATACCTATGGAAACCTCTACACATAGAGATTTAGATGGATCCTTAAGATGCCCACATGGTCAGGAAACATTATCATCAAGCCATCGACCAAACTGTGTACTTTGACGAAAAGGGTAACACCTATTACCCAAAAACTATTAAGGAGGCAAGATACGGAAGGATCTAGGTAGGGCAAAGTCCTCCTGCACCCACCACAGTCAATCAAGGGCAAGAAGCTTCAAGAGCTAACAAAGGAAGGGTCTCCTTTAGCCAGAGATAACTTCAAAACCTAGTGGTCCAAATGTTAGGCATAACTTCTTTGAATCTAAATAAGAACCAAACTATAAACAAGAAAGTAAAGTCCAACTTTCTTCCATTATAGACCCCGTCGAGGAGAAGCCCCAAGTATTGTTAGCAAGTCCTATTATAGGCTAGATCCATGCTAGGGGGATCAATTTCTCTTGAGGGAACCGGAGTGCTACCCTTGTAGAACCCATCATACATATTCACCAAGAACAAGGAGCAAATAGAAATAGAAATCTATGAGCATAGTGTTGCAAATGCACCTATGACTAGTGAGATACTAGTCTATGGATACCCCATCACACATACAATAGGAAAACCTCCAGAACCTCATCAAGAAACATTGTTAAGGGTACAAGACTATGGGTACATAGAAGCATCCTGTGCACCCTTACCACCTATAGTCAAACCAAGACATGAAATCGCCCATGACTCCTCCTAAACATTGTTAAGGGTACAAGACTATGGATACATAGAAGCATCATGTGCACCCTTACCACCTATAGTCAAACCAAGACATGCAATCGCCCATGACTCCTCCTAAACCTATCATTGAACATGAAAAAGAGAGTGCTCATGCTCATGCTCATACTCCCAAGAACACAAGAAGATTTATAGACACTATTCCATTGGTGGTGGTTACACTGCTAAGAGTAATGAGAATGAAAGATGAACATGACCATCCAAGGATAAGAGCCTGACAAGAAAATATCAAGGGAAACGTAGATCTACAATCTACCATGGGAACTTAGCTTCATGAAGAGAAAGGGAACAACATATGAGGCCAACCAGAGATACGATACAAAAAATTCTCAAAACAAACCTTATTCCTCCCAAGTAGAACCCCTCAATGTGAGGACAATGAGGAAGAAAAGTTGAAGCCTACAAAGCTTTACTTGGACTTTCTTGTAAACAAAGGGACCATAGCTAGACTAGCTTTATTGGATATAAGAGCATGAAGAAACTTAATGTCATATGAGATTTGGGTCTCATTAGGAAAACCTACCCTTGATCTAACCCAAGATCTTAGGTCCTTATAATAAATGGACTTCCTTGCAAGGCTTTGCTTGGACTTCCTTGTAAACAAAGGGACCGTAGCTAGACTAGCTTTATTGGATATAAGAGTAGGAAGAAACTTAATGTCATATAAGATTTGGGTCTCATTAGGAAAACCTGCCCTTGATCTAACCCAAGCTCTTAGGTCTTTATAATGAATACAAAGGGACTTCCTTGTAAACAAAGGGACCATAGCTAGACTAGCTTTATTGGATATAAGAGTAGGAAGAAACTTAGTCATATAAGATTTGGGTCTCATTAGGAAAACCTGCCCTTAATCTAACCCAAGCTCTTAGGTCTTTATAATGAATACAAAGGGATGTTAAAGCTTAAGTTCCACATTAATTCTTACCACATGAAAGGTAGTTTTTATGTTATGTAGGTGTAGCAGCATGCATCTCCTTTCTCATGGTGATCTTGTGAGTGGTGCACTTGAGAATCAACTTGCTAAATTGTCCATTGGAATATCCACTCAAAACATCTTATTAAACTATCCACTTGGAGCATCTTGTACTTTCCACTTACTCCCATCTTGGATTGTCCCACCGTAACACTATGACATTATAAACACTCTAACATTGCAACGGTGTAACACTCCATGGTGGGCTACATTAAGGACCAATAAAGAGCACAAAGGAGTATAGTGTTGTGGACTAGCTCAACCTTAAACAATGTACCACTAAATGAGCTCAATGAAACGTGCTAGCTACCACATGCTCAGGGAACACGTGTTGGCCTACCACTAGCATGAAGAGAAAGTAAATGATGAATCTACACTCAAGGTGCAATTGGAGGAGCTAGAAAAGGGTTGGTTCAAGAGTTCAAAGAATGACATATAAAAGATGGAAAAATTGTACAAACATTGAAGGAGTTGCAAGCAAGCCCAACTATGAGGAAGACATGGAAGGGATCACAGGTGATAAAGGAAGAATTGCACGTTGTAATAACCACAGTCAAGCTAAGCTGAATGAGAAATTAAGGCATCCAAACAATTAAGAAAATGCACAGTAAAGACATGGCAGCCAAGGGCAAAATGATTAAAGACTTCCAAAACTGGGGCCCCCTGCTAGGAGCAGGGGACCAAGGAAGCACTCAAAGAAGTATTGCAAGAAGTATTGCAAGCAAAAAAAAGGGTAGATGCGCTAGCAGAACTAAGGAAGCTCAGTGGAACTACTCTATCCTAGGAAGTCGACAAAATTCTGAAAGAGCTGGTGAATGTTTGGAACAACATAGGAGATTGAATTGGAAAAAGCCTTACTAAGGTAAGCACACATTGTAGCCCATGAGATGCAGAATTCTCTCAACCATCGAGTTGGGTGGATATAAACAAATTTATGAAGCATATGAAATAATCCCCTAGACCCAGGAGTAGGAAGTGGCAAAACTAGGACCAGTAGAGTCCATCTTATAGACCTTGTCACCATCAACCAACCTCATCCAACATCCCCCAGCAGTGGAAGCCATAGTCAATCCAGATCCATGCAGGGGAGTAGTAGGATGTCATGACTTGCAGACCTAGGTAAGGAGGAAGAAGCCTATGTATGAGAGTGAGAGTGTAGGAAGAACACACAGCACGTGGGTGGGGAGACTCCGAAGTGGTAGCTCCCCCTATACAGTATAATCACTATATGTATAGGGTACAGTGGGCGGGCGCCCGTGACTCGGGCGGCCGGGCAAGGCACATACGCCTTTACCCCAACAACCTCCCACTTAAAGGCAATGTGCCCTCAAGTATATACACAATGGAGTACATGGCCCAGTAAGGCTCATCCTATACCCATCAAACATCGGCAGTGTGCAAACCGCTCTGTAGGCAAGCCTTTTGTCAACAGATCTGCTGGATTGTCATCCGTATGAATCTTGACAAGCTGAATCAGCTTATCATCTATCACCTCCCTGATGAAGTGATACTTTACATCTATGTGCTTCGTCTTTGCATGAAAGACAGGATTGTGTGCCAACTGAATAGCACTCTGACTGTCACAATGCAACAATGGGATATCTCCTGTAATGCCCAAGTCTCCCACTAGCCGAGATAGCCATAAGGCTTCCTTGCATGCCTCTGTGGCTGCAATATATTCAGCTTCTGTGGTGGACAAGGCTATGCACTGCTGCATCCTTGATACCCACGACACTGCACCTCCTGTGAATGTATAAACATAACCGGTAGTAGACTTCCGGTTATCTGGATGACCAGCATAATCTGAATCAACATAACCATGCACTTTTGCATCCTGCTTGCCAAAGCATATGCACAACTCCTGTGTGCCCTTCAGGTATCTCATAATACCTTTCACTGCATCCCAATGCTTCTTGCCTGGATTTGCCATATACCTGCTAACCACTCCCACTGCAAACGCAATATCAGGCCTGGTAGCAACCATAGCATACATGAGACTGCCACAAGCTGAAGCATACGGAATCTTGGCCATCTCAGCCCTGTCAGCATCTGACTGTGGGCTGTCCATTGCACTGAGTTTCACATATGGAGGCAATGGAGAACTAAGAGTCTTCCCCCCCTCCATGTGAAACCTTTGCAACAGTTTGCCAATATATTCTGTCTGAGACAAATACAACAGACGCTGTCCCCTGTCTCTCCGTATCCGCATGCCCAGTATGTGATTTGCATCACCAAGGTCCTTCATATCAAAGGCCTCATGCAATCTCCCTTTTAGATCATCAAGCTCATTACGAGCCTTACCGGCAATAAGCATATCATCCACATATAAAATGAGAATGATTAAGCTGCCATTTGCAGCTTTCTTTGTGTACAAGCAGTGATCGGTATCACTTCTCCTGAAACCTTGGGACCTCATGAAGGTATCAAATTTCTTATACCATTCTCTTGGTGCCTGTTTCAGCCCATAAAGGCTCTTTTTCAACTTGCATACAAGTGACTCCTTGCCCTTGACTGCAAAACCCTCTGGCTGCTGCATGTAGATCTCCTCATGAAGATCACCGTGAAGGAAAGCCGTTTTCACATCCATTTGGCATAATTCCAAATCCTCACATGCAACCAAAGCAAGTACAGTCCTGAGTGTGGTCATCTTGACCACGGGAGAAAAGATTTCATCAAAATCTACACCGTATTCCTGCTTAAAACCCTTGGCAACTAATCTGGCTTTATACCGTGGTCTAGCTCCAGGTGTGACTTTTAGTCTGTATACCCACTTGCATGGCAATGTCTTCATGCCCTTTGGCAGCTGCACCAATTCCCAAGTGCCATTTTTATGGAGACTGTCCATTTCGGACTTCATGGCTAGTTCCCATAGCCTCTTATCATGCATTTGCACTGCCTCCTTATAACAGGAAGGCTCTCCACAGTCTGTAAGCATTATAAAATCTGCTCCTGGAACAAATCGGGCTGGCTGCCTCCTTTGTCGTGTGGACCTACGGATCCATGGGTCGTGCTGTCCAGCCTGCTGGTCACCTAAAACAGGTGGCTGTTCCATCAAATCTGGTGGCAAAATAATGCCTGGGAGATCTTCCAAAGGTGGCATGTCCTATAGGACATCTTCTGCCACTGCTGGCTGATTCTTTTGACCTGCTGCAGCATCATTTAAAGGCTGATTACGCTGCTGTAGTGGCTGATTAGCAGGCTGCCTGAATTGTACAGGGTGTTCCAAGTCATCAACATCAATGTCTGAAGCATCAGAAGACTTACTGTCTGCCTTAAACATGCATGACTCGTCAAACAAGACATCATTGCTGCGTATAAGCTTCTTATTTACTGGATCCCATAGGCGGTAACCCATCTCACCTTTGTCACCATATCCAAGAAATATGCATTTTAGAGACTTAGGATCTAACTTGGTTCGTTCTTCTCTGCGTATGTGCACGTACGCAGTGCAACCAAAGACCCTTAAGTGCTTATAGGACGGAGGTTTTCCTGTCCAAAGCTCTTCTGGCACTCCGCCATCCAGTCTCTTATTCGGTGACCTATTTATGAGATGTACTGCTGTCTTAACAGCTTCAGCCCAAAATCCATAAGATAAAGCAGCATGTGACATCATAGAGCGGACCTTTTCCTGTATGGTTCTATTCATGCGCTCTGCAGTGCCATTTTGCGGTGGACTGTAAGGAGCAGGGAGTTCCCTTTGAATACCTCTAGCATCACAAAAGTCATTGAATGCTTTAGACATATACTCCCCACCATTATCTGACCGCAAAGCCTTCAGTGTTTTGCTTGTCTGGTTCTCAACCAAAGCAAGCCATTTCTGAAACACTGTAAAGACATCGCTCTTCAACCGAAGAGGGTACACCCACACCTTACGTGTGGAATCATCAATAAAGGAGACAAAATACCGTGCACCTCCAAGTGATGGACTAGGCATCTCACACACATCTGTATGTACAAGCTCAAGCTGAGCATCCTTATGTCCTATTCTCCTCTTATGAGGGCACTGTAATTGTCTACCATATATGCAATGTTCACAAAACTTAAGATCAGAAAATTTAAGAGACGGTAAATAGCCAAGACGAGCCAATTGCTCCATTCCACTTATGCTCATATGTCCCAACCGGCTATGCCACATTGAAATATTCGGCAGCTCGGTGGCATGAATATCAGTATGATTACACATTTTGGCATGAAGGGTATACATTGTGTCTACCTTGGGCCCTCTGGCAATAACCAGGGCACCTTTGGTGACCTTCCAACAACCATGACCAAAGTTGGTCACAAATCCCTCATCATCCAACATACCAGTGGAAATCAGATTTTTCTTGACTTCCGGTACATGCCTGACATTATGGAGCATGAGCTGAGTACCATCAGCAAACACAAGCCTGACATCCCCAATACCAACAATACTGCATGCATGATTATCTCCCAGAAAAACGACTCCATTACTGCCCCCTGCATACCTCACAAACAACTCTCTGTAAGGTGTGACATGAAACGAGGCACCTGAGTCAATAATCCAAGAGTGCATGTCTGCAAGACCACCTGCATGGAGAGCATGAGCATCCAAGGTAGAGAGAAATAAGACATCTCCCTCACTGTCATAACCGTGTGTAGAATGAAGTTCCTCAATCTTCACACTGCTCTTGCCCTTGCTTACTGGTACTATTGCCTTTGCATCTGCATCATTCTCCTTGGCTTTGTCCTTCTTATCATTCTTAAGCTTGAAACACTGCTTCTTGGTATGTCCCTTCTTGCCACAGTAGTAGCACTCAACATCCTTGTTGGAGCGGGACTTGCTCCTACCTTTTCCCCTTTCTTGGGATTTGCCTCTCTGCTGACTTCTGCCTCTTGCATTCAAGGCATTGTTAGGCTTCACTGCATCTTGAGCTTTCAGCTTTTGCTCCTCCTGCAAAATCAGTCCTGTGATATCTGAGAAGCCTATGAAGGCATTTGCATTCGTCACAGCTGTGGTGAAAGTATCCCAACTCTCTGGAAGAGATATCAAGAGTGCCATACCCTTGGTTTCATCATCCACCACGTACTTCTGATTCGCAAGTTGAGTAACAATAGAATTGAACTCATTAAGATGTGCATCCATGGAAGTCCCCTCCTTCATCTTCAAGTTGAAGAACTTGCGCAACCAATATATCTTAGAGGCTGCACTCTGCTGCTCATATGTGTCCCGTAGCTTTTTCCAAACACCCCAGGCGGTAGTTTCACTGTCCACATTCCAAACAACACTCTCATGGAGTGACAGTTCAATTATGGATTTCGCTGACAGATCAGCCAGTGCCCAAGCATCATCAGACATGCCTTCGGGCTTTACACCTTCGTGTACTATAGGAGCATGAAACTGCCTGAGTATAAGCACATTTAGGACCATCTTCTTCCACATAGGATAATTTGCAGCACCCTGCAACTTCTTGATGTTCAAAAGTGAGGACTCCGATGATGAAGCCATTACAATCAGCAAGATAAATAAATAACCCAAACTTGGGTGCCTGACTCCCTGCAAACCAAGTGCACACTTACACTTGAACTGTGCTCAAAGTTCAATTCCTGCAATTGAACACAGGACCTGCAACTTTTCTCCCACTTAACAGTGAATTCTGCCTGTTTTCTGCCTCTGCAGATTCAGAACAGCAATACTTAATGCATTAATTAATGCTCTGTAGTACAATCCAGCAGTACCTTTATCTGACACAGTGTATGTCACTGCTGTATAAGTGAAAACAGCAATATTTGGTGCACTTTAAACTTCAGTAAAGTGACTGTTTACAGTCCAACAGTTAACCCGAACAGTACCTGACTGTACTTTCTAGTACAACAACAGAAATTGACTGTATAACTGTCAAAATCAGACTTCCCGTTGCCTCTAAAACTGTGTAACACAGTTTAGAACTTGAATGAGGCAAAAGCCCCTTTACTGGAAGCAAATTTCTGAAGATTTTAGTGCATACACCGCTTTCCAAAAGATCCACTGATCACTTAAGGCATTCAGGTGCTTCCCCCAACACTGATATGCATCCACCTTGCAAAAGCCCAAATCTGATTAGCACATTTCGTGCTCCAGTCTGCAATGGGGTACTCAGTGTATCCTCCACTGTACAGTATCTGCTCTCTTATCTCTGACAATTGGGCATATGCATAGAATAGAATCAATGCTAATTGGCAGGTCAGCAAAATGCAGTCATTTTCTGATTAAACACATGAGACATACATAGATTACAATGTATAGTGATCTGTAACCGCTGCGGCGGTTTGTCTGACAGAATCAGAACCACAACATCTCATACATCAGAAGAATACATCCGCCACAACGATGTAGCAAATCTGCCAAAAATTGCAGAAAATAGGCAAGTCTGCAGAAATTGCAGAGAATGCCCTGTGACCTGTGAGAATAACGGAAGCTGCACCTGCTCTTTAATCTGTAACCTGCACTCTTTTCTGGGGTCTAGCAACCAGCCACGGCTAATCCCAGTCCAGCACTCTTCCAGCTGCGCAGACAATAAGCAGATGCCGGCTTGTCTTTTCCCGTGAAGCTTAGACTGTGCGCTTGATACCGGTTGAACTTCCTGTGCATTAACCTACAGCAATTTATTTCTACCTTAAAGTTAGAGAAGGCAGCTGTCAAGCACTTGATGCACCTTGTTTGGAGCTCCTGCAGGCGACTCCTGTCTAGACGGCTATAGCTGCCCTTGCCCTAACAGCATACAGAGCAGCATACAGAGTTTTCTTTACACCTGCCGTTTGGACATACTGCAGCTAGCTTCTTGTTGTTTGGCCCCTCCCTGCAGCTGTTGCCCTGTCCACTGTCTACGCTCTCCAAACAGCGCCTCAATTCTTCTCTCGCACACAAGCTTTACAAGCTCAAAACTTCACCATAGCTGAGCTCCATCTCCGCATTGTCGACATCATGACCGTGATGCCGCAAACGCACACGCTCCGCAACGCTCAAGGCGCCATAGCCGAGCAATCCGATCCAAGCTCTGCACACCCGCAAGCGCGCACACACGCATGCGGCACAACCGTCGCTCTGATACCAGTTGAGAGTGAGAGTGTAGGAAGAACACACAGCACGTGGGTGGGGAGACTCCGAAGTGGTAGCTCCCCCTATACAGTATAATCACTATATGTATAGGGTACAGTGGGCGGGCGCCCGTGACTCGGGCGGCCGGGCAAGGCACATACGCCTTTACCCCAACAATGTAGAGGGCGATAATGCTAGTGCCCCTTACCAATAGACTAGGCTAGCAAAAAGAGACAATTGAGAGCTAACAAGGCGCCATACGGTTGGTCATGGAGCATTGGTAGCAAGAGGAAAGCCGACATAGAGGGCAAAAATGCTAGTGCCACTTACCAATAGACTAGGCTAGCAAAAAGAGACATTGAGAGGCCACCCCCAACTGAAGGAATATTACTACATCCATACGGTTGGTCATGGAGCATCGATATAGCAAAAGAAAAGCCAAGGAGCTAGAACATCAAATCTACTCCATTTATGCTATTTCTCTAGAATTTACAAAGCTTCATGCATTTGTTGTGCTAAGATTGTTATATCTACCATGATTAGGGCATGAATTAATTATCCGTGTGCCAAAGTGAAAGAAGCGGAGCACAAGAGGAGAGAAGGCAAGACTCAGACACACTCCAATCAGTTAGCAAAAGCACCAAAGAGAATACAAGCCCATGTACAGCCCATGAAAGAAGATAGAGTTTGTATATGGTAGCACCAATGTACTGAGGCTGACCCAAGTGAGAAGTACCTGCAACTTTACAAACTAGACATTTGAGTTGGTCCCCAAACATCTATATTTATCAAATTAAATGTACATTTGGCCCTTATGCTGAAACTTGGACTAGCTTGCTTACCCATGCAACATGCTTTGCACACTTTTTTAACTAGATAATTGTAGTTAGCATGACCATAGCTTTTGTGCCATAGTTTTGATCTTGGCACACCTATGTATTCAAGGAGTAAAAGTGAGGTACTTAAGCAATTAGGCTAGAGAGGTTTCCTTCCACGATGCCTTTTCCAACCACCTACTACTGGAATTTCTTGCTTTTTTCCTTAATCAAGCAATGATTATTATCAATAAATCCTTTCTTTACTAAATTTCCGATTGACAACAATAAGTTCTTAGCAAGTTAAATACATATAAAAGATCTTCAATATGCTTTCTCTTATTGTTATGCAAGATGTGCTTCTCAATCATCTCCATGTCACTTAACCATTTCACATGAGCGTCTGTATGGGCAATTGCTCCACTATCAACATACCATGGATCTTGATCTTCTCCATGATCTATATTTTTAGCCTTGCATGCGTTAGTTGTACTTGCTTCATCATCAAGCATCTCCAAGTTCACAAAAGTTGCTTCCCTATTTTGTTGATTGCTTTGATTTTGGTGTTGATTTTGATGTGCATAGTTGCTCTCTATTTCCATGCTACTTCATAAGTCTTTTTCATAGTGTCCTAGCTTGTGGCAATAATAATATTCAATAATGTTCTCTTTGAAAGTTTCCTTTACCACCATGAAACCTCCTCTTAACTAATTATGGCCTCCTCTATTCTTGAAAATTTTCATGCTAGAGGACACTTTCAAACTTTCCTCTACCATGAGATCGTCCTCTTGAGTGGTTATGGCCTCCCATATTCTGATGAAAATTACATTTATTTGAAGAGTTGGGGCTGAAGTTATTGTTATCATTTATAGACAGCCTCTTCCTCTACTACCTATGCCTCTTCCTAAGATGAAGGGGTGTAGACTATTCCTACCACTTCTAGTCTTCATAAGCTGAGTCATGTGCTCCCCTCGACACATATGCATGTTCTTTCTCATGTGTTACCCTTGTGCTTTGTTATATTTGATTTTTGAGAATTAGCACTCTTGAAGTGCTCGTAGATTCATGAGTTTTCGGCCACCACAAATACTCCCAAACCTACCTTGGGGAACCTCTTAGTTGGCAAATAATCATATCTTGTACATTCATCCTAATTAAACGTAAGGCGTACCTTTCCCTTCTTTCAACGTCTCTGATTCTTCTGTCATTGAGTGGTCTTTTAGTCACAATCTCCATTCTTTCAAAGTCTCGGATTATCATGTCATTGAGTGGTCTTCTTTCTCTTCTATTCACAGTCTCTCTTCTTTCAAAGTCTCAAATTCTCATCATGTCATTGAGTGGTCTTCTTTCTCTTCTAGTCACAGTCTCTCTTCTTTCAAAGTCTCAAATTCTCATCATGTCATTGAGTGGTCTTCTTTCTCTTCCATTCTTAATCTCCCAAACCTCCTGCATATCAAGGATGTCTTCCATCCTTATCTTCCAACTTTCATAACTTGTTGTATTCAACTTTTTATTGGGTTCAAATAGTATAGTTGATGTTGCCGCAAGTAGCTTCTTTGTTGTTGTCAGGACTATGGTCCTACGAAAGTCGAACCCTAGCATAAGTTAATAGCTTTCGGAGTCTCGAGAGTATTATTAGTGCTAGCGAGGTTCAGGGGTTAATGGGCGTTAGGGTTTCTCGTTGGGTTTTATACCAAAACCCTGGCATGTGTCCACACCTCCTAGCCCGGCCGCCCCTTAAGAGCCGGGCTAACTTAGATGTGTACACACATCGACCAAACCCTAACGCCCATTAACCCCTGAACCCCGCTAGCACTAATAATACTCTCGAGACTCCGAAAGCTATTAACTTATGCTAGGGTTCGACTTCCGTAGGACCATAGTCCTGACAGTTGTGGAATGCCTTTACAAGACAATGTTGTTGTAGTAACTTCAATTTCTTCAAGAAAATGCTTCAGCAAATACTCCAGCAGTGTTGCACCACCAGAATGGGTATCTTTCACACAACAACCATTATCCACGTTAGAAATATGTAAGCCATGATAAAATGAACAAAAATGAGGGAGAAATGGTGTAGGGTATCTGAACTTAGAGTGGTATTTGATTCACAAATATGAGAGCACACACAAATTAAGTGTCTACTATCAACAATGAACAAAAATTAGGGAGAGATGGTAAAGGGTATCTAAACTTAGAGTGGTATTTGTTTCACAAATATGAGAGACCACATGAATTAAGTGTTTACCAAGATCAACAAGGAGAAGTCCACGCATCTATGCACCACAATTGTATGTAAAGAAAACTGCCTATATTAATGATTAAGACTCATACAATTAAATGAAGTATTAAGCAAGCTAGGGAGATTATCTCAATCCCACATATGAAATCCTTCTCAGAAAACTAGTTAGCAAGAAATTTATCCCCAAATAACTATGTAAACACTCTCTCTTTGCATTTGCGATTTCAAGAGAACATGTAACCATGCACAAATAAAATGATTTCAAGAGAACATACATGTCAAGAGTAAAATAAATTGATTCGAAGAGAACATACATGCTAAGAGTAAAATCAAATGATTTGAAGAGAATACACATGCCAAGAGAAAAATCATCCAGAATGCGTTGTCCTTATATTTATTTAGAATTACCCATATATTATAGACATAATCAATTTACTACATATCAAACCTAGGGAGAAAATGGCAATATTGTAAATAGAACTTAGGCATCATGGCCATTGTATGAGATTATCTCCTTAATCTTGTATTAAACCATGGTGATTGTCCCTTATCTCAGCTTTAATCACTCTATTTCAATTGGTATTAGAGCTCTGGGCTTAGATCCTTGTTTAAGGAGATTAGATTAGAAGATTAATCATTTTCATATTATTCTTAATCTTATTTTTAGAATGCATTTTCTTTATCCTCATGATTAGTGATAATCATTTTTGGATTACTGTTAATCTAGTTTTTCAAAATTGTAACGGACTGGGATGCTCGTCGTGTAGGCACACTAAATCACTAAGGTTCTCTCTAGGGCAGTATACCCTTAGAGTTGGCACAGGCTAGGGAGATGGCGACCTCTTTGTCCCACTCCACTACGCACTCACATAGACTCAAGAACGGAACACTACCTAAGTGACATACACACACAACACAAGATAGAAGTAGGAAATAGTTGGGACATCACAAGACCATGTATTGCATTGAGATCCTCTCTCGGTACACCATAGTCTCTCTATATACAATGGGTGTGCCCCCTTGGGCTATCATGATCCAAGTGCTAAAAGTTTTCACTAACAGATGCCTTTGGAGTAGGTGAGAGGCGCCGAGCACAAGTAGGTGACATATGTCGTTGGAGTAGGCAAGAGGCGCTGACGAGTAGGCATGCGCCGCTTCGTCGGTCAATACTCGTCAGCGCCGCTTCGTCGGTCAAGCGGATAGCCAAACTTGGAAGTGGGGTCGCTTTTGTGTGGCTGGTGGTTGGCCTTGTGGGCACCCTTGAAGTTCATGAACTTTGGGATGCCCGATCTTGGGGTTCACACAGTGAGGATGCCGACTTGGGGATGCCCGATCTTGGGGGTTCACACAGTGAGGATGCCGACTTAGGGATGCCCGATCTTGGGATTCACGAGCTTGGGTGCCCGACCACGGGCAGTGAGGGTGGCTACAGAAATGCATTTTTTAGCATGATTAGTGATAATCCTTTTTTATTACTATTAATCTAATTTTTTAGATATATATTTCTTGATCATGATTAATGCTAATCATTTTCAAAATTGATTTTTACACTATTTTTAGATTTGCTAATTTGTGTGAATATTATTCTCAGATTAGATTGTTTATAGCCTAATCATGTGGAATGGTCCTAATCTTTAAAGATTAATATTAATTTTGTGGAAGTTTAAGCAAACAAGTTCACATAAGTGTTGTCTTCATAAAGCAAATGTAGTTTTGGAAAATATTGAAGTGATTGTAGCTTAATGTAGAAAACACTGCTAGATATTGTGTATTTAATGCATATATAGAGTATGAAGTCAATATTAGGTAATTTGGGAAAAATCTCACATTTTGGGAATCAATTACTCCATATAGTTTTAGACATATCTTAAACATACTAACTCCTAATTTGTCGGAGATCATAGATTTAGATTCTACTCTTCAAGTTCTTTCCGATGATATGTCACATGAGGGGGTTTTGACAAACTTTTCGATAAGTTCACCATGCCCCCATTTTTCAAATGGGAATGGGATTTTCCCCAAATTATCTAATATGGTGTTTATGGCCCTTCTGGAAATCAAACCCAATCTACAGATGTAGGCCTGTATGCACAATACACCATAGGGTTCTTAACCTGCATTTAAACTGAGGACATGGGAATCTAGCATAGACACCGGGGCTATTTGTAGGCTAGTTTTCACAGCTAATTCATAGAGGAATCCAACCTTGCATCCTTATAATCATAGGGAGATAGTCACCATAGTAGATGCTTACATGATTCTTATTCGTACAATCTTGAAAGACAAGGATGGCAAGACAAAGTTTAGATCAAGCCTTTCTCTAAACTGTAATGCTTCAAAAGCATTATAGTTTACAGAAAGGCTTGATCTTCATCTTTAGGTTTCTTTGGGGGCCTTGGTGCACAAGTACTTTGAATGATGTCAACCTCATATGGTCATCTAAAATAAGCTTCATCACCTTGGTAATTTAAGGTTGAGCTCAATTCGGCAAGCTCAGTTCCGAAGGTTTTTCAACAACCCTGATGCTCCATACTCGTGGATGCAGGCATTGTTAGGATTAGCTTGTAGCCTTTGGATGCAGCCCTATACTGTGTTGCTACTTATAGGCTTAGGCTTACTTAATGTGACGAAGGGTAGGGGCTTCCAACACAAGTGTTGGATTCTTCAATGGACAAGTTCTCTCTCTTTGTCGGAGGACGACATGTCGTATGTCGTGAAGGTGACGGACGGTGGGGATCTGATCACCACCGGACACTTCCTTCATGGTAAGGCCCTTAGTCATGTATGAGCTCGTCATCTTCACAGACTGCTCATCAACATCATCGCAATAAGCTCAACACTAGCATTTTGACATACATCTACGAGGAGATTATGAGCGAACCCACACGAGCCAACAAGCGTTGCTCCTATTGCTGCGAAGAGTGGATAAATCTGGTTGGATCCACCGGATGGCACCATGTGCAGGAGGCGACACATTGACATACAGATACATAGAGAAGTCAAGTGCAGAGAACAATAATAGCGTTTTTGTGGGTAGCATCGTTAACCTGAGAATTGCACAATGCAACAAGAAACATACAGCAGCATTTCTTGCTCATTCACCACAGCTTCGATAAGTGCATCTTTGACAACACTGATCTCAGTTCACTAAGGCGTAGATCAGTGTAGCTTGTCATCTCTGTTTGGGCTTCATCGCTTTTGCCTCAGCCATCATTATCTCCATGTTGGGCTTCATCGCTAATTTTGGCTCAGCCATCATCATCTCCATTTGGGGCTTCATCGCTTTTGGTTGAGCTATCATAATCTCCGTTTGGGCTTCATCATTTTTTTTTGGGGTCTCAACTAGGTTGTGAGCAAAGAGCTCTCAACTCTTAAGAAAAAATGCAGTTGTTTGCCATTTGTGTCCTAAGAGCTAGGCAGGTAATGTGGCGAATCACAGTTCATCATACATCTCAGTAGCTTTCATCGCTTTCTTACAACCATCCAGCACTTTTCATCGCTTTCTCCACCATCTTTCTTTACCATTACAAACAGAGCCAGCTAGTAGTTTTCATCGCTTTCTCTACCGTTTATAGCAACGTAGCCTTGGTTATTCTCAAGGAAGCGTTTCTACCCACTCACTACTGCAGCACACAATGTGTAACATAGTGTTAGGCTTCATCGTCTTTTGACTCAGTCAACTCAAGCACACAGCTGCTTGCGCTAGTGCAGAGAGTTGAGAAAGAAGAAAGCAAGAAAAAATGCTCACACAAAGCTGTGAGAGAGAAAGTATCATTTTTTGATGTCTTCCAATTTTCAAGTTTTTTTTAACACCTTCTTGTCCATACCTTGGGGCCTTTCCACAATTTGGTCCTTTTACACCTCCAGCCCATCCATATTGTGGGACACCCAATCGCTATCTTCACACACACCAAACTATTAACATGTTGGGGGTTGTTCACACACAATTTAGTGTGGTGTGGGAGATTATTCATGCGCATTGGTGAGCTGTGAGCTTTGTTCTTTGGTGATTTTTCATGCATGCGACATGTTGATGTATTATTTGGGTTGCTCACACATGATGTGCGTTTTGTGTATGGTTAGCCTTGATTCATGCACACTTTCGCATTGCTAGCATTTTCTCACACTATTTGTGCTTTTATAGCCTTGATCACATGCGTTAGCACATTGTGGGCTTGTGTCACATATTTGGGAGATTTTGTGAGTTTGTTTACTCACCTTAGGCTTTATTGGTGGTTGTTCACAAGCAATCATAGGTTGTACCTATTACTTTTATCCTTCATTTGATCACCATGGTGTAAATTCACACCATCATCAACATCATTTTGATAGCATTTTTTATTGTGATAGAAGGAGAGCCACTCATGCACTGTCATCATGGCTCTACGATTGCTATTATGATTTGTCTTCTCGTGTCATGTATTGCATATCTTTTGCCACATTTGCTCATACCTTTGGCATTTCGAGGCTTAGACATCTACATCTTCACTCGTCGACTTCTTGCTATCATGAGAAAGCATATTCATACCAGTATTGGATGTTCGAGCTTCGCAATTTAATGCCTAATCATTTTTGGCATTTGTTTGATGAAGAGGAGATATGTGCTAGATGGTTTAGGTGGTCCACACGCAATGATTCATCACTTCATTGCTTGGCTACATCGGCACGGATGGTTTGGTTTTGTTCACGTGGAATGATTCTTCTTTTGGTGACTTGATTGAGCTTCCCACACTCTCAGCTCGTCGGGATTATGCTTTTGATGAGTACGTGGACTACACTGACACACAGATACTTATGAGGATGAGGATGAGGATGAAGATGATGTTCGTGATGTGGCTATAGATAATTAATTATATGGGTGATGATGATTATGGTGATCGTTCATGGGATACATTTGGTGAGTTATGGCATGATAGGGCTGGATCCTTGGAGGACACAAATCGAGCATGCTTACACTTTTGCCACTATCACAGTGGTGTTCGCATGGGCCTGGATAACTTCTATGACTCACCCATGACATCAACTAGCCATCATCTCATTCATTCTCATTTACTTATATCGACTCATTCATTGTATTATGATGGAGATGATGTTGTATTACACACACACACATGATGACATTGATGTATCACACACACATGTACATGATCATAGTGATATACGTGCACATGATGCCATCGATACATATGCACATGATGATGTATGTGATAGTGATGTGTGTAAGTCATATCATGTGGGCATGATCTCGAGGGTAGAGATAGCAGTGAGCATACCGAGAGCATCAACGCTTCTATGCCTATCATCTTTCCTACGGATCATGTGGACACTCTAGTTGATCGTGGTGACATTCTAGAGGATAGTATGCATTTGATTAGTGATGTATCCATTCACACACTTAAGATTAGTGATACTCCATATGCGAGTGACGGAGACACCTATGAGCATAGACCCACACTAAGATGCATTAGGCTATTATTCTAGGATTTGTGGAGATATCGATGATACCACCACTACTCTTAGTATTCATGAGCAGTCAAGGATAGTGCATGAGAGTAGTGATGATTTTTTTGTGGTTAGCCCTTGTAGGATAGTGATGATTTTTTTGTGGTTAGCCCTTGTAGGAGAGGTAGGATTGTGCATATGGATCTAGAGAGCTTTATATTTGATTTATATATTTTTAGGAGAGGTTAACTCACTTAGGCATCATGGACATTATGTGAGATTATCTCCTTAATCTTGTATTAATCTATGGTGATTGTCCCTTATCTCAGCTTTATGACCACTCCATTTCATTCTCACAAGGTGACAATGTACCTCAATGCGTTTTGTACAGGCATAGAACACATAATTCAACAAAACCATTCCCAAATTGAGCAACACGTGCCTATGGTGCTTCTCCTTATTGATGGATCACATGCCCAATAATCTGCAACATCACAATATGTATGAGGTTTAAACTCATATTCACACTAATAGTGAAGTCCATGATTCACTATTGATGTATCTTAAAATTGTCCCCACTTCATCCATGTAAGGCTTCCTCGGTCTTTGATAAACTAGCTTAGCATTCCAACTATACGAGCAATATCTGGCCTTATAATTATGAGATAAATTAGTTTTCCCTACACGGTTTCATCTTCAAATATTCATCCTTTATCTACTTCAAGCTCGCCATTCACCTTCAAGGGTGTAGTTATAGATTTGTAATTTATCAAACCATATTATTCCAACATGTTCGATACATATTTTCTTTGCGAAATTGCATATGCTCTCTCACCTTTGATTATTTCCATTCCAAGGAAATATCTAAGCTCTCCCAAGTCTTTCATATTTAACTCTGGACAAAGTCGTACTTTTGCTTTAGCATTCTACTCTTCATCATAACCTATCAAAATAAGATCATCCACATAAAGTACCAAAATTACAATGTTGCTTCCTTCTATCTTCATAAAGAGTTAAGGATTTACATAACTATTGTTGAAGCCATTTTTCTTAACAAATATTTTGAGAATCTATCAAACCATGCTTGAGGTGCTTGCTTTAACCCATATAAAGCTTTTTTGAGCTTGCATGCATATGTTGGATGATGTAGATCTTCATATCCACGTGATTGCTCTATGTAAACCTCTTTCTTCAAGTAGCCATTGAGAAAGGTATTTTTCACATCCAATTGATGAAATTCCCATCCTTGATTTGATCCTAAAGCAATAACGATTCTTACCATAGAAGGTTTCTTTATAGTCTACTCCATGTGTTTGTGCATATCCCTTTGCAAAACAACGAGTCTTGCCTTGAACCTATTTAAACTTCCATCTGAGTTGTATTTGATCTTGTAAGCTCATTTGCATCCAATAAACTTTATATCATCCTTATGTGGGACAAGGTCTCATGTTTGATTCTCTTGAAGAGCATTAATCTCTTCATCCATAGCCACTTTCCACTCATGCCTTTGTATAGCATCCTCAAACATCTTTGGTTCTTCCAACTTTATATCATCCTTATGTGGGATAAGGTCTCATGTTTGATTCTCTTGAGGAGCATTAATATCTTCATCCATAGCCACTTGCCACTCATGGTTTTGTATATCATCCTCAAACATCTTTGGTTCTTCCAATTCTATCACCTTTATCATGTAAGCATAATGTTTGACCATAAAAGAGTCATAGGTCAGCCTTTGAAGTGAATGATTTACCCTTGTAGACCTTCAACGATATGCTTGGCATATATTTGATGATGATTTCTTTATGCTTGTCATACCATCCATGTGTCTCATCGAATTCATCATCTCTACTCATATACATCTTTTTGTTTGTGGGGTCATAGCACTTGTAGACACCCTTTTGTAAATCAATTCCAACGAACACACGTCTCAAAGGTTTTGGCTCAAGCTTTTTTTGTATCTCATATGGCACATGTGGACAACACAAGCATCCAAATATCATCAAGTTCGCCACATTAGGCTTTTGTCTAATGAACTTCTCTTTTAGGGTTGTATTTGGATCAATGATGTAGGAGATCAATTAATCAACAAGGCTGCATACTTACATGCCTCTACCCAA
The DNA here is from genome assembly GCF_041138505.1 of Cibotium barometz. NCBI lineage: Eukaryota > Viridiplantae > Streptophyta > Polypodiopsida > Cyatheales > Cibotiaceae > Cibotium > Cibotium barometz. The sequence goes on from NC_141092.1 coordinate 23,024,746, forward strand.
TAGTATTATGGCATGTTTTCCTCATATAGCATGGCTCTTGCCATCAATGCAATGTGTTGATTCTTCTTTTATGCCACTCCATTCCTTTGTGGAGTGTATCTTGGAGTCAAGTACCTTTTGATACCTTTTGCCTCATGTATTTGTCAAATTCCCACGAACTCTCCTTCACCTATCACTTCCCAGATCTTGATCTTAACACCACTTCACTTTTCCACCTCTATTTTGAATTGTTGAATATTTTCAAAAGTTTCACTTTTAACCTTCAACAAGTATATCCAAACCTTCCTTGAATAGTCATCAAGGAAGGGATGAAGTTTATGTAATATCTTGCTCCTTTAACGCTTTAAGTTTGCATTGGTCCCATAGATCTATGTGTATAAGTTCCAAAGGCTTTTGATGGATGTATCCTTATTTGTTGAAAGGGTTTCTAAATGACTTTGCGTTTTCACAAGGTTCACATAATCCAGACAATGCTCGTTCTTTGAGAGTTGGCAATCCCTTTATGCGACCAAGTCTTTTGTGCCCATCCTTCCATTCTTTTCACCATTTGCAAGAACTTTAAGTGACTTATAGTCTTGCAACAAGAAACCCATCTGGATTCATGAGAACACTTACATATTTTTCTCCACAATCTATACAAGTGACATCGAGTTCTTTGTAATTTGTGGAACATAAAAAAATATTATTAAATATTGTACACCTCCAGGAATCTCTAGTAAGCTCCCAATGTAAATAGCAGGGTGTGGTGTATCATCTCCACTAGATACACTGGAGATGATACACCAGTGAAACATGAAAAACATTGTTAAATATTGTACACCTCCTTCATGAATCTCTAGTATACTCCCAATGTGAGTAGTAGGGTGTGATGTATCATCTCCAATGTACACTTGTCTTCTTAGCAACTCCTTGTTTTGATGCAAACAAGTATTCTCTTCTAGTCATGTGGTTTTCAAATGCGGAGTCTATATACCACTCATATTTTTTTCAAAATCTCTACGACTGCTGAAGACTGCACTAGCCGAACAACCACACATTAAATTGGACTAAGGAGTTGGGATTACATTTATCCAACAATCCCTCCTTACGACCAACTTCTTACAAGAACATGAACCAAGTCTAACATACCTCCTTGACACAATGAGTAAGAGCCCCCCCTTAACAACAACATAGGGTGGTGTACACTCCTCTACAACTCGTCAAGTTGGAACAACATAAGTCTTGACTCAACCACATACATGACATAATTTAAAAAGCATAATCATCATCTACATCTTTTATACTAAGACTAGAACAAAGATTTGTTTCTTCTTGTTGGTTGACTTCTTCAACCACATGTGCCTTTGCTAGCTGTTGATCTTTTTAGTAGCACTTTGAGGATGGATGATTCGTCTTTCCACAATACTCACAAGGATGTTTGGAGAAACAATCCTTAGTAAGATGATTTGTACCACCACAAATAGTACACTCCTTCTTTGCCGATATCGAAGTAACAGCATATGCATAAGGATCTATCACATCCTTTGTAATCTTCTTGTCTTCTTCCTACAAAGAGTTTATGATACTTTCCAAGGAAGGGACTGGCTCCTTCTCTTTAAGTACCGTCACAATTTGCCTAAAGTTTGAAGGTAAACTTTTAAGCAATATAGCAATAGCATCCTCTTCAAGAACAGGAGACTTAACATAAACCAATTGTGTCACTAAGCTCTTCAATCTGTTAATCACAGCTATTAAATTTTCATTACTCTCCATGGTTAGATCAAAGAGTTGCATCTTCAAACTGATCTTGGAATGCTTTGCCTTTGCACCAAAAGTACGTTCTAGTAATTCCCAAGCTTCCATAGCTGACTCAACATTATCAATATAATGAATAAAATCATCTTCTAAAGCAGTAATGATAATACCAAGTGCTTGATCATCTTTTGCTTGAAGTGCAGCCATTGTAGCTCTTGTAACTACAGCAGAAATACCTGCTTCATTTTCAGTAAGTGGCTTGACCGTACTCCACAGATTTTTCTTCATAAGGTAGCCCTTCACCTTGATTTGCCAGGTATGAAACCCAGTTCCGTTGAATTTGTCGGGGAATTCGGAGCTCATGATGATGCAATATGATGCTTGATGTTGATAACTTGCTCATATAGATGATTTAAGCCCAAATAATAATAATATCATCAATAGAGATCAAAATAATAATCACCATGTTGTTGGAGCAAGAGAAGCAAAAAATAGGCGACTGGAAAAGCGATGCGTACAGCAGCTCCGGTGAACCAAATGCTACAAGATTTGATATGCTGAATCCTCACATGATAGGCTTGAAGCACCTAAGAGGAATTAGGCTAATTCGTAGAGACGGCACTGAATGAACCGGATTAGCAAAAAACGGCCTATTTTGATGGCAATGAGAAATTCATGAAGAAGCGATGAAATCCGCCTGCAATCTCCGTTTTAGAGCATGCGTGGGAGCAAAGCAAGAGGCCTATAGCAAAAGATTAGGGTATAATCACCTCAGCTACAAGCATGAAGGCAATCTACAGCATGTGATTCAAACAGAAAAAATAGGCTATGGTGATTAAGAGATAGATTAGGATTTTTGCTAATAAACTAAACCTAATTGGGTCATGCTCTGATACCAAATGTTGGATATGATAATTCAACTATGAAGATTGATCAAAACATACTCAAGGTGGATCAAAGCTTGTACAAAATATCATGAATATGAGGGACAAAAACTAGTATATGTAGAAAATTGCTTTGAGATTAACACAAGAAGACACTAATTATGATTAGGCATGAAGCAAACTTACATAATCACTTGATCATGACTTGTACCTTATTTAGAGACTCCTCTACCCTATTTTTACTTGCATGATTTGCATGAATCATATGCACCAACCATTTGTAGGCTTTACACCAACCATTTGTAGGCTTTACACCAACCACTGACCACTAGCCTAACAACCACACATTAAATTGGACTAAGGAGTTGGGATTACATTCATCCAACACTGATGACGTCTAGCAAACAAGTTATGTTTGTCTTCTTCTTTCTTTTCTCGATCTGCCAAGGCATAATTCCCTTGCTTCAATGTGACATTCCTTATATCTCTTTGCTTTAAATAGCAATCTCGAGCCCAATGTCCCACCTTGCAAAGCATCTTTGAGGATTGTCTTCCACCTTGGCCTCTTTTGAGTGTTCGACTTCCCCATCTGTGGAGTCCTCATGGTGCAGCTAATGTCATCTTGACCTCTTCTGAAGTTTCCACCTCTTTGGCCTTGATGTCCTCCTCCTTGACCTTTTCCTCTTTTGAGTGTTCCTTCGACTTCCCCATCTGTGGAGTCCTCATGGTGCAGCTAATGTCATCTTGACCTCTTCTGAAGTTTCCACCTCTTTGGCCTTGATGTCCTCCTCCTTGACCTTTTCCTCTGGCTTTTCCATCACTAATACAATAAGCACTTTCATCACTCCAATTTGCTTTTGATGAGCTTCCCCTAAGTATTTATTCTTCAAGAATCATCTTTGCTACAAGTTCCTCAAAATTTGACAAGTAATCTCGAGACATAATAGATGTTATGAACATTTAAAGTCTCTTCCAAGACCTCTAATGCATATCTCTACCATCTCTTCATCTTTAATTGGCTCACCAATCATTGCCAATTGATCACATATACCTTTAATTTTTGCAACATAATCAAACACAGTCAAGTTCTTCTTCCCAATTGTGTGCAACTCTTCTCTGAGTTATATCTTGCGAGATTTTGACACACTTTCATACTTAAGAGTGTCTCCCACATATCAATAGTCGATTCACAATTCTCAATGGGTGGAATCATTGCTCGACTCATTGTTTGAGCAATAATACTCATCACTTTTTTCTTCTTGTGCCTTTGTAGACTCTGTTGAGTCTCACGAGATTATCTCTCTCTTCGGCTTCTCTCCTTCTACCTCTTCTAGTAGCTCTAGAGGCACGTTTCCTCTAGTGAGTATGCGCGATAGGTCGTATGACTCAAGGGATATCTTGATCTTGGTAATTGTGCTTTTTAAGATTGTCTATTTGTACTTCCACCATGATGACAAGGATAGCGTGTCAATGTAGAGGGATTTAGAAGTGAAAGGTTAGAGAAGAAGCTTATAGGGTAGATGAGAGAGATTTGATGAGGATAGATGGAAATCAGTTCAAACCACGTTGAAAATGGACTCTCTCTTTTTTTTCAGAGAAAAAGATCCTTCAATTAGTTAAAGAAAAACAGCGCAAAGGGCTAAGTACAACCACGATGGGCTATATACAACCTTACCTCATATAAGGGTGGGAGACAAATGATCAAAGGGAAGGAGATGCTTCTCCTTCGGCTGGCCGCTCTGTGAAGAGAAGGCTATCTCATACAAGGGGAGGGGGGGAAACAACCATACAAGTGGTATGTAATGCCAAATGGGGTCACTGCCTCTATCTGTGAGGAAAGGGCGAGGTCTCCAAAGTCTCAAGAAGGCTTCCCGCTCCACTTCTGCATGTGGTCAGAACCTCCCTAATGCTTCCCCCACTAACCGTGGAGGGTGTGAATGATATCGAGCCATATGCTCCTGATGGTCTCAGCCGGTGGAGTGTGGGTACCCTTGATGGCCTCGCTACATCTAGCATGCCAGATGTGCCAGGCTGCTATGCTATTGTAAATCTCCCATCGCTGGCATGAGCTTGGTTGCCAAACACCTGCCATGGGGCTATGACTAGTACTACTGCAATACGATTATGGGAGACTTGAAGGGCTAGTCCTCCCCCATCCTCCTTGTAAGTCCTAACCACTCTAGCCTCGATGGCCCAAGCAACAGTACCCCAAGTGATGATCCGGGTCGATGCCCTATCCATAGCGAAGATGCGGAGAATCAATTGCCAAATATGCTGAGCCTTCGGGCAATTCCAAAGGCAATGTCGCTAAGACTCCTGGGGGTGGTCGCACCTCAGGCAAGCTGCTGACCAACCTATGACTGCCAGCCAAGTACCAACCGCCATACTCTTGTGTGCCGTCAAGCAAAGGAATAGAGTGATCTTCCTCAGCCGAAAGCTGTCCCAAAACCTCTTCTAAAAATTTGAAAGGAAGCGCTGTGATAGGCCTTGAGATTGCGAGTGTGCTGTTGTTGCTTGTGTGCCATCTATCTTTGGCATCTGGATCCTGTGGCAACCAAGCCGCATTGTATATGTAAAGAAGGGGGCAAAGTCTCCACCCGATATGTGGGATCATGCCAAGTCCACTCTCTAGGGTCGTCCCACTACAACCACGTGATAGGTCAGCACTCCCAAATCCATAACCGCCAAAGTCTCTCCCTGGCCACCTTGAGCGGTGTGGATCTATATGCCATGCCTATGCCCGAAAACCAATCACCCTCGCCCTCTACAAGGGGTAGCCTCTGAAATCTCCTCCAAGGGGTGCTCTGATCTCTCTAATCTGCCATGTAATCTAATAGAAAAAGTGAGTAGACCACTGTCCTCATCTGCTCCATGGACCGCCACAAGGAAATTGTGTCTGGTGAACGCGCCTAGCCACACCGAGGGGGGGTCCGGGTCTGGAATAGGAGTCATCCACTCCCGAGGAAGAGTTAAGTCGATGTTGATGCTAAGTTTGTCTCTACCTCCGATCCCTGTCAGGCCTCTCTCTTACTTCGCCTGAGGTAACTGCCTAAGTGCAATCTAATCTCTGAGAGACCTGGCTGGTCCCATGCTCAAGGAGCCATAGGATATGTGAGGTCGGGCCCCTAGCATGTGGCCACTAGGAAAACGGATCAGGGGGTTCCAAATCAAAGACTGCCGAAGGTGCTCCTTTGGCTGGTCCCATGCTCAAGGAGCCATAGGATATGTGAGGTCGGGCCCCTAGCATGTGGCCACTAGGAAAACGGATCAGGGGGTTCCAAATCAAAGGCTGCCAAAGGTGCTGCTTTAAGGCCACTGGAACAATCTGTCTGAGGGCTGGCTCCCAAGCACAAAGTAAACTGGCTACTACGATTCTATTCTCAAAGGCAAGACTAAAACCACGGGCTCGCAAGATCCATCTAGTACTTGACAGCCCACGGGCCTCCAAGGCTCGGCCTCCAAGGCTCGGACTGCGGGCTGAAATCCGGGCCAAGAGGAAATCCTTCCAAGGCTCACCACCAGGTAGGAGTCCTCTGACAATCAACTTGCCTAGCAGGGCACGGCTCTGTATAGCTAGATGAATGAGGCTAAGCCCCCTTGTACGTGGCTGAATGATCACTCTTCATGTCACCTTGGCCCTGGCGGGCGTCCCATCATCTTCGGCCCACAAGAAGTTTTGGATCAAATGTTGTACCTAGCCAATACAAGCTCGAGAAAAGGCCCAGCACACAAGGTGATGTACCACATGGTGGTAAGCAATACCTTGTTGCCACCACCACTCTACTTGCTAGGGATAGTCTCGCTGAGCTCCAGTATAAAAGCTTCTTCCGAATACTCAGAAGAAGTGGAGTGACCTACTGCTCGGGAGAGATATCAATGCCAACCTGGCAATTGAGGTATCAAACTGGAGTGCCCCTTGGGATCCATCCGAAAGCCTCAACTGGTCACCAAGTCGGGTGGGTGCTAAGCCTACCCAAAAACCACATGACTTATGCCAGTTGATTTGCGCTCCTGATGCACGGTAGAAAATCTCTATCACCTCCACGAATCTCTAGAGATTACCAACATCTCCGGCAAGGTAGGCTGATGTGTCATTTATAAACTCTGAATCTATCCTCCTGCGTGCGGAGGGGAAGGCGCAATCCCTGAAGTCCAGTCTCCTAGGTGGAGAGAAAACTGCTCATGGCCTCGATGTGACAAATAGAAAGAGGTACGGTGCCAGAAAACAGCCATGTTGAGTTGAGCGGGAAAGGCGAAATTTTTACCTGGTTGTGAGATGCTGAATAAAGTCCTGAGACTCCACGAATCCACTCCATGGGGAATCCCATCCGGCTCATAGTGCCCTCCAGAAAGCTTTAATCCACCATGTCTCATAAGCTTTCTCAAAGTCTAGGAGTAGCACAATGAGGTCGCCTCTCAAAAGGTAAAGATGTTGTCCAGAATGCTCCAATCCTGATTGAACAAAACCAATCTGAGTGTTGTGGATCAAGTCTGGGAGAGAAGGATGAAGTCGCATAATGTTGATGGCCTTGGCCTTGGCCAAAATCTTATAGGCCATCCCTAGAAGGGTGATGGGTCTCCACTGCCGAATCTCCAATTAATCACCACCCTCCTTGGGAATCAAATGTATCAAGCCCTTTGTAAGCCTCTCTGGCATGGCACCTATGAGCATGCGAAGGCCACCTTCCATGTGGTCCCAATGGCAAAGAAAGAAAGAAACAAGAAGCCCATCCACCCCCGAGCATTTTCCCCTGGGTAATGCCTTCACCGCCTCCGCCAGCTCCTTAGAAGTGAAAGGGGTCAATAAGAAAGACCGAAAGGGAGGGGGAACCACCTCTCTCATGTGCCTCCAGAATCTCTCACGTGCATCCATCACCTGGGGGGATAATGGGGCACCAATGAGAAGAGATCATAAGAAATCCATGGCGATGGCTATCACATGTGGGGGATTAGAAACAAGCTCCATCTTGGCCATGTAGCCTACAAATACCGTCTCTCCTCTTGTGTGGGCTAGCTATCTCAAAGAAGTATCCAGTAACTCTGTCACCGGCCTAAGTCCAAATGAAGCCCTAGCATGGTATCTATACTCCACCCTCCTCTCCTCAATGGACCGAATCTCCATGCAAGCGGCAACGATCTGACTCTCAATCCACGGGATGTCTGCTGGGTTGCTAGAATACCAACCATGCCTCCACGGCTGCTAGAATACCAACCATGCCTCCACGGCTGCAAGTCCACTCGCCAACATAAAACCTATCTAGCCGAGAGAGGTTTGGGCCAGTGCTCTGCCTATCCAATTGAGAGAAGCTAAGACTCCCAGGGCTACGCCCAAACTCTGGAAGATGCCAAGGGTCTTGTCCCCTAAGAATTAGTATCATCTCCTCCCATGCAGAGTACTCCGTTCCTGAGACTGTGGCCCTGCCACCTCCACTACCCTTTGCTGCCTCTATCATGTTGAAGCCACTGCCCATGCACCAAAAATTAGCATGGGACAGGGCTTGTTGGAAAGTTCTTCAAAAGATAGCTCTACCTACAGCCGCATTCGTCGGGGCATAAATGTGGAGGAAGCCAACACTATCCTCTCCAATCAGAATGGTAACCCACTGAGCACGTCTTGGAACTATGACTCCTAATCCTGTCTCACAAACGACAGAAGCTGCTCATTGATAGAGAGACACACTCCTCCTGGAGTCCTTGAAGGGCCAAAGGATGGAGACCAATAAGTATGACTTCTGCTTGGTAGAATCTTCCCGTAGCGTAATCGTAGGTACGCCCATGAGTAAGATGGCGCTCCTGGAGGAAAAGAATGTCGATAGATCCCCCCACCATAGCTTATTGCAGCTCTCCTCTAAGGATGCCTCGTCTCTGAAAGCACTAAGCCCCCCCTAAGCCCTGAATGTTCCATGAGACAATCCTCGTATCAATCTATGTGTGAGGCAGAACTCGTATCAATCTCTATGTGAGGTGGAACGACCGGAACTGCCACTTGAAGAGTCTTGGGCATGGGCTTAGATGAGGAATAGTCATAATTTGTCCTTGTGCGAAGTCGCGCCAAGTGGGCGTGGATCCTGCCCTCCATGTATTGCGCGAGAGTATGCATACTCCGTGCTCCATCAATCACAATGGAGATATCTGTAAGAAGGGGGGAGAGGTATTGCGAGAGAGGTATGCATGAACACAAAAAGTAGCACCTCTAGTCTGGAGGTCACCATCTCCCCTCCTTGGCCTCTGTGGGATGATCCACCAAGTTCCATCCTATGGCGAGAGGCCATAGATGAGTAAGAGCGTCGGGGATGCGGAGATCCTTTATATGATACGATAGCTCAACTGCCTGATCCTGAATGGTAGTGGCCACCAACTCAGGATCCCACTCTATCTCGGGGGCTGCGCTCAAGGGGAAAGAGGTCATCACACCATTCTCTGGCATAGAGGGTTTGGAGTGGTGGAAGACCACACATACCCGACTAGGGGCTACAGTCTTCTCAAACTTGCCTGTCCCTTCCGTGGGAAAACACTGGAAGAAACTATAATCCACAGGTTGCCCCAAGATCCTAGGGGGACTCAGATGGGAGAGCCCTCACTGGTGAGGTTGCAATGGTCATCTCCACCGACTCTAAGAAACGATGAATTAGGTGACGAATGGAACTCGCCGGCTGTCTCCTCTTTGGATTAGGGGCTTCAGGGGGCCGATGGGAATGCTCAGAAGAGGCGGAGGGTGGGGGATGGTAGGCACGAAGGAAGAGGAAGGGGCAAATGGAGCGACTGTGGGTAGAGTCCGAAGGTGAGGGTGGGGGAGGGGGGGAGGATGCGAGCGGGAGCGGGGGAAGGTAGAAAGGCTGTGGAGAGGGATGCTGCTGAGAGGTATCCATCGAAGAGGAAGGCTATTGGGGAAGGCTCAATGAAGAGAGGGTGGGGTCAACCTGCCCCACTGGGCATTGAGGGCCAAAGGAGAAGTTGCAACGAGGAATCGGCCGCCACATCGCATGGGGGGGGAAGGGACCCTCTCTGTCACACTGGAGGGGGCTTGCCATCTGTGGACGGGTGTTGTGATAAGTGCTCAAAATGATTCTCTGATAAAACGAAATCCTCATGCATGTTGCCAGCTTGGCGCTCATGGTGGCGACGCTTAGCTCTGGTGCTATCGGGGGGTGGGGGCCAACCGTCCGCCACTCTTCGGTTGATGGGTCATGCATGGTCAGAACCTGGTGCTCTGCGGCCTGGGAACCTGCTCCTCCCTCGGCCCCCTGGTGAGGATTTGAGCGAGAAGAAGGAGGGGGGAACCACCAGGGGTGGTCTCCTAGTTTGACACCGAGGGCAAGCTCTGGCTAGAGACCCATTTGTCTGCAAATGAAGCATTGGCCTAGAAGGCCAGAATACTCCACTCACTGCATAATGGGGTCGCCCTGAAGGCTAGGAATAGATATCATGTGAGGCACATAATCCGACGAGGTAACACAGATGTGGAGAGATGGAATCCTGACTACTCGTGCGAGGGCCGAGGCACCAGTGGGGGGGATTCCATCACTCTCCTGATTGCACCACCAATCACCAAGAGAAGAGGAAGGTATTCCTTCATGAGGCCTTGAAAGCAGACTGTCGCGGGAAAGCCCGAAACTCAAGCTAATGGGTCAGATGCTGGGTCGAAGCCGTGTTGCCACCGTGCAAAGAAGGCCTGGGCCGTACCCATATATGTCAAGATGCTGGGTCGAAGCCGTGTTGCCACCGTGCAAAGAAGGCCTGGGCCGTACCCATATATGTCAAGATCAGACGTTGCTGGGTGTTGAGTTGAACTTAACTTAGTAGTAGCCGCAACCCAAAGGATGAATATCTGCGATCTTTGCAAAAGGTGCACCTAGGAGGTTAGCCTGAAGAAGATCTATGAGTTGGCCACACGCGAGGTGGCTACTGACAATCTTGCATACCAGAGTGAGGCCTCTACTACGGATGTGACAGTCGTAGCGAGAAGCTATAGGTCTGCTTTAGAAAATGAAAGGCAGGTAACGGTGGCCTCGGTCAGGGGAGATGGAGCGGTCCGCGACGACTGCCTCCTAGGAGGGAAGACCAAAAAAGGTCAAAACTTGATGAAAAAGATAAAGAACTGCCCACAACCTGAGGGTGCTGCCAAACGAACAAGGATGAGACAAAGAAGGGGAAGCGGAAGGGCTAGAGAGCGGAGGGAAGGGGGAGATGAGGCTAGAAAAGGAAAAAAGACCAAAACGGGCAGAGGGAGAAAGGGGCTAGCGGAAAAGAGGAGAGAGGGGGGGGGGCAAAGAAAGGAAAGGAAGGGGGGGGTCACAAGCGGCGGGCACAGAAAGGAAAGGCAGGGGGGTCACAAGTGACGAAGGGAGGGGGGCGGGTGCAGAATTAAAAAAAGCTGCATATAAAGGAAGGGAAGGGGGGGTCACAGGCGGCGAATGGAGGGGGGCAGGCATAGGAAGCGGAGGGGGGGTGTTGTCGGGCAGGACAGGGGGTAGGCACATGCGTAAAATGGGGGAGCAAGCGCAAGGCGCCGGTAGCGACGCAGTGTAGGAGGGGGGAGTGCAGTTGCGCTGAAAATGGACTTATGAAACTCCCAAAAAATAGATGATCCCATACTTTTGCTTTTCCTTGCTTTCTAAAGTAGGATGACCTTCTTTGTGCTTTTTACTAAGGAAAAAAACATTGAATTAATTTTTTTATATCCAAAAAATAAAACTGCCCTGCACATGGACACTAATGTTACCAGCCAAGCTTAGCCAGATTTAGTATCATGAATAGCACGGCACGTGAATAGCCCCAAGGAAGCGCCACCACGACTACTAACAATCCAACAAAGCATACATAGCCACCCCACCATGGCTTAGGTAAGTGTGTATATCACACTCAAAAAACATGAGGCGCAGGGGTGAGACTCGAACCTGAGCACACAAGTGAGGGCATCGACCCTAGCACTACCGTTTGACTGTTGGCACCTTTGATAGTATTTAAATTAAGGCTTGTGTTAGGCTTTGAAGAAGCTTTAAAAGTTTCTTAATTCAAGATGATGTTTCTCTTCGGCGATCTCTTGCACCCCTTTACAAAAGGATCTAAACCAACATTCAGCACACCTTAACCAGTGCAGTACTAATAAGTGAACCTCCACAACAAGATCGAAAAATCTCTAATATCAATGTTAAACACAATGGAAGCCCAAATCTTGACTTGGTTTATTATGCATGGGTTATACAACTTCATAAAAGCAAATGATTTCTTAAAAAAATGTCCTCCAAAGACTAAAGTATGTGAGGTGCTTTTAAGAAATGTCCTCTTAAGGCTAAAGCATGTGAGATGCGTTTACACTAAAAATTCTTCTACCAAATAATTAACCCAAGGCTTTTAGAACTTGTCTACATGCCCTACACTATCTTTCCTACTTGAGCTTGTATACTTCAACAATGCATGCAAAGAGGGTTTGATGAGAAAAGGAACATAGATGTAAAGAAAATCCTTTCCCTTTTCTTTTCCCATGAGTACTAAGGTAGGCCATAATTGTGGATGTAATTTAAGTAACCCCCCTAGTTGATAAGATGAGAAATTCCCCTAGTTGATAAGGCGGTTGACTGTGGATAAAGATTGGACTTTTATGAGACTAGGGTTGGTTTCCCTTTCTTGTCCACTCTTCATGAAAAACCCTTTATCCATGCATATCAAATGCATATTGCTTCTTGTGCAATAGAATTTGGGTAAGAAACTTGAAATCGACTTCACATGCTTGCATCTCTCTCACACCCAAGAACCTTGTGTTGCTTCAATCGCTTACTTAACTTTTATTATACCCTATCACCTTGAAGTGAACTAGTTTTTGAGCTCGATGAAGGACTCCAAGTGCTCGTTGTTGCCAGAGTTTGAACTTATCCTTAGGGTCTTTTCTAACCATCGCACTATACTATGATAGATCATCTTTTCCTATTCCATGACAATCAACTAGTCTCACAAAAGGTAGAATAGACTATAACTCCAAAAAAATATGAGATTGAGGAGAATCTTTGTGGTGGAGTTCTCAAAAACACCTCCATGGTGCCTTCCATAAATACACATGTTCCTTACCCACCATGCGATAGTGGGGAAGGGGTTGGATAGTCGTGCATTCTTCATGGGCGCCCTTAGAGGATGAGCAAGGTTCAGGAAAAGATGGGTATCGTGGAGCTAATCTGCCTCATCTTGAGAAAAGAAGGAAAATTGCCACCTCTAATTTTTCAAAAAGTAGTAGTAATTTGTTAAAATTATAAAGAAAAGGCTTGTTTAAAATTGTCTTTCCTCTTCAACCCATGGTGAGATGGATTGGTTCACTCAAAAATGTTTCTTGAACATTGTGAGCAAGGGGTCCAACAAGGTGTAAACATTGTGGACTTTCTAACCGGCATCACAAAAATACACGAGGGGACCTGGGTTTGAATCTTAATTTTTTTTTCTCATTTGAGTCGCATAAAAAGACAAGCATTAAAAAACATCTAATTTGAGTACTCACTTCGCAATTAAAAAAAAAAAGCATCACAAAAACCTTGGGCTTGTGTGAAAAAGGACACAAGTGGAGGTCTGAAGTTTTGGTTTGAAAGTATTAGCGGCAGGCAGGCATAATTTGGCGCACAGAGCCAGCGCGGTAAAATCACGGCACTTCTGCAAGGGGTTTCTGAGCGCGCGCATCCTCTCTCTCTCTCTCTCTCTCTCTCTCTCACACACACACACACACACACACACACACACACACACACAGACAAACATATACGATCGGTCCCACCTTCCCTCTTTGCCTTTACCGTTGCGTCATTGCGCCGAAGGATGGTTCATCATCTCTCATCTCTGCTCTGACGAAATCGTTTATCAACAACAATCATGTCAAAGCAAACGGCCCAGGTATGTCCACAGACTCTGTGAGGTGTGTGTGTCTGTGAGAGAGAGAGAGAGAGAGAGAGAGAGAGAGAGAGAGGGAGGCTGGCGTATCCTCTTTTCAAAGATCAGACCTAGCAAACAAAACAGATCGCAGCTTTTTGGATCTTTCAATCTTGTTAAATTCTAGGTTAATTTTGACTCAGAACAGTGAAGTACCAGATTTCAGCATTGGTTACAGGCTAGCTGCTATATCAGTACCTGCTTCATCCGTACTAGTGCCATATTTTTCTGCACACTGCTACCATCTTAAAATTTCCTTAAATTTTTCCATTTTTGTACTCTACATATAGACTTAAATGATCACACAGGAGTTATCTGTGCTTAAGAAGCTTGGAAGAGCTTCCTTTTTGGTGCAGAGTTTGTGACCAAGATAGACCATTGGAGCCTTAAGCTGCTGTGTAAAGCCCTCATGTATCAGTGATTTGAACTAGAACTTCGGTGCAGACTGTACCATTCATGATTGGTGCCTCCCCCCCCAAGGGTTGTCCTCATGTAATATTTTGTACTTATTTGCCCCAAAGGCTGTCAGAATACGCAGTGGAGATGATGACTAAATCTGGAAACACAAGAGCAAGTGCAGAAAATAGACAGCAATGGAGAGAGAGGCGTATAACTCTACTATATATACACAAGAAGAATCCTGAATACGATACAAGAATGGCAAGGGGCTGTGGGGCCATTTTATATGGCCCCCAAACAGCAGTCGGCCTGCTGTAGGGCAGCTGACAGGACCTACATCTCCACGACCAACATAAAGACACCCAGTCGACCAGAAATGAACAGTTGGCCATCATAATCAGGGTGTCCACGACCTGTACCACAGTCGGCCAGCACTAGAGCTGAAGTCGGGTACTGCAGGTACAGTCGGCCAAGATCAAGGTCCTCCTACCACCACAGGACTACCACCCAAGCCACAAAAAAAAAAAGGAAAAATGGGGGAAAAATACGGGGAGTGAGGAAAAATGAGAACAACACCTACAAGGGCGGGCACACCCACAACAAAGGCCATGGTGTCTACATAAAGATGGGAGATGACTTCTAACACCCCCTCTCAGCTCCTGGTTGTGAAACCAACCACAGGGAGTTGGGGTGCCGCTTGAGCAAATCCTGAGATAGTGACTTCGTGAGTGAAGAGGTCCACCGTACTGTCCTCCGTCGAACAGAACTCTAGCAAGATGTCATTAGCAACGATCTGTTCACGAACAAAGTGCCTTTGGATGATCGTGGGTTCCTCCAGTGGAAGCCCAATCTTGCCATGCAACCTCTGCAACCACCTCGCAACAAGCAGCACAAGCAGCCTGGTACTCTGCCTTTGTCGACGACAAGGCAAAAGATGACTGCCTCTTATTGCTCCATAAAACTGCCCTTGGGTCTGAAGTAGATCTCCTCGTGTCTGGATCTCCTCCCCAATCTGAGTCACTCCAACCGTGGAGTCGGACTCCATCCATCAATCCCCCTCCTGTGTAAAAGAGTCCATGATCCTTTGCATGCTGCAGAAACCACAAGATACGCAATCCTGCCTCCCAAAGAGTCATCTGCAACCATGAGCTCAACTGCCTCATCAAGAAGCTCCCGTCCAATCTGGTATCCATCAACCAAATCAATGAACCATTCTGCTTCCGAGTCAGAGAGGCATCACATTGCTCACAAGAATCAACACTTGTTACGGTGGGAAGCCAAGTCTTGGAAACTTGTTGAAGACCACGAAAGGCCTTCTGAAACCTATCAACCACCCCCTCTGAATCCGGAACCACAAAGCCCGGAGAATCCACCTCCTTCTGCAAGTAATCAATTGCCACCTGCTTGGCTCTCCTAGAGGTCCCCGTGGAAAGAACATCCTTATCTACAGGAGTTTCTTTGTCCCGAATACTACGAGACATCAGAGCATAAGTTACCCGCAAAGTTTCCTTGGACTGACGAACACAAGAACCACCAACATCAGTACTGGAAAGTTCTTGCTAACTGCTGCCTTCAACTGGCAAGCTATCTACCATCTGGTCCTGGAAAGCTTGCACCTGCAGTGTATCCACACTTAAGTGGCCATTACCAGACTTCCACTCATCACAAAACTGAGGACCTGGAAGAGAGAGTGCTGAAAGCTTGTAAACTCCATTCTCCACTCCGCCTTCCCAGACTACCTGGCCTGTTGCTTTGTCCCGAATGTTAGACATCATCCCCTACTTGTTGGCTTCCTATTTGGTGTCCTATTTTAGCCTCTAGGATTGACCATGTTAGTCAGAGGGGCTGGTCACCCCTCACTCATATTTTACCCATATTTATTCCCCATTTTATGGTCTTGGGATTTTCCCCAGTCGTGGAGGTATTTATCCCTAGTCGGCTGCCTTCATGTAGAGGTATATATAGCCGGCATGCCTCCCTCATATTTTACTGCTTACATTGCTTGCCTGTCTAGCTGCAGTCCCTCACTAACGAGGTTCTCCCCTCTTGCTCGGGACATGTATTCCTTTTGATGATGATATTGAGAGCAGGTTCTCACTTGTGTTTCCACTCCATCTTTCTCTCTCTCTCTCTCCCTCCCTCCTGTGTTTCCACTTTCCCTTCTTCCGTTGCACATTCTATCATGGTATCAGAGCGCCGGTGATTTTCAGCGTTGGATGCTCCCTCCTATACCTCTTCATATCTGCGTTTTTTCTGCCCCTGGAGAGACCTGCGTTTTTGTGTTTTTAGCAAGGACAGCAGCACATAGGTTGCTGCGTTTTTCTTCAGGTGGCTGTCTACAGCAGTTTTTAGCAATTCTCAGCGTTCATACCCCCCCTGTAGTGCTGGTTGCCTGTTTTGTACAGGCCAACAGCAACATATTTGTTGCGTTTTTTTTCTTCTACAGGTTTCTGATGCTGATTTGCTGATCTGAGGCTTGGGTGTACCTATTTCTTCAACGTTTCCATATTCAGCCCCTTATACCTCTGCGTTTTCAGATTTGCAGCCATGATTGCTGCGTTTTTTGTGAACCGATCTTGCTGGTAGCTCTACCTTCAACTGGGCTTCATCTGTTGGACCCGAAGGTACCCGAAGGTGTGGACACTGGTTGGCCTGAATTTTCAGGTTTGTAGCCCTTGTTTGGCTGCGTTTTCTTCTCCAGTGGACACAGATCACTTGCAGAGGGGGTTTTTTGATTGGATTGTGGCTTTGGAGGCAGTTTGGTACTTGAGGAGGATTCTGAATTTCTGATTTCAGTCAGTCTTTTGCTGATTTTGGAGCATCTATACCTGTGTTTTGTTCCTGGCCTACACAGTTTCCCGGTTTCTACATGTTCCTTGCCTTCTGTTGGCGGTGGAGTGCTATTTTTGCTGGATAGCAGTGTTTTGGCTGCGTTTTGCTTCCCATAGGAGTTTTCTACACTCAAAGGGGGCCTTTCTCCAGCTACTTCACTTGAGGATCAGTTTCGGGAGCTGTGTTGTATCTGTGGAGACATTCTTCTTTGACAGGAGTTTACAGTTATTTGGAGGAGAATAGTGATCTTTTCAGAGATCCTGAGCAGAGTTTATTTTGTCCGAGCTTGTGTTCTTTGCAGTATTTGCAGAACAAGGAGGGTGTTTTGCCCTTTTGCGGTGTGATCCTTTCACATGGATCTTTTATCTGTTGCTGATTCTTGGGATCTGGTTCTACTTCTGGAACAGTCTTCTGCTATCCGTGATGCTTTTGAGGACTTTGTTGCCACAACAGTTTATATTCATGCTTCTCTTCCTCATTGTGAGGAGTCTACCTCTGTCTCTCTTTGTGATGCTTCTGAGGATGCCCCTCTCCCTGCCAGTTCTGATGGCTTGTTGTTTTGGAGGATGGTTTTTTGGACCCAGTGTGATGCTTTGGATCTGTGGTTGCTAACCGTGCCTGGGGCACAGTGGTACTTCCAGAGTTTTTTGGATTTGGATCAGAATCAGGTTGGGCTTGTACCAGTCCGACGATATCATTTTTCAGAGGGGGATGTGGAGTCCTTTCATCTTGCGATGCCCACCTCAGTGGCGTGTACTTATGTACATCATTGGGCAACTCATGTTATGGAGTTTGAGCCGATGGACCCCATATTTTCTACAAAGTCTTTACATCTTGCGATGCCGACCTTTTCAGAGGATGCTTTTATACAGCATTTGGCTACTCTTGGTCCAGACTTGGAGCAGATTGACTCTATTTCTTTTGAGGGTTCTAGTGAGGAGCAGTTTGCTTCTCCCAGGATTGGTTATATACAGGATCTGATCTTGGTTGGTTATGAGTTTTTTCATACCTTCTCCAGGCTGGATACACGACATTCGACTTCGGGGAGTGTTCTTACACTTGGGTTTGGAACCATTATTTGGAGCAGCACGTCGCAGCCTATATGGTTGTTTTCTTCCAGAGGAACGATGTACCTGGCAACTTGTTCTGTTGCTTTTGTAGCTGAGTTGCTGAGGAGATTGCTTGTGGAGCTTTCTTGGTACCTGTTTCTGCAGTCTTTCATCTTTGATCGAGGACGGTGTCTCTGGCTTCTTGGAGTTTGCTCAGCATCCGGTGCTGAGAGGGGGTGTTAGACATCATCCCCTACTTGCTGGCTTCCTATTTGGTGTTCTATTTTAGCCTCTAGGGCTGACCATGTTAGTCAGAGGGGCTGGTCACCCCTCACTCATATTTTACCCATATTTATTCCCCATTTTATGGTCTTGGGATTTTCCCCAGTCGTGGAGGTATTTATCCCTAGTCGGCTGCCTTCATGTAGAGGTATATATAGCCGGCATGCCTCCCTCATATTTTACTGCTTACATTGCTTGCCTAGCTTGTCTAGCTGCAGTCCCTCACTTACGAGGTTCTCCCCTCTTGCTTGGGACATGTATTCCTTTTGATGATGATATTGAGAGCAGGTTCTCACCTGTGTTTCCTCTCTATCTTTCTCTCTCTCTCTCTCCCTCCTGTGTTTCCACTTTCCCTTCTTTCGCTGCACATTCTATTACCGAAGAGCAACAAAATGCTCATCAAACTCCACCCGTATGCCAGTCTTGCAAACCTGATGCACTGACAACAGATGGGAGAGCTGGCCGACCGGAGCTACATATGCTGGCCGACTGGGAAAAAGGCCAATTACATAAGGTTGGACATCATGCTTTTTTTAAGTCCTTGTCTAGAGATGAGTCACCATAACGCGCCAAGGGGTAGTCAGGATCAGTGTTGTGGCCGTCCCGTGTACCCATGTAATGATGTGCCATCTCGGGCATGTATTAGGGTGCTCATCGTCAGTTAATTTGTTAAAAGTTTTTCTTGGTGTGTGCGAATCTTCACATGAAGTACTAGCAACACCATACGTTTTGGGGACATGGATATAATCCATTTGGGAGCTTGTGGCCAGCCTTTTGGCCACGCAAATGGGAACCATAGGCATTATGGGTACCCACTGCCTTGGGCACGATACCCAAAGGCAAGGCACCCATTTGAAAGGTCAACACAAGGCAAAAAATCCTCACGACCAGCCCACGACTAGCATTAACACAAGTCGGCCTGCTCTTGCATATAAGCATGTGCTTGAGTCTATAGCTTCCATCTGTCAATCTTGCAACTATTTAGCGTTGATACACCTGCTCGAGGCAGACCTCAGCCCAAAATGCAAGTCATAGGACATCGACTTCAGCCCCAACTCCGCGTAGAAGCAAAAATGCAGGTAACCAGTCTGTGAAGCAAAAACATAGCATAGAAGTGCTGTCTAGCAGAGGCGACCTCAGGCCAGCCTCACACCTGCACTCTGCACATCTTCTAGGTCAGCAATTCAAGGATGTTTTAAGCCCTGCAGGTCCATTACATTCATACACCAATAAAGCAAATACACCTATAGGTGGGGGCCCTTCTGAGGGTAATTGGCAGCCAATCGTGTGTACTACTCTCTCTCTTTCTCCCTCTCTTGCCACTACTCTCTCTTGCATATTTTCAGTTTCTGAATGTTCTTTGCTAATCAAGTAAAAGGTTCCATAAGCTTCCGCATGTGTGTGCACACACTAAGTGCACCAATATTATTAGGCTTGGTAGCCAACGCACCAACATTAGACTACTATAAATAGGATTCTAGGCCTTAGTCATATTCCTTCATTGGTTAGTCAGTCATTGGTGAGTCACTCATAACTCAAGAGCAGTGCTACCATTGTCAGTATTGTATATATTTCATGTGAGTATAATGCATGGTAGATTAGGTCCTCTCTCTGTATTGTGTATTGAGCATGAAGAACAAGCAGTTTGTGCATGGGTTTAAGTCTGGTAAGGGTAGAAGAAGTGTGTGGAAGATTAATAAAGTTGTGGTTAAGATTGTGATGTGTTCATGACAAGAGCTTACCTTAGCCTATGCCGAAACAAGTGTCGTTTGGTACTTCATTGTGGAGAACTTCCCATGTGGGTGCGCTAGCCCGTCATTCACATTTGTTTCCTTATTATCACATTGAGGACACTGCATGGCTATGGGAGTGAAGGTAGAGCTCTTTTTGCGTAGATGAGGCGACAAGAGTATAGCCTTCGTAGTGATTATCTCCCATAAGAGGCTCTCATAAGAGGAGGGTAGAGAAGAAGCTCAAGAAAGGGAGAAACCTACACTCAATCCTATCTAAGCAAGCAAACCATCAAGCTATGCAAAGATTCATAGTTTAAAAAAATTCGACTTTAACATCATGGTGCTAATCGCAATCAATCAATTCATAAACATGCTTCCACAAGCACCCGTGTTACATTGGTATCATAGCGTCAGGTTTTGATGGTAGAAAGGTTGCAATTTTTTTTCTCATAAGGATGTGGAGATCCATTGCAAAGAACCTCATCTTCATTAGTTTTTTCACTTAGGTTTGTGTTTCTTTCCATCAAGGTTGCGTTTTGCAAATTCTGTACGAGATAGCTTTTGTGTGTGCAAGGGGTTTGTGCCAAAGGGCCAATCACACCAAGTAGAGGGTGGACAAAGCACGCAAGCAAGGTGGCATGTTGGTGCTCCAAACACAGCCAGACGGGTGGAAGAAGGTGCATTAGGTGTCTAGTGGTGGGCATTCAAAGGACAAATATGGGAGAGCATAAAGGTGGCCAAATTCAACAAAAACACAGTCTTATTCAGGCTGTAGGACAACACACAGTAGACAACCAAATTAAGCAAAAATGCAGCACTTTTCAGGTTAGAGGACAACACAAAGTAGGTAGCCATCCACAGCAAAACGCATCAAAAGGGTGCTTCCAAGTTGGTGTTGCAGGCGGGCTAGTTTGTGGGCGGAGGGGGCAGATAGGATAGCTGTCAAATCCCCTCGGATCCCCTCGTGATCGATCTTGGTTCGAAACTCGAATCCTGCAAACAAACGAACAACAAACAACAAAGGGGGTGCAGGCCTGACCCACCTCCTAACCATGACAGCCGTGGGCGAGCCCATAGTCTTGGCTGTCCCCACCGAGCCACGAGCTGAGCTAACTAGGATGACGTACCGACCAATCTCCTCCTCGCGACGTTCCATACCGCCACGAAGCTACCCTCACGGGCCTCGAGACTGCTGCCGGCCTCGGCTGCACAAAGCAGGTGCACGTCTGCACAAGATCCAGGCTCCAAGACCATAGAGCTCTCACAAACTCGCGAGACTCTCTATCTCACAATAACTAACCTTGGCCACCCTTTTATAGGCTCTTGGCCGGTCATCGAACGTCTACACTTGGGCGCCCGCCCGTTCATACTTGGGTGCCCGCCCCTTAGAATTTCCCTAACTCAGCTCGTCAATCAGCCTGCCTAGTTCCAAGCTTCTCCAAGTCTCGAAACTAGTCTTGCATGCGTGTAGCACATGGTAGATACACACTGAGCACATGGTAGATACACAGTGTATACATGACATACCTCCCTTCCTCTAAGAGCTCACTCCTGAGCTCACTAAAAAGCCAGGGTAATGCGTCCTCCTCAACACGATCCTTCCACTTGATCTTGTATTCCGTGATAAGCGTATTACGTAATCTTCGTTCACGAAATCCAAGAATCTTTTCAGGTTCGTGCGGAACAAATGTCATGTCTTGGACATCTATAATTTCTTGAGGAGTAACTAACTGATCTGCTCCACCCAGTACTTCCTTAAGTCTATTGACATGAAATACAGGATGAACTTTCACATGAGAAGGCAAATCCAATTCATATGCAACTGAATCAATCCGTCGTGTAACACGAAATGGTCCACAGTATCTAGGGGATAATTTCGGAGATCTACTTGTCCGTAAAGTCTCAGAATCTTTCGGAACTCGCAAATACATCATCGTTCCTTCAGAGAACCTCTCTGGGTGAACGATATCTATTAGAATAAATTAGAATAAAACCTGTCTCGGTCTTGAGCACTTCTAATAGATTCCTTTGCAACTTGTAACATTTCTTGCATATCTTGCAAAAAATTACGTGTTGCATCATGTTGAAGTCCTGAGAATCTTACTGTAACAGGTGATCTTGGTTGAAAACCATACATAAGCATGAAAGGACTAAACCCTGTACTGGTATGCTTAGTACTGTTATATGCAAATTCTAACATAGGAAGATAATTCTTCCATGAACTCTATCTTTTGGATACATATGCTCGAAGCATATCCTCCAAAATCTGATTCACTCTTTCAGTCTGGCCATCAGATTGAGGATGATCAGAGGAACTCAAATTCAAAGTTGTTTCCAACTTCTCAAAAACAAGTTTCCAAAAATCACTCGTAAACTTACTAACTATGTCCTGTGGTAATCCGTACAGTCTAAACAATTGCTCGATAAAGTGCCGAGCTAATTGTGTAGCTGTAATAGTCTTTCGGGTCGGTAAAAATCTAGCCATTTTTGTCAAGCGATCTAACAACCCAAATAGAATCATGGCCTTGATGTGTTCTTGGCAATCCGGTAATAAAATCCATGGAAATACTTTTCCATTTATTACCTGGGATTTGCAAAGGATGCAACAACCCAGCCTGTCTAAAGCGTTCAGCTTTATTTGCCTGACAAATTTGACACTTGAGAACATAATCTTCTACATACCCTTTCATCTTTGGCCGATAAAAAGTGTGTTTCACTAATGATAGCGTCTTGTGTACCCCAGGGTATCCAGCAGAAGGGGCGTCGTGACACTCCTTAAGAATCTTGGACCTAATGTCCGGGATCTGTGGTACACAAATTTTGTTATTACGGAATAGCAAACCATTCCGAATCATCCACTGGCCTCCTGCAGCCTGAATGGTAGACTGCTCAGTCATCGAGTCTTGGTCAATCAATGAGCTCCCATCCTGGATCTTCTGTCAAAATGGACCAAAATAACTATCAGTCTTGCAAAGCCCTCTCAATGACTGAAATAAGTCAGAAATCTCGGTGAACGACAAAGTATTCACCTCTCTAATCCAACTGAGCGCATCTGCAATACTATTCATGGACCCTTTCCGATAACGGATCTCAAAATCAAAATCTTGCATTAACTCTGCCCAACGAGCTTTCCTTCCTCTCAAATCATCCGCATCACACACATACTTGATTGACTGATGATTAGTCAATACCACAAACGTGGAGCCATATAAATAATGTCTCCAAACCTTGAGAGCATGAATCACAGCATAAAGCTCCTTCTCAAGGGTTGGCTAACGAGATTGAGTGTCGTCTAGCTTTTTACTTTCAAAAGTAACCGGTCTACCATCTTGAAATAGAGCAGCCCCGATAGCATAGTCACTGGCATCAGTTTCAAGAACATAAGGCCGACTAGGATCAGGCAATGCTAAGATAGGTGCTTCCTTGACTTTATCTTTCAAAAGTTTGAAGGCCATATCCAAATCGTTATTCCAAGTGATAGGCTGATTTGACTTACGTCCACGACCTTTCGTACAGATTTTCGAAGAAAAACAATAAAACCGAGAAAAGAACGAAGTTGTTTCACTGTTCGCGGTACAGGCCAGTCCAAAACCTTTTGAACTCGATCATAGTCAATGCTCAATCCATCTCTAGTGATCTTGTGTCCCAAGTAAATGATGTCGGTCATAAAGAACTCACATTTACTCGACTTAGCATATAGTCGATAGATAAGACAATCGTGAGGTGTCTGACATGATCCTCAAGAGTACGACTATAAATCAAAATATCATCCAGGAACACCACCATAAATTTCCCCAAATGTCCACGAAAAAGATCGTTCATCATTTGCTGGAAAGTGGCTGGAGCATTGGTTAACCCAAAAGGTAATACGAGAAACTCGTAATGGCCATACCTAGTCCGAAAGGCGGTTCTTTCGACATGCCTTTCATGAATACGTATCTGGTGATAGCCAGTACGTAAATCTATCTTCGTGAAATATTTCGCTCCTGCTAACCGGTCAATCAGGTCATCTGATCTAGGGAGAGGATAACGGTTCTCAATGGTCAGCTTGTTCAATCTCTTGTAATCTATACACATTCTCCAAGTATTGTCCTTCTTTCTCCTAAGCAACACAGGTGCACCCCAAGGTGATTTACTTGGACGGATCTGGCCCATCCTCAAATAATCTTCGAGTTGTTTAGCCAACTCATCTTCCTCGGCTTGGCTCATCCTGTAAGGTGGAATACTGACAGGATGAGCACCAGGGATCAAGTCAATACGATGATCTACTGCCCGTTCAGGTGGTAAACCCGATGGCAATTCCTTAGGAAATACATCTTGAAATGAATCAAGTATCTTCTGTAATTCTTTACTTTCAAACACACTTAATTCATTTACATCCATGGAAGGGATGAGAAAAGAAGAAAGTGGAATCAATACACAATGGAAAGCGGTATACAAAGAAGAATCCATTATATTTTCAAAATCAATTGTATTTACAAGAGGTCCCTGAGAGGGATGGATACAATCACCTAAAATACTATACTTGGTGTCCCTATGCTGAAAAGAAAAAATATGACTAGACCAATTTATCTGGACGTCAAGAGTCTTAAACCACTCAATCCCTAATAACAAGGCTACATTTTCCAGATGCATAACATAGCATTCCAGAGTGTCTTTGTAGTCTTGAATCTGGATTGGAAGTATTTCCACCTTGCGATCCCAAACTTGCTTTCCCGCAGGTAGGCGTACCTCATAGGTATGGTCGCTGAGTGTCGTATCAAGACTCAATTTCTGCACAAGTTTGTAGTTAACAAAATTATGCGAACTGCCAGGGTCTAAAAGAATGTGAATCTTATGGCCATTCACTTCTCCATAAACTCGGAGAAGATCATTTAAGCCAAATACTTTAGAATTGAATAGACAATCAGAACAAGTACTAGGGCGAGAAAGTACAGTAATTGACTTACCTGTCAGACAACTGGTTAGCTGCCTTTGGCTTGGGTCCTGCGTTTGACTTGGTACCCTTTTGCTTTGGGCACGCATTACGCATGTGTCCTTTTTCTTCGCAGATAAAACAACGTCCTTCCCTCTTGAGCTTTGAAGCCCTAAGGAGTCATTTCTTCTTTGCTGGTGTCGAACTTGAATTCTTCGAAGGTTGGTCTGAAGACTTTCCTTTTGTCGTGTTAGCCATAGGTGCGGAGAACTTTCTTTTATGCTTGTTCCCCTGCTCGGTAATGGGTTTCGACTTGGAAGAGACCATCGTATCATCATAGATACAAGCTGAATGAATGGCCTCGTCCAAAGTTTTACATTTGTTATTTTTAACCTGTAATTGGTACGAGTTTGGTAAACCAGCTACGAAAAACCCCAAAAGAGCAGTGGGATCCATCTTTGTAGCTTTCATCTGCAAGTCACGAAACTTCTGGAGGTAGACCTCATAAGTGAGGTGCTGCGAGGTCATGGGCAAAGCTGAAAACCGGGCAACAACATCGTAATCATCCTCTTTCTTGAGGAATTCTTTCTTGAAAACGTCTTGAAAACGTCTTCAAATTGTGCCCAAGTCGTTGGCTTAGGGTTGAGTTCCTTCCACCAAAGCAAAGCTTTGTCGGACAGGAAACCTGTTGCTAACTGGATCTTCTTTCCATCATCATATGGATGAAATTGAAAGTGAACTTGCCACTTATGTAGCCACGTGTCCACGATCTCCTTGGTTCGTTGCTTTTGCTCGCCCCCGAACGGTTCCGGAGTAATGTTGGGGCCTAAAGCTGAAGCCAAGGTATCCATACCCGAGAAAGTAGAGAGGGTAGTGGTCAATAGAGCAATGGAGTTCTGCAAAGCTTGCATCTGGGCTGCGATTTGTGCCTGACGTTCCGTCGAAGAAGCTTCGAGAGCTACTTTGAACTCTTGGAAATCTGATTTTGACACAAAATCGTCAAAAAGATTGGCATCGGTACCTTCTGTAGCCGGCAAGCCTTCGTGTTCCACGAGGGGCTCCAACTCTGATTCTTGGGTCGACATCGTGAAGAGGGTACGTGGAGAGAAAATTCGATCTTTGCACAACAAAAGTGCGAGCGAACTTGAGAGCTTGAGAGCTTGAAAACTTGAGAGATGTGTGGCAAGAAGCCCACTTGAGGGGGTTTATAAAGGTTTCCCAAAAAACTAAAAGCTCCCAAAAGCTATGCTTGGCTTTTTCTTTTATATATATATATGGATATATATATTCTATTGTCTTAAAAAAAATAAAACACCTTGGAAACCTTGGAGGGTTCTTTTAAAACTTAAAAAAAAAATTTTAAACTCAAAAAGAGAAAGCCCATAAAAAAAAACGTGTGCTTTCACCTCCTTTTTTTTTTCCTCCAGGATTAACTGCCGGCTCTAGGATTAGCTACCGGCGCATGCTTTCATTCCGGCGGATGCTGTCGTCAGCTGTGGTGTTGCCGTCGCCTGTGTGTAGCCTGCACATCATGGCAGTGTTGGCCCGCTTGCCAACGTAAAGCTGGCCACCTACAGGGCTTGGCTGGGGCGCCTGCGTAGGCCTGGGCTGGCCTGGGCGTTGCCCGCCTGGCGTAGGCGTTGCCTAGGCTGGCTGCGCAGGCCTAAGCCGCCTGGCTACAGTCCTAGGCGCTTGATCGACGACCCGCCTGCAACACGTCAACCAGCACGTGTCCCCAGCACTCGGCCAACCAACGCGAACCTGCAATCTAGCACTTCGCTCGCTCGCTCTCTCAAACGTTCAACGAAAAGCGACATGCTTTTTTTTTTTTGGGTTTCTCTCCCTGCAGTTTATGCGTATGCACAACAATCATGCCTCTTCTTTGCAAAGTAATCAACCCTACTTAGACTACCACCTCCCATCAACATGGGTGTCTTTGATGAAGAAAAACACATACTATTTCTGAAAATTGCAGTATGCACAGAAAAAACAGCAAGTTTTTTAACACATACCTTTCTTCGACCTCTTCTTCTCTACCTACCGACTTGCTCGTTCACGAGGTATGCTCTGATACCACTGCCAAATCCCCATAGATCCCCTCGTGATCGATCTTGGTTCGAAACTCGAATCCTGCAAACAAATTAACAACAAACAACAAAGGGGGTGCAGGCCTGACTCACCTCCCAACCATGACAGCCGTGGGCGAGCCCACATTCTTGGCTGTCCCCACCGAGCCACGAGCTGAGCTAACTAGGATGACGTACCGACCAATCTCCTCCTCACGACGTCCCATACCGCCACGAAGCTGCCCTCGCAGGCCTCGAGACTGCTGTCGGCCTCGGCTGCACAAAGCAGGTGCACGTTTGCACTAGATCCAGGCTCCAAGACCATAGAGCTCTCACAAACTCGTGAGACTCTCTATCTCACAATAACTAACCTTGGCCACCCTTTTATAGGCTCTTGGCCGGTCATTGGGCATCCACACTTGGACGCCCGCCCGTCCATACTTGGGTGCCCGCCCGTTAGTATTTCCCTAACTCAGCTCGTCAATCAGCCTGCCTAGTTCCAAGCTTTCCCAAGCCTCGAAACTAGTCTTGCATGCGTGTAGCACACGGTAGATACACACTGTGCACATGACAGTAGCGTTTATATATCTAAGTATACATGGCTTCCTTGTAGATAGGGTGCGTTTATATATGAGAGTATATGTGGCTTTCCCACGCGAGCCAATTGGCTACACCCACCCTTCCTCCATCGCACAAGGATGAAACCTTCACCTAGCCCTTGACCACAAAGGTGTATGTTTTTTTTTGCGTACATCTGGGCAGGCACACGTGTAGAACATGGAGTTTGGACAGATGTCAACACTAATAGAGAGCTTTGTTGACATAAAGGAAAAGCATCGACGAAGAGGAGATTTGCAAGGAGGGGTCTCAATAGACAACGGAGGCAAGAAGAGATTGAAGAACTCCAACAAGAGATTTGTGAGGAGATTATAGCCTTGATGAAACATATACAAGAGGCCAAGGAAGAGAACTACCGAGGACGTGACGAAGAAGCATGTCAAGCATGGATTCAAGAATTTGCTGAGCCTCTCATTGGCAAACTAATGGCAGAATGGAGAAAGATCATGGCAGTATCGACAAAAGCCAAGGTGGAATCACGTTGGGTTGTGAAGCAGCCCAAGATCGAGAGCATTGGTCCGACAAAGGGAGAGCTTCCAAGATAGGAGGAACTCTTGAGAAATGTGATCACAAAAGATGGTGTTCCCAAGGAGGCCTCTCTAACCTCCTGGTGTGCCTGGCTCAGCTGGGACGCCACCCACTCACATGCAGGCTGCTGCTCCTGAAGGCGCTGAAGTGAAGCAAGGCTGCGTCTCAGCCGATGCTCCCGCTCGCGAATCTCTCCTAGCCGTGTCAAAGCTGCAGCGTGCAGAAAAGAGCTAAGCTCGATGAGTCCCTGGGCACACTGGCCTGCTGCATCTTGGTCAGAGCACTGACTATCATGCCAGATCCTCTCAATGTCCTCAGCGAGACTAGGATCTGTAAGTACCCTCTCTGGGATCCTCAACTGCAAGCTGTGCTCCCGTGTCCTCTCCTCAAATGTCAAGATAACTCGCGCATGATTTGAAAATGAGGTGCCAGCGAGAATGCCGACGGAGCCCCCTCGCTCCCCTAACCAGTCGCCCACATAAAAGCGATCAATCCGTGATAGATTAGTCCCTCCTTGCCGGCGATCCGACCGAGAGAAACTAAGACTGTCCTGAGAGTGGGAGAAGGCCCCATGCTGCCATACATCAGTGATCCTCAGTGACATGCAAAACCGCTCCCAAGCTACAAGCTCCGTGCCGTGCACTGTAACATGACTGTCTCCCACCCTATCGGTCGGGTCCTCAAGCATGTTGAAGTCTCCCCCGACACACCAATGTGCGGCCTCTGGCAATGCATCCGTAACCTGGTCCCAGAACTCTGCTCTGGCACTAGCATGGTTGGGCGCATAGACGTTGAGCACGCCCAATAGCTCATCATGCATCCTCAGAATGACATATTGTGCTCTACCAGGCACAATGATCCCTCGATCCACAATGGCCTGCCGCCATACATCTGCAATGACCATGCATACTCCTCCCTGTCCACCCAAAGGACCAAACCCTGCAGACCAAAAGGTGTCCCATCTACCAGGCATCACCGAACTATATCTCCAGATCGTGCTCTCACC
This sequence comes from Cibotium barometz, assembly GCF_041138505.1. Lineage (NCBI taxonomy): Eukaryota > Viridiplantae > Streptophyta > Polypodiopsida > Cyatheales > Cibotiaceae > Cibotium > Cibotium barometz. The sequence goes on from NC_141092.1 coordinate 23,053,700, forward strand.
CAAGTGGTGCTCCTGCATCATCAAAATATCAATGCTGCCACCAACCAGGCATCTCTAAAGCTCCTGCCTCAAGCAACCACGATAGCGTATAAAATGTGCTCCGCCAAGGCCCTGTACATTCCATGAGATGATCCTCATGGATGACCTGCTGAGGTGGATGCTGTCTCAGCCGTACGGCGGGCCTTCGCAAGCGGCTTGGATGGAGAGTAGTCCCCATCCGAGCGGCTGTAAATCTGCCCACCCGATGTACTGCAAGAATCACGGATCAGGCGCCAGTGGCCGTGACCCATGGCGACTGCCTCCCGCTCAGATAGAGCAACCTCGTGTATACATACATATCTAGGGTTGCATGCTAAGTTTGCCACTATGTGAACGACCAAATGACGAATCCCTGAGGCATCCACACTCCCGGGATCCAAGAAAAAATGAGCCAACTCCCATAGTCGGCCTATCACATCTGTCACCTCCAGATCGCTCACATGGTGAGAAAACTCAACTACCTGAGTCTTCAAGGTGCTAAGAGCGAGCTCCAGAGTCCACTCCCGGTCACAAGGGCCACAGAGAGGAAACGAGAAGGCCACTGCTGAATCAAGTGCCTCCTCCCCGCGGGCCGGATGTATCACTACATGAACTCGGATGGGTGCTGGCTCATGGGGGCCCTCTGCTCCAAAAAGCCGTGTGAAGGAGTAATCAAAAGCCTCCGAGCGCTGTCTAGTGCCGAGGCGACTCAGCCGACTGCGGATAGATGATATCTGTGAAGCCCGAATCGGCATGGTAAGTCTCCTTTGCGGTGCTCGATCAAGATCGGTGCTTAGAGCCCTCTTGACTGCAGGTGAACGCCAGGGGACTGCCAGGGTCTCCTGGGGAGCTGAGGCGGGCGGGGGGGGGGGGGGCGAGGGAGGTGGAGAAGGAGCCGTTGCCGAAACCGGAGCGGGGACGGGAGGCGGCGAAGGTGGAAGCGAGGCGGTAGGGGGGGATGGGGGTGGGGGGGTGAAGGAGGGGGTGCTGGCATCTCTTGGTCCTCAGTCGTCGCAAGGGTCTCCTCCTGTAGGGGAGCAAAGCTGTTCCTCACAGGAACCCAGTGATGCTGAGACTGTGGCTGCTGCTGCATCGGTCTCTGGGTGTGCTGCTGTGGTTGTCTCCCTCGACGGCGCCCCTGTCCAGGTTGCCACTCCGAGGTATCTGTGGCCTGAGCGGGTGTCCCGGAGGTTGCCTGCCGAGCCGCATCTGTGGGCGGGCCACCAGGGGCCTGCTGCTGCGGTGAGGGTCGGGGTCTCCTGCGAGGACAGGCCTTGGCCAGATGGCCGACCTGCCTGCAAATAAAGCACTGGTTCGGGAGCCCCGAGAACTCCACTCTCTGATCAATCCATCCCCCCCCTATCCGAGGTAGCTGAATGACCTTCGGAAGGGAGGAGATGTCAGGAACCAAAACTCTGACCGAAGGTAGCCCAACTGCTCTGGCCACCACTGAAGCTGTTGTGGGGCCAGTCTCTAGCAGCGAACCCACCAATGCTCCTAGCCTAGAAAGGAGCGGCAGGTACTCACGGCGGAGTCCAGGGAAGCAAACTGTAACATGGAAAAGGCGCTCTCCCTGCTCGGCCGCTGTTGGGTCAAAGCCATGCTGCCAAGGTCTGAAGAATGCCCGAGCTCCCCTGATGTCTAGGGGACTCATGGCTAGGACCTTGGCTACGCTCTGGGCAGTCTCGAACTCGATCTGGTAGTGACCACGGCCCAGTAGCTGAACGTCCAGGATCTTGCCCACATCTGCAAGAAGGCGGGCTTGGAGAAGATCCCGGATCTCCCCTCTGCTGGGGCGAGTGCTGACTATACGGCAAATGGTGGAGTGTGCTTGGAGGCGTTCCACCTCTGCGGCGAGGCTCGCTTCCTCTTCTGGCGAAAGAGAAAGTCTGATGGGGGTATCCTCAGGGGCGGGCGAGGGGGCTGCGGGAGAGTTCCTCTGAGGTGGGGCGGGAGGAGCCTCCATCAGTGTCTGAAGCTAAGTCGAAGGCGGAGCGAAAGCGGAGAGTCCTGCAAGAGCCGAGCTGTACACAAAGGGCAGAGGGGGAAGGCGGAAGGCAAAACCAGGGGACGGAAAAATCAGAAAAAAAAGGGGAGGCAAGGCGGCGAAGACAAAAAAAATCCCAAAGGGGGGAGGTGGAAACAGTCCGCAACAGGGGCGGGGGGGAAGATAAGGCGACGGCGGCGAGAAAAGGGGGGGCGGGGCGCTAAAGACAAGCGGGAGGGCGCGAAGGAGAGGAGTAGTAGTAGGGGCGGGCGCTGCAGCGCTGGGCCGCGCAGGACAAGGGAGGGGGGGGGGGAGCGCGAGTGCAGGCGGGGGGGAGAGGGGGGGGTGAGCAGACGCGATGGCGGGGAGAAGGCGTGCAGTCAAGCGCGAGCAGGGGGGGGAGCGCAGCTTCAGCGAGCGAGTTCCATCCTGATGGTGAAAAATCCTCACCGGATGATTTTATCACCCGCCCGGCGTACATGGATGTACACCTATCACATGGGATACGTTGTGCCAGTGGACGGATCCGGACCTCATCACACTAGCTGCGGATTGAGACAGGGCGATATGTGCATCAGATCTTGGATGACCGCATTTGTTAGCTATGCTACCAGGAGGTAGAGACAGAGGAACACTACATTTGCCGATGTACAATCTATTATGAGATCCGAGGGAGATATCACTGCCTCTTCCGAGAGGGTTTTGGGCCGTTACGCAGGGTCATGGAGTTTGAGGATTAGAGATGCTTGGGATTGTTTCTACTTGAGCTAAGGAGACACAGAGAGACCTTCTTGGTAGACAGGAGGCCGAGCCATGATGTACCTAGACAGATGACCCTGACAGATTTCTTCGGCACCAGCACCAGCAACCCAACCCACACACCTCCTGATACCTCCTCCATTGGGCCATCAGGGCACGGACCACGCTCCCAGGGAGTCACCACTGATAGAGCAGTTATCTTATGTCGTGCTCGTCGACCATGCCCACCAGGATCCCGACCACGTCATCCTCAACATCGCTAAATCAAAGCCATTATTGCTCGGCATGGGAGGCGCCTACCTCGCTTCTACGACCTCTCCATTCTAGACAGCCCCATGGCGGCGATACTTGATCTAAGGAGAGGGCAACACTTCAACTGATCAGCATACATGGATCTACTTGATATACATTTTTCAGTATTTTCCAGTATTTTCTACTCAGTATCATCTCGGAGTCTTACAGTTCTGTTCTTATAATTGTAGGACAATCAGTTTATTGCACTTTTTAGTCTCATTTAGTTGTTCTCTTTGATGAGACACCAACTTCAGATGTACTCTCAGTTTTGGTCTCATAGGCCACTATGGGCTCTTAGAGACGTTAATATATCATTTCATTTCATTTCATTTCTCTCATGGGAAATTGGCGCATTTTAGAGGAGGAGAAGACAATTTCCAGCAAAAACCAGTCTATATACATGCTTTTCGACATGCTTTCTTACCTCTTCTACTTGTGGTACATCCGGCAAATGATTACCTTATTGTTGTCCAACCCTGGGATGTCCTTTTCACCAGCTATCTCTTGGATATGTACCACCTAAAAACGCTTTTGAGCATTTCTATCGTCGACAATTCGACCGAAAGCTGATTTCTACTTACAAATTTCAAACAAATGTGTTGGTAAGATCTTCTCCAAGTTCTTTTAACCTACTCTATATCCGTGTGCTTGATCATTAAGGTCTCCCATGTCTCGGCTTGGCACACACATGCTTGTGTATGGATGCTAGTGGAGCTAGCTACTTGTGGCAAGAAACTGGGGATTGGGGGAGATTCTTCGCGACAAAGCTGTGGGGAATCAACTCCAACTTCAACAACTCATGTTTGCGAAGTGTTTTCATTGCATGAATGTCATTGGAAATCTGGCATGTGATGTCCATGAAGCTTGTATCTTGAGAAATCCCAAGTAATACAATCATATCACAAGGAGAGTCAGTCTTTTTTTGGCCCTATCGCTAGTGTCGAGATTGCTATTTTTGCCATTTCATCTTGTTTAATTGTATTAATAATTTAAGTGTGTGGCAAGATTGTGCTAATCTCCATCGGGGGTAATAATAGTTGTAGGGAAAGCTAGCATGGCTAGAGTCCTGAGTGATGGATGAAAGTTGGGATGTGATTGTGGATATTATTAACACATTCATCCCCAGTTTTTGCCCATTTTTGGTGTCCATTTGGTCCCCTTTTGTATGGCCCTTGCTTGTGGGCTGGCCACCCCTTTTTACTATTTTTCTGGGATTTTTCCTAGCCGTTCTAGCATTTTTCCAGTCGGCCATGTCCAACAGCTCCAGTCGGCCTGTTTATGAGCTCTAGTTGGCCAGCACTTCCCCACTATAAATAGTGGGTGTTGGCCTCTCTTTTTTCATTCAGTCTTGTACATATTTTGCTCCCTCACTTATGAGACTAACAGTTTCTCTTGCTTGGGACTGTTTTGGTTGAGTATATTCAGCATAGTTTGCTCCATATCTCTCTCTCTCTCTTGCACTCTCTGTTCAGCACATTCTAGTGCCACTTTGCTTCCGCTCTGTGCACTCTTTCATGGTATCATCGCTCCCGGTTTAGCAACCTTTTTGCTGCCCCAGATTCAGCCCTGTTTTCAGCACCTACTCCTTTGCGTTTTCTTCCAGATTCATAGCTTTTGCTGCTGCGTTTTTTGGACAGCACCCTGCTGGTCGCTTTTCCTTCAGATTGGCTTCACCAATTCAGCCATCTGGCTCTTGTTGATCAGCGTTTCATTGCCCACTTGGAGATTGGACTGTAGGCGGCCTGATTTCTACAGGATAGCACTTGTTCACTGCTGCGTTTTCCTCTCCAGTGGCCCTTTCCCTTTGCAGAGGGGGCTTGTGGTGTTGCAGGCTTTGGTGGCACTCTTGGTACTTGTGGAGGACACCTTTTCTTCAAAGATTGTGCGTTTTTTCTTGAGGAGAGCCCAAGCTACTGTCTTTGTTGTTGCCTTTCCCTCTTGCACCCTCTTATAGCATATTCCCTGGCCCTGTGTGGCTACCTTTTCTCTCTATCAAATCCGCATTTTTTGCTTCCCTCTTCTAGTGACCTCAAGGTTGGAGGTACAGTCGACAGAAGCTTTTGCGTTTTTTTGCTACAGGAGGATTCTCGGGTGCTGTCCAGCCTCTTAGGGCTGCGTTTTGGTGGGAGGAAAGACCCTATATCAGCGTTTTTTGATTTGGACAGTTTTATCTTATGAGGGTTGGTTCTCTTGATTGGATCAATGATCACAACTTCAGATTTGGCTCCCGTACCACTCTCTTGTTATTTCCTTGATGAGGCAGACAAGTTGGATGGTGGTAACTTTCAGTCATGGAAGTTGCAGGTTACTTCTATTCTCAGGGAGTATGGTTTGATGAAGTTTCTCTCGTACAAGAATCGGTGCTTGCCAGACCTTGCCTCTGCGGAGGATGTGTGTCGATGGAGGAAGACTGATGGACAGATCTATGGCTTTCTCCTCTTGAATTGTCAGAATTCGTTTCTTCGACACTTCTTCTATGCTCCTGATGATGCTTCTACCTTCTATGTGTGGCAGTTGCTTTGTGACCTGTATGGTGATGCTCGTGATCGACAGATGCTTTCTGCTTCTGGGTGTTGTGCAGCCAGTGATTTTGTGGATACTTCTTTTGGAGATGTTCCTGCAGCGAAGGATATCGGGCCAGTTTTGCTCATTGCATCTGAGGAGTTTGTTTCTCCTGTTGCCCTGCCTTCAGTTTCTGTGCATACTTCTCCTTGCCAGGATGATATCTCTGGTAATGTTTTTGAGGAAGACAGTGGGCATCTCAGAGGGCTTTGGTGAGTCTGTAAAAGATGATCTCTCTCCTTGGGAATGTTTACGCAACTCCAGAAGGTAGAGCCCAAGATAGCGCTGATCAGGATAGTCAATGACTTTGGCTAATGGCCCAGAACCCTCTCTGAACAGACAGTGGAATCTCCAATGTACTTCATAATACACCGGCTATCTGCAAACATAGTGCCCCTCTGTCTCCAGCTCCAGGGAACAAAGTGTGCATATGCGGTCCACTCTATCAATACCCTCAGCTCTCCCCGTCTCCACTCTATATGAAGAGACCCAGATCTGCCCAACAGCTATCCTCATGGCATGTGACATATGTCGGAATAGGTACCCAGGCTTTTGAATGAAGCCAGCAGTTGTGAGCCATAGGAAAGCCTCTCTGTAGAGTTGCATCTTGGTCCCAAGATGCTCGGGTGCCTGCCATGTGATATGGGTCTCCAGTTGTGAGAGGTTAGCTTGTATGAGGCGGTTAATCTTGTGACGTGTGAGAGGCAAGAGGGGGGCATCCATGCTATAGTTGAAGGGTGAAAGGCGGTCAATCTGGAAACCCTGTATCTGGAACCGTCTCGACACCCTAGCATACCATGAAGTGGGCTGACCATCTGTTGCGAGTCTCCGTGATGACTCAAGGGCTAAGCGTGGGAGTCTATCATGGCCCAGGGTGTATGTCCGCTGTATATATGTCACTGTCTGGAAGAGAGCCTCTACTACCAAGGGGAAAGCTCCAAACTTTGCTATGACAACCTGGTGTGGTACTGATGGTTTGCTTCTGATCATCCTCGATTACATCATGACCTGCAGCCTGTCCACCTTACTCCAGTTCATCCGCCCAAGATCTGGTTCCCAGAATGCTGCTCCATACATAGCTGTCGGTGTCACCAGAGTTTCAAAGAGCCACCCTTTCGTAATGGACTCTTGGAAATGGGCCTGAAAACAGTCTCTCTAGGCGGACTAGGGCTGCATATCCCCTCGTGAGGCGGAAGGCAGCTGGTTTCATGTTGAAAATGGGTCCCGTGAATGTGACTCCAAGATAAACATATGAGTCCACAATCTCCTCTGTGTCACCCCCATAAACAAAACTCCTGGCACTCCTCATGGCTTTCACTGCAGGTGTGGATGTATCAAAAACCATAACCTTGGTCTTGTCCAGATTCACCGTGAGATCCCGTTACTCACAAAAGGCCTGCAAAGCACCTTTCCTATGTGACATAGCTGAGGGAGACCTCTCGGCCATACTCATTAGCCCCATGCTTGATATTTTGGAGAGTGGTATACCATCTACTCGTTTCTATGTTCTTAGTATTTCCATGATGAGTTTCCATGGACAATTTTGTATCACCCAAGTGAGATAGCTATGTTTATGTTTTCTTTCTGTTTTAATTTTCCATTCCATGATGAGATATGCCATGGACATTATTGTATCACTTTGGTCTCATAGGCCCATTGGGTCTTTAGTAGACGCTTAATATATCTTTCTTTCTTTCTTTCTACCCTCATCCTGATACATCCCTCATTGGGAGCTGTTGCATGGTGCTAAAGGTGGTGGGACTGAGCTGGCGAGAGAAGGTCCTCCTATGGTGGGAGATAATGGCCGCGATCTGCCTGAAGTATCGGGGCCGTGGGGGAGGGCGTTGTGCTCTGCAAAGCTCAATGGCTCTGTCTAATCGCACTCCTCTCGATCTGGCTTGAACTGTTGCTGCCAGGTTGGGGACTGTTGTAGATGTCTTTGCATGGGATCCAGATGGAGGGTGGACTGCTCTAAAAGTCTCTGCTCGGAAGAAGTCTGTTAAGTGCCCTTTGCCTCGGTCCCTTCGCTGCTACTGGCCTGTGGTGTAGTAGGGACTCTTTGTGCTTGTGGAGCTCCAAGAGGAAGAGTCCTAGGCATCTCTGATCATGGTAGTCCATGACCCTAGAAAGTGGACCAATCCATCACGGAAGAGACAATGAAATCTCCCCTTGATCTCATAGTATACCGGGCGGCGGGCACCTACATATGTAATGCTTCTGTCTCAGCCTGTGTGTGACACAGCTCACATATCCGATCTGCTGGTGCAATCCTCACTGGTCCATATCTGGCCGTCTCTATGCGCAGCTGATCATTGATGGGAGGCTGTACGGATCTTGCCAATCGCACACCTCACTCCAAAAGAAAAGTGTGTATGCATGTATCTTGGCTGTGTGATGAAGCCATCCTCTGTCAAGTGAGGCATGTGGTCACGGTAGAAGCTCATCTTCGTCCCCAGTGGTTGTGTGGGTGACCTCCAAGTCGTCTGAATATCAAGCCAGATGATATCTTGCCGGATCACTCTGTTCCGCTCTGTGTGGCTGTGGTCATAGGTGGGGCCTCTATACTATACTGAAATGCTGGCAAAGCATCCGCCTGCATGCCATGAAGTCTTAACCATGTGCATACCAACACTGTGTATCCTCATCCCGGGCTAGCTGTCTAGAGGACACGCAAGCTAAGCGAGGGTATCTGTGTAGCGGGAGCCCCACCGATGGTAATAGAGAGAGAAAGAAAGAAAAAAAGATTTTATTAACGTCTTCCAAAAGACCGAACTCGGCCTATGAGACAAATCGGTGTACCTGTATGGGGTATCCTCTGTCATCCCAACAAAATGAAAATGTACTGAAAATCAATTAACACAAATCTGTTGTTGATTTCTTGCTATATCTGGAAAGAAGTTCAGTTTTCATCATCTCTGATGAGATTCATTGTAAATATTCAGCTTTTCAATATACATAAGTTGGGTTGAAAAAATCCAGTCTTCTGCTGTCATTCTCCTTCCTCTCTTCCTGTTCGCTGTATATTTTCAGTGTTTGTGCTTCGAAGTAGTTAAAAGAATCATGCTTCCGCTAGTGCTATTCTGACAGAGGTAAGGAGTTTCCCTTTGTGCTATCTAGAAAGTTTGTGAGTTGCAGCTATTGTCTTAAAAGTTGCTTGAATTATGATGTTTTTTAAAGGGGGTCTTATCTAGGCCTTTTGTGCTCTAGCCTTGCATGATCAATCTAGCTGCTGGATCAAAAATATGGGTTGAAGACAGCCAACTGGCTTGGGTGGGAGCAGAGGTAATTGATGTCGATAATCAGAAAGTGACAGCGAGGACAGAGAAGGGCAGGAAACTGGTAAGTACTTGCTTCACCTATTTCCAACATGATGTTTCTGAAGCATTGCAGCATTCTTTATTTATTATTATTTTTTGCAGGTATTTGCGTCAATCTCAAAGGTTCATCCAAGGGACACTGATGTATTACCTGGAGGTGTGGATGACATGACAAAGCTAGCTTATTTGCATGAACCGGGTGTTCTGTACAATCTTGCATGTCGGTATGAGCTGAATGATATTTATGTAAGTCACTTTCCCTATTACGACTCACAAAGGGTGCATTCAGGCTTGTCATTTATCATGTCTGTCTTCCTCATTGTGAATGTTTGGCGACCCATTGGATTCTAAAGTATAATCCTGCAAATGTAAGGGGTCCTTTAAAATTGGCGTTAAAGGAACCGATCGTTGACTATGCCTTGCTCTGAGATTGTTGACAACAGGCAAATAATTACCATTAGTGAAGGAGCTCTTAATGCAAAAGGAGGGTCTCTGTGGCTGTGTTAGGTTTTTGCTCTCATCCAACAGCTCGCAGGTCTTCAGATCTGCCAAAGGACTGGAGCTTTTTCTCTCTTCAAGCTATGTTAGGGTTTTTGCTAGTCCAGATCACCAAATGCTGTTTAGAAGTCTCCTGTACGAGTTGGAGGAATAGGCTGCACACTGTCTTCTCCTTATGAAATGATGAGCCATTTGTTGCCTTTAATCAAACTTCACAGCTTTGTCCCCTGATTTGGATTCTTTAAGCCTCTTCTTGTAATACAGGTCCTCCAGGGTATCTGCATGTCTATCATGGCGACATTGTCGCAGTGATGTCTCACGATGTCTCTTCTCTTGCTCTCGGGTCATGCTCTCTGAAAGAGTGGGACACTCCACCCGGGAATGAACACGCCGTGTAGGCTCATGCTGGGAATGTGTAGAAGAATCCGCTGTCTTGTCTTTCTCCTTTTGAGCATCTTGTGAATCACCACGGACAACCCTACAGGGGGGATTCCTTTTGAAGACCAGGTTACCAACCAAATCTAAGACCGTATCTCCCTTGCTCATCGAGTATGCAAGTGCGAGCTCACGATTTTTTCAACACCTATCTCATTGGCAATAGCATCAAATGTAACATTATGTGTAGTAGCCTTAGCCTTGGATTCCAAACTTTTCATACATCTGGATCATCCCGCAAAGCCATGAGCTCCTCAACCTCATGCATCAAAGTGTCAAGGCTTGAACCATTTTCCACAAAAAGGGCACTTGGCTCCGATACCAATGTAATGGGGCGGAAGCATATCCTGGAATCAATTAACCGGAAACAAGATTAAGAACAACAATCACAACACAGTACACGCACTCAAAAAGAAAATGAAATATCTTTACATGATATCACACTAGGGGCCGAGATGGGCCGACCGCCCTCCCCCTTTAGGTTATATTACCAAAAGGAGTCTATTTGGAATACAAGATCAAGATCTTGGGTGCCCATGGTTCGCCACCAGTCTGCATCTGACCGAGCTGCCTGCAAGTATATCAAACACTACTATCACAAAAGAGTCACAGAGACCTCAATTACGTTTAAAGATCTACTTTTGATTGATTGTGTACAAGCGATGAAAACAATAAAAAGAAAAGAGAATTCCCACTTGCAAAAGAGAGTTGGTCGTTCAGCTCCTCCATGATATGGCCCTCATGGACTGCCTGTGCACATTGGATTTTTCTTAGGAGGCAAAATTGAGTCCTTTGCATCAAATTAAGGCTTCAACAATATCCAAAATTTGGGGCTTTTCCAAATTGGAGCCTCTTGCTTCAAATTGAAGCCATTCTTGGTCATGCGCCTTGGCCCCCAAGCCTAAAATGATTGCCCAAGCATTTACGCCCTTGAAAAAGGGCAAATCTTACTCCACCAACTAGGAGAAGTTTTAAACTTTGAAAATTTATCTTTAATTCCTATTATGAGTCAAGGAGGGTTCTCTTCCCGGGTAGTCCCCTAAAATATGATAAATAATCCCTGTTTATATGTTGTAAGTCTTGGTTCTATAAAAGGCTCAGTTTTTCGCTTATCCCTACTTAGAGCCAGGGGAAGTTTGTTTTTGAGTAGATTGATATAGGCACAATCATGTTTGGTCAAGCTCTTCTATCAGGCCTGACGCTAGGGTTGCACATTGTGTTCTTTTGTATCACGTGTTGCAGTCTAGAGCCCAAATCACCATGGTTATTGAAGGTCTTCTCAAGCATCTCCACCTTCTTTCCGCCGAAGGGGGGTTTGTTGGGATTCGGAGTCTCATGTGTGCATGTCCCCTCAGTGTATATGAACACCCTCTTATGAGAGGATAGGATAAGTGTGCCATGTGTCATCAGGATAGTGTGTGTGATTTCTATGGGTCACAAGATAAGGCTACTTAGTCTACAAAAGCATGTACTTGTGAAGGGTTTCATCATTAGTCAAGCAATCATCAATTAGTCATGCCCATAACTATACAATTCTCTCAAGCTTAAGGTGAAGGAAGTGCCTCTATTGGCCTTGCCGGATCCTAGCAGACCATTTGTGGTTGAGATTGATGCTAGTGATTTTGCGATAGACGTGGCATTGTTCCAAGATGGCCGACCTATGGCATCTGAAGACAAGAAGCTTGACGATATGCAGGTCAATGGCACACTCAAGAGAAAGAGTTGTATGCGGTGATACATACTCTGAAAACTAAGCGACATTATCTTTATAGAACCAAGTTTGTGCTCGTGACCACAAGTCGATTAAGTACATTTGTGATAGACCTCAATTGAGGGGGAGGAAGGCACATTGGGCTGAGTTGATGCAAGACTTTGATATGCAAATAAAGTATCGAAAGGGTAGCTTGAACGGAGTGGCGGATGCCTTGATTAGAATTGGGAAGGTGAACTCGTTGAGCTTCACTGAGATCACGACTAACCTTCATGCCTTGATTATAATTGGGAAGATGAACTTTTTGAGCTTCACCAAGATCACGACTAACCTTCATGACTCTCTCAGAGGAACATGTGAGACCGACAATCATTTTGGTCAGTATTGGCAGTAGGTCCAAGCAAGGAGCTCCATAAATACAGACCAAGACTCAAGAGTCATGCCATCTCTGAGTGTGACAAGTGGTCAATTCCTTATCTGGAGTGGATTGATGTTTTGGAATGAGAAGATTTGCGCATCGGATAATGCTGAGATTAGAAAAAGGATCTTGTATGAATGTCATGACACTCTCACAGAGAACCTATGATTTGGTGATACGGACGATTTACTGGCCCAAGGCCTAAGATGAAGGCATATGTTCAAGACTATGTGGTAAAGTGACGTCAATGTCAAGTGAATAAGGCTAGACATCTTAGGGCTGGAGTTATGTTACATCCTCTAGAGATCCTAGAAGGTAAATGGGAGATTATTTCCATGGACTTCATGATAGGTTTGCCATGGACCAACAGAGGACATGATGCTATCTGGGTGGTGGTAGATAGATTGACGAAGCTAGCACGACTTTCAACTAACAACAGTGATAATGAAGGCAACTAAATTCGTGCAACAATTTGTTGAGCAATCTTTCAGGTTGTATGAACTTCCTTTTGATATAGTTGATGATAGGGACTCGAAGTTTTCTGGACACTTCTCACGCTTAGTTTTCCAGACATTGGAGACTATGCTGAGTATGAGTTCCTCTAATCATCCTCAATATATGGACAAACACAGAGGGAGAGGAGATCAGGTTTTGGAGGATATACTTTGTGCATAAGTCTCCAAGAGACCATCAAATTGGGAGATCGTCGAGTTTGCCTATAATAGTGCTATGCATGCGGCTAGTGTTAGATTTAGCGTTTGCATAGTCCAAGCTAAGCTATGGTGGATCAAAGAAATCCATGGTATATCTATAGAGAGACAGAGAGAGACAGAGAGACAGAGAGACACAAAGAGAGATGTGACAAAGCTCAGAGAGATCTGAGACACCCGTTGATCCCAAAAGTGTGTGCCTGATGGCATGTGGACACTATATGGGTGATCACTTGGCTATGTCTCCTCTCCCAACTTCAGCACAAGCTTAGCACTCACAAAGTTGTGACAACTCCTAGGGTCAAAAAGAATGTGCACATTTTTTATGGACTGACCAATACATCCGTATTAGTTCCGTGGGATTGAAAACTTTCATGCTAAAGATACAACCCTTGCAAGAACCATAATTTAAGACAATAGTGTGTACGGAAGTAATTTTATCTCTAGCCTCGGTCGCATGGGCTTCCTTTGACTTTGATTTGCCCTTCGATTGTGGGTTGTTTGTCCTCATGTGCCCTTGTTGACCACAAGTGAAGCATCGACCCTTCGTAATGTACTGAAGTGGCTGCTCCCCTTTCTTTGATATCTTCAAATTTGCGTCTCCCATAGTTTGTGATTTATTTTGGGTCTCTGTTGGAGTTTGTGAAGTCTTCCCATGCTTAACTTGCGTTTATGTTGGGATCCTACTTGGTCTCTCGAAGACGGTTGTTGGGGTTTCTTTGATAGTTTTTCACCATGGTCTCTCATCATAAATCTTAGCAAATCAGATGGCATCATCCTTAGTCAAAGGATGGAACTCAAAATGTGTACCCCACCTTTGGAGCTAGGAGTCAAGTGTCTCTTGAGTCCTCTGCTTTTAAGAGGGTGCTACTAATGGTGTTTTAGCTCCCCGTGCAATCACCAAGCCTGCCAATATTGCTCACATAACAACAATGGTGTTGGTAAGGTTCGAAATCTGCTGCACAAGCAAGACCATCCTTGCGTCCCAAGTCCACTTTAGTGACCAAGTCATCAATCATCACATCATCATCGTGATGATCGTCAAGGTGAACATTCTCGTCCATTGCAGGAAAGTGTTTTGTTTGAAGAATTCTTTTTTTCACAACATCTTTTCTTGTATGCACTCCATGCATAGGGCTGTTAGGCGACATGAGAGAATTCTTTTTTTTCACATCTTTTCTTGTATGCCCTCTTTGCATAGGGCTGTTAGGCCACATGAGAGACTAGCATGAACCACTTGGTTCCTACTAAATTTTCAAGGTTTGACGTGCTCAGCCTAGTACTTCCCAAAGGCTTCTTGAGAGAGTCTAGTAGAGGATTAAGCCAAGAAACACAAGATTTTACCAAACATTGAATACTTAATCTCTGTTTTACCAAAGTCATCTGCAGATTTGATGAAGAGCTTGGATCTCACTATAGACTTGATCAAATAAAAAATTGTCTTCACCAGCTTGTAGAGCACCCTTGAAAACCCCTAGGGCCAAGAGGAATTAGAGCCATTGTACCTGGTGTAGACAAGATCTCATTTTTCCTTCAGAAAAAAGGCGCCAGCGATTTAGCGAAAATTGGCAGCAGCGCTCGGCGGTTTGCTGATTTGTGTTGATGGGCTGGAGCATGGGGCTTGTGGCTATGTGTGGCTAAAAGCTATTTGGTCTTCAAAAGCCCATTAAATAGCTTCCAACAATGCATCTAGTTGTTGATAACAATGGGTAGGTGGTATCTGTGGAGGTAGAAGAAGAAGCAATAGTGTATGTTAGGAAATAATCTTGAGGAGGCTCTTATTGATGCTGGTGGTGTACTTAAGGAGCCACAAGGGATGCTAGTGGTGCCATCAAAGTTACCTCAGTATTGCTACATCATATATATAAATGATCATTGCATCCAACATGCTAACAATACGTCATTGTGCTGGCTTTCTCATGCCAGGTCTGCCTATGTTGAGGAGTGATATTTTCTTCCAAAGCTTTGGCTCCTCTGACAAGAACTCCCAATTTTCTTTTTCCCATTAGGAAGTTTCTCATTGTGAACTTCCATGCTTGGAAGTTGTTCTTGTCCAGCTTCTCCATTGATAATCTAGGATAGATTGCCAGCAGACATGATTACCTTCAACAACTTACCAAACAACACTTATAGAAACCTCTACACTTACAACAAACCTGCAATCTCCAACACTGTTACTTCCTATGGTACTACTTTAGACATGTTATACTGCCACTATATGTGAACTAGCCACATTTATGTGACCAAGTCACCTCCTATGGTACTACTTTAGACATGTTATACCAGCCACTATATGTGACCAAGTCATTGACCATCACGGCATCATCTTGATGGTCATCAAGATGAACATTCTCGTCCATCGCATGATCGCTATGTGCTTCGTTAGCCATACACAAGAAGTGTGTGTCTCCTTGGTCAAGAGGGCTGAAAGAACTCGGGCAGCTTCCAAGAGTGGGATTTGTACTTAAGAGCGTGGGAGAGCGGGATTTTGCAGCACTTCATCTGTACACTCGGCGCACGAGAATTTCCTTGAGCAGCAACAGATCAGCTTTGGATTTATTGGAGAACCAATGAGTAAGGCCTCTTTTTATACTAAAAAATTAGGCCCTCCTTGTGCTTTTGAAAAAGAAAAAAGCTAGTGTGCTTTTTCTTTGCTTGGAGATTCCCCTATTAAAAAAAAACTCATCGAATATCTTAAGTGAAAAACACTTGCTTTTTCACACTAAAAAAACGATTGAAGCTTTTTTCTAAAAAAACAAGACATGTTTTCTGTATCCCTGTGCTGTTCCTTTCCTACTACGCATACAGCCTTGTGCTTTTTTTTTTTTGGTACTGTTGTGTTGCTTACACGCCACCTTGGGGTTATTGCCATAGTCAACTTGCCCTAGGGTTTAGGGAAAGAGAAGCGATGAGAGAAATACTTGGAATCCGGACATCCAAGCCTAGACACGCATACCTTCATCAGCCTCTTTGTTAGGGTTGCTTTGATAACAACTTCAAAGCCCTTCCCAAGATCTGTCCTAATCACAGTTGTAAACACAATTAGTACTAAACCAAATCATGAGGTAGTGGGTCATCTCACATCCAACCACGCATGGCATCCATCGATCTCCCCCAAGCCAAGGCTAGGACTCTTGCACAATCCCATAGGCCCATGTCTAGCTCGAGTGTCCCATACTACTGAAGCTTGTCCGAAGGCCTTTGACATGTCAAGCTACATACTCGCCATGTGCACGGCATGAACATGTTTGTTGCTCTCTTGGTCAAAGCTAGACCTTTTGTGGTTTACCCCACAACTGTGTCTCATAATAACCCATGCCCTCACTTATATAGTGGTAACTACACCATAAATGGTTGTTCTGCATAAACAACCATTAAGCATGTTTTATCAATCCAAGAACCCTAGCCAAGTATCTACTTGCTAATCCGTCATTCTGGGGCTCCCTAACCCCGTTGGATTAGGTCCAAGGTCACCGCGAAACGTTTCACTATTAAAATGAAACGATTGTTGAGATATCGAGCTCATCTAGTGAGGCTGTGGGCACTGATGACCCGCCTGGGAGATAGGCCCCACACTTACACCACTGGCATGGTTGGTGAGATCATGGGTGATATGCGGCCAGTGGGATGACAGGCTGTGTGACAGCCGTTCTAGAGATTGGCATAGTTATAGCGCCAGCTCATTTAGTTGGGTTCACACTATAGAGAACCCTAGTATGTATTTGGTTGAGTACCTTTTCATATGTGAGTACTCTTATCTTTGTATATGGTGTGTTGAGTGTTGAGTGAAGAAGAAGAAGATTTTCAGCCTCTCACCTTGTGTGTTCTCTCTTAGGGTTTTGTGAGTGTGTGTGTGCTTGTAAGAGCTCAAGCTCTCTTCTCCCCTGCATCTTTTCATGGTATCAGAGCCAAGTTCATGCTAGGGTTGAGCTGCAAGTAAGAGAAGCACAAGAAGCGGTACGAGGGTAAGAGCTTCAACTACTCTTCCCAATTTGTGTTGGTGACTACATCCTTGTCGGGAGCTCTACGGGAGGCACCGACAAACGACCTCTGATTGAGGAGCTTTCTTCGCGGGAGTCAAGCTATCGGACAAATTTTTTTGGACCGAAAACGCGTTCCGAGCACGTTAGGACCTCCGTTTTTCAGAAAGCAGGCGATTTCGAGCACTGCGGGTAAGTCATCGATTCTCTGCAGAACTCTGTTTTAAGAACTGCAGGAAGACAGATTGGCTGTGCATACACTGTGTGTGCTGCAAGGAGGTCAACAGTTGCCATTGGGTGTATGTATGCACATTGAGGTCACTGGTTGTGACATTTGAGTGTACTGCAGTACCGCTGCAGAAAATACAGCAATTTATGCAAGACAAACCAGAGTGCTGTTTCTGGTAAATTTGTGTGTCTGGCAAGATATCAAATGATGGCATAAACCAGATTGTTGTTGAGAAGCTTGATAAGAACAACTTCCATGCTTGGAGGTTCAGGTTGACGAATTTCTTGATGGGAAAGGGTTATTGGGACTATATAGAAGGTGAGCATGAAGAGGCACCGGAGATACCAGACATCAATCCGACTGTTGCAGATGTGAAAGAGTTCAAGGATTGGAACCAAGGAGCGAGAAAAGTTATGTATTGGCTCTCTATCAGTATACAGGACACCATGATTGGGCACATACAGGATGCCAAGTCCCCCAAGGAGTCGTGGGACACCTTGGTAGAACTCTATGAAACAAATACCAAGGCACGAAAGATACAGTTGAAGAATGAACTTCATACTGTGGAGAAAAAGAGTATGTCTGTGAATGACTATGCATTGAAGATAAAAGATATTGTGGAATCCTTTGCATCTATTGGTGTTTCAGTAGATGATGATGATAAGGTGGAAGTCTGTCTACGTGGTCTCGGGCCACAATACAAGGCGTTCAAGACGTCTATTCAGACTCGGGAAAACATTCCCAATTTTACGGATTTGGTGTCTATGCTGATTATAGAAGAGAAGAGCTTGGGTGAAGACTAACAGTCTTCACAAAACAAAAACAGTTCAGAGCAACAGGCCTTCTATAACAGTTCAGGAAGAGGACGCGGTAGAGGAGGCTGTGGACGCGGTCAAGGAGGTGGCCGAACAGGTAATCAAAATTATGGCCAGCAGCAGCAATAACAACAGTCCCAGAATTTACAACAACAACAACAATACGCAGGTGGAAGAGGCCAATTCAGAGGCAGGGGGAGTCAAAGAGGTCGTGGAAATTGACAAAGGCAGCATAATGATACACGTGGATGCTTTTATTGTGGTAAGCCTGGACATGTGCAGACAGATTGTTATAAGAAGTAGGTTGACATGCAAAATGGGAAATTGTAGCAAAACAACTATGCATCCTCGAGCAAAAACAATGAGGATAATGAAAGGTTGTTTATTATGCAGCATGTCGTGAATGCCATGTCTGAAAATGTTGAAGCAGTACATAAAGATGATGTATGGTACGTTGATTCAGGTGCTTCGAAGCACATGATAAGTCATGGGGAGTGGTTCAAGGAGATGAAAAACCTTGAAAGACCAGGTTTTGTGGAAACATGGGATGACACTCTTCATCCAATTGTCCATGTTGGAGATGTGCCATTGTCTATGCAGGATGGCAAAGTGAAGTACCTTGCAGATGTACTTCATGTTCCGAACATAACAAAGAATCTGGTTTCAGTTAGCCAGATGATTAAGCAGGGTTTGCAGGTTCGGTTCAATCCTGATGGTTGTTATGTTGAAGACTTTAAAGACAAGTGCAGGTTGGTTGCAAAAGACAACAGAGTGGGCAGAATGTTTACATTGAATGTAAACACGCCTGAAGTGAGTGCTGCAATGTTTGCAAATGGTTCAGGAATTGTTGCAGACACAGACATTTGGCATAAAAGAATTGGATATGTGAATGTGCAGAGAATGAAGTCTATGCAAACTAAAGGAATTGTGACAGGGCTGCCAAAATTTAAAGTTGAATGTATGCAGAGAATATGTGAAGCATGCCAATTTGGAAAGCAAACAAAGCATGTATTTCCAGGTAACAGAAATGTGAGCAGAAATGCACTGAATGTTGTGCATTCAGATGTATGGGGTCCTACGAAGACCATGTCTATGGGAGGCTGCAGGTATTATGTGACATTTATTGATGACCACACAAGGAAAGTGTGGGTATACTTCATGAAGGAGAAGGGTGAGGTGTTCACTCACTTTCAGAATTTCAGAGTTATGGTTGAAAAGCAAACAGGGAAATATGTAAAGTGCCTAAGGTTAGATGGAGGGGGAGAGTACTTCTCCAATGAGTTCTTTGAATTTTTGAAGAAGAATGGTATTTGGAGACAGTTTACACGCAGATACAATCTGTAGCAAAATGGAGTTGCTGAGCGAAAAAACAGGCACATTGTTGAGATTGCGCGAGCATTGATGGAAGAGAAAAATATGCCGCATAGCTATTGGGCTGAGGTTGTTTCTACAGCATTTTACATCATGAACAGGACTCCAACTGTAGCCATACATGATATAACTCCAGAGGAGAGGTTTACTGGCAAAAAACCTGATTTGTCTCATCTAAAAGTTTTTGGATGCATTGTATATGTGCTTGTGCCAGATGAGCTGAGAACTAAGCTAGATCCAAAAGCTGAAAAATGTGTGTTTATTGGATATTCTCTTGAGCAAAACGGATACATGTGTTATAACCTTGCTACACGTGAGGGATGTTGTCTTTGATGAGATGAGCAGCTGGTATGCTGTTGAAAAAGAAGCTGTTAGGGTTGATGTGAGAGGAAATGTGGTTGCACAGAATAAAAGTCAGCAATCACAGTCTTTGAGTGGTCCAGGAGAGTCCTCATCTAGTGGTTCAGTTGATAGACCATGGAGTGACAGGCTGCGTCATAATACCAGTCCTGCAAATGTGATTAGTATATCACACAAAGAAGAGAAAGTGGTTGAGCCCCTTAGTATGGTTGACATTTCTGCAGGGCATTCTCATGTTGATGGAGAGTCTAGTGGCTCAGAGATGAGCCTTGATGAGGAGCTTGGGATACCAGCTATGAGAACACAAGGCTATGGAAGCCATGAATGCAAAGCTACGAAGATCTGGGAGAGTGAAGAATCTTGTGCAGAGGTTTACCTATGATGGTTATGTGGCACATCACTATGCATACATGGCAAAGGTTGTGCAGGTTGTAGAGCCCACATGCATTGATGAGGCTATTGGAAATGTGTGTTGGGAGAAAGCTATGGAGATGAGGAGATGGATGCACTATATGGAAATGAGACTTGGATTTAGTGCAATTGCCTGAAGGTAAGAAAGCCATTGGATGCAAGTGGGTGTACAAAGTAAAACATAACAGTGATGGAAGCATAAACAGGTACAAGGCAAGATTGGTAGCCAAAGGATATGCGCAGACATATGGCATTGATTATGAGAAAACTTTCAGCCCAGTTGTCAAGATGGCAACAGTGAGTTGTGATAGCAGTGGCTGCGTCAAAGAAATGGTCTTTACATCAGATGGATGTAAAGAATGTATTCTTGCATGGGGATTTGCAGGAATTGGTGTATATGTTACAGCCACCTGGTTATGAGGATGTGAGTCACCCCGAGCATGTTTGCAGGTTGAAGAAAGCCTTGTATGGCTTAAAACAAGCACCAAGAGCATGGTCTGACAAGATTTCTGAATATCTCGTGACTATTGGCTTTCCTGTAGCCAATGCAGATTTCTCGCTGTATGTGAGACACAGTGATAAGAGGGGTTGTGCTTGTTGTCATCTATGTAGATGACTTGATCATTACGGGGGACCATGATGCAGAGATCTTTGATGTAAAGATCTTGCTTAGACAGAAGTTTGAGATGAAGGATCTGGAGGAGCTCAGATATTTCTTGGGCATTGAGGTGATTAGGTCACCACATGGTATTGGATTATTGCAGAGACAGTATGGCTTGGACATGTTGTCCAAGTATGGTATGACAGGTTGTAAGCCTATCTCAGTGCCATTGGATCAGAATGGCAAGTTGAGTGCAGATTCAGGAGAGATTTTGGAGGATCCTACTATGTATAGGCGCATAGTAGGAAGCTTGATCTACATGATGATCACCAGACCAGATTTGAGCTATGCTGTTGGGTTGGTGAGTCAGTTTATGCAGGTTTCTCGGAAGCCGCATTTGGATGCATTGAGACGCATACTGAGGTATGTGAGGTCTACTCTGCATTGTGGACTATTTTATGAAACTGGGACAGAGATATGTGTACATGGGTACACAGATGCTGATTGGGTTGGTAGTATCTCAGATAGAAGATCTACTAGTGGCTTCATGTTTTCTTTGGGGAGTGCTGCTGTGACTTGGAGCAGCAAGAAGCAGCCTACGGTTGCTCTATCCAGTACAGAGGCCGAGTACAGAGGTGCTGCTATGGCAGCATGTGAGGTAGCTTGGTTGAGAAAGCTACTTGCAGATTTGGGTCTATCAGTGGATAGACAAGTTGATTTTCTGTGACAACATTAGCAGTATACAGTTGGTCAGGAACCCAGTCTTTCATGCTCGCACGAAGCATATAGAGGTTCACTACCATTTTGTCTGAGAGAAGGTCTTGGCAGGATTGTTTATGTCAGCACAGCTGATATCTTCACCAAAGCCTTGGGTACAGAGAAGCTCCGTAGATTCAGGGCTTCGCTTGGTGTACATGAGATGGAGTTGAGCTCGAGGGGGAGTGTTGAGATATCGAGCTCATCTAGTGGGGCGGTGGACACTGATGACCTGCCTGGGGGATAGGCCCCACACTTACACCACTGGCATGGTTGGTGAGATCATGGGTGATATGCGGCCAGTGGGATGACAGGCTGTGTGACAGGCATTCTAGAGACTGGCATAGTTATAGCGGCAGCTCATTTAGTGGGTTCACACTATAGAGAACCCTAGTATGTATTTGGTTGAGTACCTTTTCATATGTGAGTACTCTTATCTTTGTATATGGTGTGTTGAGTGTTGAGTGAAGAAGAAGAAGATTTTCAGCCTCTCACCTTGTGTGTTCTCTCTTAGGGTTTTGTGAGTGTGTGTGTGTGCTTGCAAGAGCTCAAGCTCTCTTCTCCCCTGCATCTTTTCAACGATGCTGAAACGATTTATTTTGGAACAAAACGTTTCAACACCAGGTAGGTAGACCCATTGGACCGAAATGATCATATACATAAAATGTGAAGGTACTGTCCAATAGTTATAAGATTATACTAGCATATTTATCATCAGTAAACAAAGAAGAATTACAAAAGAGAAGAGAAAAGAACAAATAGGGTGAAAGAAGAAAAGAGAAAAGAACAAATAGGGTGAAAGAAGGAAAGAGAAAGATTTATAAAAGATAAAAAGCACACAAAATCACAACCTTTTTCTCCACATGAAACGATATGGTTTCAATGTACACATGAAACGTTTCAACACTGAAACGTGAAACAAGTTTCAAAGCCATCGAAACGAGTTTCATGGTGACCATGATTAGGTCCCTAATTTATAGATTAGTGTCCAGGGTAACTACACCATAAATAGCTCTCTCGCTATAAACAATCATTAAGCATGTTTTATCAATGCAAGAACCCTAGCCAAGAATCTACCTACTAATTCGTCATTTTGGGGCTTCCTAATTCCATTGGATTAGGTCTCTAATTCGTAGATTAGTGTCTATGTCACTATTTGGGCATTCTTTGCGCTTCAAGCTTATGGACGAGTTCCATAAGATAGATTGGCATGGTTGAGGACTCATTGTGAACACCAAGAGCCAGTAGGCTAGGGATACTGATCCGTGCCC
Source organism: Cibotium barometz (assembly GCF_041138505.1). Classification (NCBI taxonomy): domain Eukaryota; kingdom Viridiplantae; phylum Streptophyta; class Polypodiopsida; order Cyatheales; family Cibotiaceae; genus Cibotium; species Cibotium barometz. The sequence goes on from NC_141092.1 coordinate 23,076,203, forward strand.
ATATCCAGAATATGGTACCATGGGGTACTAGGTAAATGAAATGGAAAACTGTTCCACGGTGCATTCTTGCATTGCATCTATGCGTGTAAGGTTTTGAACCTGTTTTGTTGCATGCGTGAATTGTGTGTGTAGATCATGAGTTGGGGACGCCCTCTTGTGAACCGTGCGAGTGAATATGTCTTTTGACCTTTCTTGTGGCATGTAGACAAGTGGTAAGTATACGACTTTACTTATGTTGCTCATTTTATGAGCAAATGGCAAATTTTTCTGTTTTGCAGGTCCACACTTTAATAAGTGTGTTCGCCCAAGTTATAAGTGACTTTGGGCATCCACACTTCATTAAAGTTCGGGCAGACAATTCATAAAGAGGTTGGACCAATTTCTACTCTCGATCGGACATGCATATATTCAAGCGTCCTCCCACCTATCAAGAGGGATGGTTTGGAGGGGTGGCCTAATAGGCACCCTCCACTCATTGTCTACATGTTGGGAAAGTTTATCTTTCCTCTCTCTCCTCTATCTAGAATTGGGCGCCAACTATATGGGGACTTCTCTTTTCATTTTTGGACACACACTTATGGAAAAGTTGATTTTCTTCTTTCTCTTGATTCCCATAGCCATGAAAGCTTGAGAAATCTTGTCTTCTATTTATATAGTTTCCATATGATCACCAATTTGCAAAGTTCCTCTTCTATTCATGAATATGGAGCCTCCTAAGCATTCTATTGTCCCCAAATTTTTTGTAAATCCTAATTTACAAAAACCTTGAATCTGTTAGAAATTCTAATTCTATTAGAAATCCTAATTTCAGAAACCTAATTTTGGGGCAACCATAGTACATCTATAGCCCTTTGCTTTGGGCATCTTTTGCATCCAAAAGGCTCAATTTTGGAGTCTGAATACCTGCCAAAAATCTTAATTTACAGAAACCCTAATTTCAGTCGAGTGTGGAAATGGACCTTGGAAGCGTGGACATCAACCATACGATGGTTGTACTCAAAGGTAAGAAGCAGAATTGTGGTAAGAGCTCATTTAAGCTCTCTTTCACCTACTCAAGATCTGAATACTAGTCATTATGGTTCTATGTCTCGGTCTTGGCACACACAATGTTTGTGTATGGATGCCAATGGAGCATGGGTGCATTTGATTAGCTATGAGGGATTGAGGAGTGAGATTGTGAAATCAAATGGAAGCTATAGAAGCAATCAACCACATCAACAACCATGTTTGCAATGCTGTTTTCATTTGCATGAATGCTTATGGACAGTTTGGTATGTGAATGTTCGTGAAGCTTGTAACAGGAATCTTGACAATACAATCTATTACAAGGGGTCGGCTCTTTTCGGCCCTAGTGCAGTGTGCAAGTGATTTGAATTTTCAGCTTTGTGAAGCTTCATTTTGTGGTGCCATTTTCAACTTGTTTAATTGTGTTAAGTGTAAGGCAAGATTGTGCTCAACTCCGAATGGGGGAGTCTCATTGGTATCAGAGCCTAGGATCTTCTCTCTTCTTACGAGGAAAATGATCCAAAATCTTGCAAACACTAGCATTTAGCATTGTTAGACAATATGGCAAGCCAAGACAATATGTATATGCGGAACATGGAGAAGAGAATGTACACATTGATTCTTATATGCATAAGCAAGATATGGCTGAAAATTTCTCTCATGCATTTCATGATGGCAAAGTGCATGGTGGACAGTCGTCCCATGCTAGAGAGGAAGAGCATGTAATATATGTTCATTTGGGATGGTCGTCCCGTGGCAAGGAGAAGGCTTTGGAGAAAACTAGACATGATGCTATGCATGCAACTCTCAAGAAGAAACTATGTGAAATGCAAGGCCAATTCAAAAGCATGAGATTCACAAACTAAGAATATATGTCATATGTTAAGGCAGCTCGCCTTCGTGAATGATGCATTAGAAAATGTTGCATTGGAATTATTGAGATGTCAAGCTCAAATGAGCTGACACTTATAATATGCCTGGGTGACCGTTTTTGCCACTTACATCACTGGCGTGTTTCGTAGGATGTTGACATGATAGATCTTTGTCAGTGATTCTACAGTTGGACTACACCAGTTGCTAGTCCACCATTGAGTTATGGCATACTTATCTTGCCAGCTCACTCACTTAGCATGTTCACATTATGGATCGCATGTACATAGTACTTTAGTACTTCTGTTGTGTTTCCTTTATCTTGTTGATGGAACTCTTTTGTTAAGAAGAAGAAGAATAAATTTTCAGCCTCTTATCTTGTGTATTCTCTTCTAGGGTTTGTGTGAGTGTGCGTGCTTGCAAGAGCTCAAGCTCTCTTCCTCCATGCATCCTTTCATGGTATTCATGCTAAGAAGCCGAGTAGCAAAGCAAGAGAAGAATAGGAAGCGGTACGAGGGTAAGAGCTTCACCTACTCTTTTCTTTTTGTGTTGGCTACTACACCCTTGTTCGGAGCTCTTCAGGAGGCACTGACAATGAACTCCGATTGAGGAGTTGTCTTCGCGGGAGTGGAGTTGTAGGACAACTATATTGTCCTTTGAACGGAATTTTTTGGGCTGAAAACGTGTTTCGAGCACGTCTTGACGTTCGTTTTTCAGTTTGCAGGTGTTCGCGTGTACTGCGATAAGTTTCGATTCTTTGTAGAATTTTGTTTTTGGAACTATAAGAAGGGCTTTTGGTTGTGCAGACATTGTGTGTACTGCAAGGAGGTCTCAAAGGTGCTATTGGGTGTATGTATGCGAATTGAGGTCATTGGTTATGAAAGTTTGGGTGCAGTATGGTACCGCTACAGCGAATACATCAATTTGTGCAGGTCAAACAAGAGTGCTGTTTTTGGTGAGTTTGTGTTGCAGACAAGATGCCAAATGATGGAATTAACCAGATTGTTGAAGAGAAGCTTGACAAGAACAACTTCCATGTTTGGAGGTTTAGATTAACAAATTTTCTGATGGGAAAAGGCTATTGGGACTACATTGAAGGTGAACATGAGGAGGCACTAGAGATACTTGAGATTAATCCAACTGTTGCAGATGTAAAAGAATACAAGGATTGGAATCAAGGAGCAAGGAACATCATGTATTGGCTTTCTATTAGTATACCAGACACTATGATTGGACATATACAAGATGCCAAGTCACCCTAGGAGGCATGGGACACCTTAGTGAAATTATATGAAACTAATACTAAGGTACGAAAGATTCAGTTGAAGAATGAGGTTCATATTGTGGAGAAGAAAAACATGTATGTGAATGATTATGGCTTAAAGATGAAAGGCATTATGGAATCTCTCGCATCTATTGGTGTTTTTGTTGATGATGATGATAAGAGTATGTCTACGTAGTCTCCGGTCACAATACAAGGCATTCAAGACGTCTATTGAGACTGGGGAGGACATTTCCAACTTTATAGATTTGGTGTCAATGTTGATCATTGAAGAAAAGAGTTTGGGTGAAGATCAATCTTCACAAAACAAAGGCAGTTCAGAGCAACAGGCCTTTTACACAAGTGTAGGTAGAGGCCAAGACCGTGGTCAAACAAGTAATCAAAATTATGGCCAACAACAACAATCCCATGAATCACAACACCACACAGGTGGAAGAGGTCCGTTTAGAGGCAGGGGAAGTCTGGCAGTTTTTAGTGTTTTTACTGTGACAAACCTGGGAATGGAAATTGACTAAGGTAATAAAATGATATACGAGGTAATTTTTACTGTGGCAAACCTGGGTATGTGCAGGCATATTGCTATAAGAAGCAAAATGACATGAGAAGTGAAAAAGTGTAGTAAAATAATTATGCGTTCTCTAGCCGAAGTAATGAGGATAATGATAGATTGTTTGTTATGCGGTATGTGCTTAATGCTGTGTTCGAAAATGATGTATCCACATGCAATGATGATGTATGGTATGTGTGCGCGTGGGGTGTGTGTGTGTGGGAGTATATATTTGTTGAAATTTGAGCATAATGATGAGCTATGGTGGATCAAACACTAGAATCAACATCATTAACAAAGTAATTAGCAAATGATTAAGACGTAATTAGTGAATAATTAGCAAATAGATTAATGTAGGCATGGATACTCAAAAACCAGCAAATTCTCATTAGGGCTATGCCTCAATTTATAGAGTTTACATCAAGCATCAAATCCCATTGATTTCTCCATGATTCACTCCCAGAATATCTCCACCTTTTGCCTGATTCTCTCCACCTCTTCTCTTTTCCCTGAATATCTCCCAGAATATCTCCACACTCCTAAATTCCCTCATGCTACCCATTATTCTCTCCCAGTAGATTCTTCTCACCTTTTCACAGGTTCTTTCACAATTACATCTCCTCTTTTACAGTCTCTATCTAAGAGCTTGTTCCCACACTTGTATTTTCAACATCTCCCCTCAAGTGAATACTCCTAGTACACTTAGACCCTATACTAAGTTTGCCTCCCCTTACTTGATAGTCCGCGACCAGTATCTACTCCTCCCCTCAAGTTATCTCAGCACACCTGGACCCTGTATCAAGTTTCTCTCTCTTACTTGACAGTCCGCGACCAGTGCCTCAAGTCCCTAAACTCCATAGTCCTTGACACTCTCTCTCTCTATGTGTCCAAGGCTACTATAAGTGCCCGCGACCTTGACTAAAGTGCTCACACATACATCTACCACGTGGCCTACATCATCGGTGGCTCAGAGGTGGTTTTACTTTGTTGGAGCAGGTTACATTGGGTTGTGGGGTCTCTCTCTCTCTCTCTCTCTCTCTCTCTCTCAGAGATTTTCACATGGCTCCTTACTCTTCGGAGCCTCACATCTTCTTTTGTCTTCAGTCTTCTTGTCGTGGCAGCTTCTCTCCACGCGTCCGTCTCTTCTTTCAGTCTTCTCGGGGCAGCTTCTCTTCTCATGTCCATGTCTTCCTTTAGATCTTCTTGGTGTGGATCCTCTTCTTGGGAAGAGAGATTCTTCTTCTTTCATGGCCGGGGCCATGAGCTCGTCCGTTAGGTCATTTTGCTCCATGTGAGCAACATGTTTCAATGTTTTGCTGACAGTTCCTTTGGGCTTTTTATGTTTATTTTGTATCATTATGCAATGTAAACCCAAATTTATGCGGGAGGTCTTACCTCTTGCCTTATTTTGGACAAGGGCAGTGTATGCTCCCAATTTTACACTGATGCAATGTGCCCAATACATAATGCGTATAGCATTCATTCTCATGCACATTCCAAATGCAACTCTGGCTGTGAATAATCTTGAATTTGAGTGAGATTTACAGGCATTAATCAAGGGTTAAATGCAAAATGATGATTTTCACAAATTTATCAGCACAATTTTCTCAGAAATTATATTAAATCAAGGGTAACCAATTTGTACGGGATGGTTGGAGTATCAAACCAACTCCGATTTGCAATCTGAAGTTATAGAGATCTGTATTAGATACCTAATGGTTAATTTGAACCCTCAATTGCACCAAAATATAGTGATTAGCATTGATTAATCACTGATTAGCAAATTAATGCTCTGTTTTGTGTGTAGAAAATAGAGTATACGGGGAGTCCAGATCTGGTGCCTTCCACTTCAAATGAGCTCAAATGCTTTCAAAGGCATCAATAGCAATGAGTCTAGTAGAGGATTAAGCCAAGAAACACAAGATTTGACCAAATATTGAAAGCTTAATCTCTGTTTTACCAAAGTCACCTGCAGATTTGATGAAGAGCTTGGATCTCACTGTACACTTGATGAAACTCAATTCTGTCTTCACCAGCTTGTAGAGCATGCTTGATTACCCCTTGGGCTAAGAGGAATTAGAAGGATTTAACTTGATGAAGTAGCAATGGCAAAAATAGCTCAGAAAAACGACGCCCAGCAAATCTGCGATTTCTCCCTCTTCGCTTGACGGTTTGCGCTTTTGTTTGGATAGGATTGAAGAGCTTTGAGGTGGCTACCATATGCTAGAAGGGCTTGCCCTAATTTGATGTGTGCAAGGTGCTAGAGACCCTCCACTGGCTGGGGGTGAAGACGGAAGTGAAAAACTCACTAAAAAATTGATTTTTTACTAATTATCTACTAATTCTCATTAATTAACTAATGGGCTCATAAACCTAATTGATTCTAGGCATGGCTCTGATACCATGTTGAAATTTGAGCATAATGATGAGCTATGGTGGATCAAACACTAGAATCAACATCATTAATATAATGATTAGCAAATGATTAAGACGTAATTAGTGAATAATTAGCAAATAGATTAATGTAGGCATGGATACTCAAAAACCAGCAAATTCTCATTAGGGCTATGCCTCAATTTATAGAGTTTACATCAAGCATCAAATCCCATTGATTTCTCCATGATTCACTCCCAGAATATCTCCACCTTTTGCTCGATTCTCTCCACCTCTTCTCTTTTCCCAGAATATCTCCCAGAATATCTCCACACCTAAATTCCCTCATGCTACCCATTATTCTCTCCCAGTAGATTCTTCTCACCTTTTCACAGGTTCTTTCACAATTACGTCTTCTCTTTTACAGCCTCTATCCAAGAGCTTGTTCCCACACTTGTATTTTCAACAATATTGATACCAAGTTCTACACCCACAATTGGACACTGATGCCGTTAGTGGAGATGTCGTAGTATCTAGTCTATACCATGCATGATGGAGTTGATGGTTTATTGTCTCGTGGATGACTACCATGAGGTTATAAATTGCACTTTTTTATAAGGTGAATTTAAACATGTTTCTGGATTCATCTAGTTATATCTTTATGTTGTAGTAGTGGACATGCAAATTTTACATTGTGAAGTTTTCGTCCAAGTTACAGCTAGATATCGTGTTAATTCTCTTCATCTTTTGTGGTGCGTGTCTTATCAACTAGCTTTTTGTTGTAATAATTCTTTCTATTTGTTATAATCCTTAGTGCTAGGCTTTATTATGGTTGAGTCTATCCTGTATCTTCGGAGCTCTGACAAAAACTCAGTACACAGACTTTTGTATGGATGTATGCTTTTATGTGTGTGTGTGCGTGCGTACGTGGGGAGGGGTGTGTGTGTGTGTGGAAGCATATATTGATACCAAGTTCTACACTCATTATTGGGCATTGATGACGTTAGTGGGGATGTCGTAGTATCTAGTCTATACTATGCATGATGGAGTTGATGGTTTATTGTCTTGTGGATGATTACCATGAGGTTATAAATTGCACTTTCTTGTAAGGGGAATTTGGGCATGTTCTTGGATTCATCTAGGTATATATATGGTATGTGGATTCAGGTGCTTCGAACCACATGACCAGTCATGGCGAGTGGTTCAAGGATATGAAAAATTTTGAAAAGTCAGATTTTGTTGAAACAGTGGATGATACTACTCATCCAATTGTCCATGTTGGAAATGTGCCATTGTCTATGCAGGATGGTAAGGTGAAGTACCTTGCAGACGTACTTCACGTTCTAAATATTACAAAGAATCTGGTTTTTGTTGGTCAGATGATTGAGTAGGGTTTGCAGGTGCGCTTTGACCTTGATGGTTGTTATGTCGAAGACTTTAAAGATAAGTGCAGGTATGGTTGTAAAAGGTAATAGAGTGGGCAGAATGTTTACACTAGATGTAAATATGTCTGAAGTGAAAGTTGCAATGTTTGCATAAAGATCAAGAGTTGTAGATATAAGATACAAACATTTGGTATAAGAGAATTGGACATGTAAATGCGCAAAGAATGAAGTCTATGCAGACTAAAGAAATTGTGACAGGGTTGCCTAAGTTTAAGATTGATGATATGGAGAAAGTATGTGAAGCATGTCAATTTGGAAAGCAGACAAAGCATGTATTTTCACATGATAGAAATGTGAGCAAGAATGTACTAGATGTTGTGCATTTAGATGTATGGGGTCTTGCAAAAACATCTATGGATGGTTGCAGATATTATGTAACATTCATTGATGACCACACGAGCAAAGTGTGGTGTATTTCATGAAGGAGGAGTGAAGTTTTCACTTACTTTCAGAATTTCAGAGTAATGGCTGAAAGGCAAACAGGGAAGCATGTGAAGTACCTAAGGTCAAGATGGAGGGGAAGAGTACTTCTCCAACGAGTTCTCTGATTTTTTGCGGAAGAATGACATTCAGAGATTGTTTACATGTAGATACACTTTGCAGTAAAACGAAGTTGCTGAGTGGAAAAACAGGCACATTACAGAGATAGCAAGAGTATTGTGGTGTATTTCATAAAGGAGAAGAGTGAAGTTTTTACTTGTTTTTAGAATTTTAGAGTGATGGTTGAAAAACAAACAAGGAAGCATGTGAAGTGTCTAAGGTCAGATGGAGGGGAAGAGTACTTCTCCAATAAGTTTTTTGATTTTTTGCGGAAGAAGGGCATTCAGAGACAGTTTACATGTAGATACACTCTGCAACAAAATGAAGTTGTTGAGCGGAAAAATAGGCACATTGTAGAGATAGCAAGAGCATTGATGACAGAGAAGAATATGCCGCATAACTATTGGGCTGAAGCTGTTTCTACTACAGTTTATATCATGAACATGACTCTTATTGTAGCCATACATGATGTAACGCCAGAGGAGAAATTCAGTAGCAAGAAACTTGATTTGTCTCACTTGAAAGTTTTTAAATGCATAGCTTATGTGCATGTGCTAGATGAGTTGCGTACGAAGTTGGATCCAAAGACAGAAAAATATATTTATTGGATATTCTCTTGTGAGCAAAAGGGATATAGATGCTATAACCTTTCTACACGTGAGCTGAGGGTAAGCAGACATGTTATGTTTGATGAAATGAGTAGTTGGTATGCTGTTGAGAAAGATGCCGTTGGAGTTGATGTAACTGAAAATGTGATTGCACAGAATGCAAGTCAGCAATAGCTATCAGTGAGCGGACTTGGAGAGTTCTCTGTTGTTGGGTCTATTGATAGACCATGGAGTGGCAGGCTGCGTCAAAGTACCAATCTTGAACACGCAGCTAGTACATTGCGAAAAGACAAAGAGAAGGTTGGTGAGCCTCTTGGTATGCTCGATATTTCTGCAGGGCATTCTTTTGTTGATGGAGAGTCTAGTGGCTCGGAGCAGAGTCTTGATGATGAGCTTGGGATTCTAGCTATTAGAACACCTGGTGTAAGAAAGACAAGAGAAGTTGTAAAATTGCTAGGTAGTGATCATGGACAACGTAGGTCAGGGAGATTCAGAAAAGATATTGACAGGTTGACATATGATGGTTATGTCACTCATCATTTTGCATATATGGCTAAAGTTGTGCAAGATGTTGAATCCACATGTTTTGAAGAAGTTGGGAATTTAGATTGGGAGAAAGCCATGGATGAAGAAATGGTTGCATTGGATACAAATGAGACTTGGGACTTGGTGCCATTGCTCGAGGACAAGAAGGCTATTGGATGCAAGTGGGTGTACAAAATAAAGCACAACTCAGATGAAAGTATGAGCAGGTATAAAGCAAGATTGGTTACCAAAGGTTATGCTCAAACTTATGGCATTGATTATGAGGAGACGTTCAGTCCCGTTGCCAAGATGGCAACTGTGAGAGTTGTTATTGCGGTGGTTGCATCAAAAGGATGGGTTTTACAACAAATGGATGTTAAGAGTGCATTCTTTATGGAGGACATAGGGGAATATTTTCCACCACAAAAATGATTGAAAAATATTTCTTTTGCCCAGGTATGAGGAAAGAGAGAGACTTCTGTTCGTGCATGTATCACCTGTCAAAAGGTAAAGTTTGATAGGCAAAAGGCTCTTGGTTTACTTCAGCCTTTGCCTATTTCTAACTAGCCATGGGAAAGCATCACAATGGATTTCATTATGGATCTTCCTTGTACACAATATGGTAATGACGCATTTGAACCATTGTGGATAGGTTTAGCAAGCAAGCACATTTCAAACATGTCAGGAAGACCATAAAAGTTGAGCATATGGTCAAACTCTTTATGTCATAGGTGTTTAAGTATCATGGTATGCTTAAGTCAATTGTGGGGATAGAGATCCCAGAACAACAAGCTTCTTTTGGAGAGTTTTATTTGATAACATGGGCACAAAGCTAAATTTTTCATCCGCTTATCGTCCTCAAACAGATGGACAAAGTGAAGCCGCAAATTCAGATGTATTGGATTTGCTTAAATGCTGTGGCAGATCAAAAATCTTCTCAAGAAAAGTATCTACCACTTGTGGAATTTGCATACAATAATACGGTACATGCTTCTACAAGCAAGGCTCCTTTTGAGATCATGTATGGCAAAGCGGTATTGCCACCCATCCTACGCACTACGGATGAGATTTTTGCTACCGATGAGTGGTGTAGTACCCAATACCACGGAGTCTGGAATTATGCTAATAACATCTTGAGTGTGTACCTCTCTTCAGTATTAGAATGTGAAGTCTGTGCTAGTAGACTCTTGGAGTTATGTGTAACCTTGAGGAAAAATAGCAGTAGTCGGGCTTGGTCCATCGTGTAGCCAGGCGTCACCACATATGTGGGATTAGTAGGGCTAATGATGGTGTCTCCATCTCACTCAAGGTAGAGTCTCATGCATTTCTTGTCCCAACTTGTGTCACAGGAAGTCACATGGGCATGGTGATTTCCTGTCTAAGCCTCTCTTGATCTACAATAGCCTGAATACATTCCACGACCATTCGAAGTCGCTCTTCCTCATCTGTGGAAGTAGAAACGGCTTGTTTGATTTCCTCCCAGCTAACAACATAAATAAGGCCTCTCTTGATCTACAATAGCCTGAATACATTTCATGACCATTCGAAGTCCCTCTTCCTAATCTGTGGAAGTAGAAAAGGCTTGTTTGATTTTCTCCTAGCTAACAACATAAATAAGGCTTGTAGCCAAATCCGTCAAGGTTTCCTAGGTTGCATCGAATTCCCAGCTCTTGGTTTGTAATAATGTGTGAGAATCTTACACCGAGATCCACCTTGGATATAAATTCATGTGGTCTTGTGCTCTCTAGGTTGTTAGTCACGTAGGCAATTGGTGAAGCTTGGGTGGCTTGTCCAATTGGTACAGTTTTGGCCGCTAATCGTCACTATTGGACTTTGCGTAAGGTCTCTTTTCCTAGCAGCTTGGATTAGGGCTTCTACTTCTTGCACCTCCTCTTTGATCCTGCCATCTAGCAATAAGGTTGTGCAAGGTTTTGATCTACAGGCATTGGGTTGCCGGTCAAGATTGGTCCCATATGGACAAGGATTTCCATGTTTGAGACCTTGGTATTGCCTTTGCACTGGTTCGGATAGATATTGAACGTTCTCAAGCAAAGCATAAGAAGGTTGCCGACAAGCATAGAGGGCAATTGGATATCAAAGAAAATGATTTGGTATTGTTAAAATTTGAGAAAACCACGCCTAGTAAGAGACGTGCTAATAAGGAGGTCCGAGGGAGCATGTCCTAACCTCTCTACGAGGTATTATGAACCCTTAAAAGTGATCAAAAAGCTAAATGATGTGGCTTTCCGGCTTGCTTTACTAGATCATTGGAAGATACACAATGCATTCCATGTGAGCCTCTTGCGCGTGGGACCTCCACATGTGGAACCAATCCTAGAAGATTCACCGTAAGTGGATGAACTGGAAGAGATTTTGCAATCCGAACAAATTGTCTTTCATAAAGAGCGTAAACTTGCATGTGAAGCTACAAAGACAATATCTTGTGAAATTCAAGAATTTTTCTTCCATGGATGCAAAGTGGATGGATGAAGCTCACTTTCAGGAGTACCCATAGCTCCTTCGAGCATAACTGGAAGCATTTCAGTTGTGGTCAACTGTTTAGAAAGGGGGGGGGAGAGGGATGTCACTATTTGGGCATTCTTTGCACTTCAGGCTTATGGATGAGTTCCATAAGATGGACTGGCATGGGCGAGGAGGAGTTGTCAACACCTAGAGCTGGTAGGCTGGGAATATTGATCCGTGCCCATATCTAGAATATGGCACCATGGATTACTAGCTAAATGAAATGGGAAACTGTTCCATGATGCATTCTTGCATTGCATCTATGCGTGTAAGGTTTTGAACTTGTTTTTGCATGAAATGTTTTGTTGCATGTGCGAATTGTACGTGTAGTTCATGAGTTGGGGACGCCCTCTTGTGAACCGTGTGAGTGAAATTGTCTTCTGACCTTTCTTGTGGCATGTAGATAGGTGGTAAGTATACTACTTTACTCTATGTTGCTCATTTTATGAGCAAATGGCAATTTTTTTTTGTTTTGCAGGTCCACACTTTAATAAGTGTGTCCGTCCAAGTTATAAGTGAGTTTGGGCGTCCACACTTCATTAAAGTTCGGGCAGACAATTCATAAAAAGGATGGACCAGTTTTCACTCCTGGTTGGTCAGGCACATATTCAGGCGTCCTTTTTTGCATGTTATGAGCTTTGGACGGCGGTCTCCCACATGTCAAGAGGAGGGATGGTTTGGACGGGTGGCCCAATAGGCACCCTCCACTCATTGTCTACATGTTGGGAAAGCTTATCTTCCTTGTCTCTCCTCTCTCTAGAAGTGGGTGCCAACCATATCGGGGCTTCTCTTTTCATTTTTGGACATACACACTTATGGAAAAGCTGATTTTTTTCTTTTTCTTGATTCCCACAGTCATGAAAGCTTGAGAAATCTTGCCTTCTACTTATATAGTCTCCATATGATCACCAATTTGCAAAATTTCTCTTCTATTCATGAATATGGAGCCTCCTAAGTATTCTATTGTTCCCAAATTTTTTGTAAATCCTAATTTACAGAAGCCCTAATTTCAAAAACCCTAATTTTGGGGCAACGATAGTACATCTATAGCCCTTGGCTTTGGGCATCTTTTGCATCCAAAGTCCCAATTTTGGAGTCCGAATACTTGCTGAAAACTCTAATTTACAAAAACCCTAATATCAGCCAAGAGTGGAAATGGATCCTTGGAAGCGTGGACATCAGCCATAGGATGGTTGTACTCAAAGGCAAGAACAGAATTGCGGTAAGAGCTCAATTAAGCTCTCTCTCATTTAAAGACCATAGTAGTAGAGGTGACTAGCTCACAGCTAATGGGAGAGCACCCTCAAGCTTGAGGCTAGACCAACACTAAGCCGAGTTGCTTGCCCAAACTACGCGGTTACACTATTTTGATGTTTAAACTAGGCTAGCCAATTCTTATACTGTTCAAATTGACAAGCTTAAATTGAATCGAGGACTGTGAGGAGTGGAGTTCTGATTTGGATGGCAATTTTCAATCCTTGCCTTGATCTGATTAGGTTTTAACCGGAGGTTATCCGGGACATGCACACATGCTTTTCTCCATCCCCAAAAAGGGTTGTTGCAAGGAAAATTAACAGAGTTTATTTTTTTGTTTGCAGTGAATTTTATACTCTAGACAAACAAGTACTCTTTTCTAATATTTATCATTGCAAAAAAAGCTAGGTGGATTATGTTCTCATGTGATCTTTGAAGATGCATAGTACTTTGTGCGCAGGATTTTGACATGATAGCTTCTGGTCTTCTGCAGACATACACAGGAAATATCTTGATTGCAGTCAACCCCTTTACAAAGTTGCCCCATCTATATGATTCGCATATGATGGACCAATACAGGGGAGCTCCGCTTGGAGAGCTGAGTCCTCATGTCTTTGCTGTTGCCGATTCTTCTTACAGGTACAGAGAAGGCATAAATTTGTTATCACTGCTTTTTTTTAATAGAAAGCATGACATTTAATTTGGATGTGCAGGGCTATGATCAATGAAGGTCAAAGCCAGTCAATACTTGTAAGTGGTGAAAGTGGGGCAGGGAAGACAGAGACCACAAAGCTTATCATGCAGTATCTAGCTTACATGGGTGGCAGAGCTGCTACTGATGGAAGAACTGTTGAACAACAAGTTTTGGAGGTCAGAAGAGAGCCTTGCTTCTGAGGCCTTGAGTTCTGATAGAAAGTGCAGCTCTACAGTTAGAAGAATTGTACTTTGTAACCCTAACTAAAAGCTGTTATCTACTTCTCTGCAGTCGAATCCGCTTCTTGAAGCTTTTGGCAATGCAAAAACAGTTCGAAATGACAATTCGAGGTGAGCTGGAACAGGTGTGCCTTTCTCCTGATTGCTCTTTCTTTTTGAGGGTAGGTCCTTGGATTGTGTGACATTATGAGTTGATGATGTTACGTCCTAACAAGCCTAGGGTTAGGTCTTGGGATGTGGACTAACCCAGGTTAGGGGTAAGGATTTGCTGGGGTGTGGGGACCTGGAGGGTTCACTCATGGGCAAGGGCGCAAGCAGGATGAGGTCTAGATTGGCTAAAAGCTTTTAATTAATAGCCTAAGACTAATAATGGCTAAAAGCTTATAAAATAAAAGCAGGAAAGCTTATAAATAGAGAAAGGGCCAATAATAGCCAAGTTATTGCTATATAATTGACCCTGGGGACACTTATGAGTTATTGAAGTATCCACGCGGTAGACAAGAGGGCTACTAGTGGTGGGCGTGGTCTATGGAGACCTTACAGATGAGGTCAGGGAATTTCTCTTCCCTATTTTCCACCATCCAACATTGGTCCATCAAGCTTAGGTCCTATTCTCTCAATGTTATATTTGGAATGTTTGAGTTTGCCAGTAGATCCCACCATGAATTTGGTGATTCATTGGTCGTGCTAAGTTTTTTTTCTTTCTTTTTGTATTGAGCAACAACCAATAATAAGTGGCATGGAATCAAGTTGAGTGTTCTGCTGGCCATTTATTTAACGTGAAGAAGATGTATGTGATTGGGCCGTTGGGGGTCGTAGGATCAGAATTGCTTACATGGAATGCTTTTCTGGTTTTATGCTTACCGTTTTTACTATCATGGTCTTTTATGAAATGCTTTTTTAAAAAGGGCTTTATGGTTTACCTATGGTCTTTTTTAACTATTGTGTTGACTTAAACAAAAAAGCTTAGGTGCCTGACCATCTTACTTGTTGCACTTCTGTATGAAGAGAATACTGCTAGATGCAGAGTGCTGATACTGACTGTGTGGGTTCTTGAAGTTGGTGTTTGACTTGCTTTTTTAAATTATTTGGAAGCAGAACAAGTCCGCTACATCTAACCAGCTCTGTCTTTTTCGTTCTCTTAGTCGTTTTGGTAAATTTGTAGAGATCCAGTTTGATTCCAATGGACGGATATCTGGGGCTGCAATCAGAACATATCTTCTTGAGAGGTCTCGTGTTGTACAAATCACCAACCCAGAAAGGAACTATCATTGCTTTTACCAGCTATGTGCCTTGACAGAGGTAACTACTTCTTGACATCCTTATAATCTCCCAAAGATATGACTCACTGAGCGAGAAAATAAAGTTTCTGATTTCGTGTTGCATGCTTTCCACAGGATGCTGAGAAGTTCAAAGTAAAAGATCCTAGAAGTTTTCACTACTTAAACCAAAGCAAGTGTTTTGAACTAGCTGGTGTGAATGACAGCAAGGAGTATGCTAGAACAAGGCGAGCCATGGATATAGTTGGGATAAATCTAGAAGAGCAGGTGCTGCATGCTGCTCTTAAGAAACAAACCATTTGATTCTGCATTGTACTGCTTTTCTGCTTCATGTTTGGTTCCGATGTCATTGTCTATAGGTCTCTCATGCATTGAATTCTTGCTGATAAGCAGGATGCCATCTTCAGGACATTGGCAGCAATTCTACACCTGGGGAATGTTGAGTTTATTCCAGGAAAGGAGCATGATTCCTCAGTCCCAAGGAACAAGCAGTCTTTTTTCCATCTACAAACTGCTGCTGACTTGCTAATGTGTGCTTCTGTTCCTAATTCAATTTTCAGTTGGCATAACAATTCAGTGCATCTATGCACATCATATCATGGCTTTCTTATATACTAACTTTATATGTTAGCACTCTATTTATCAACCACAAACTGGCTAGTGTGGGCTTCTTTTCTTAATTGGCCTATGAGTTTGCACATTGGTATATTGCATCCATGCACATCTTGTCGTGACCTTATATATCTTAACTCTTCACATCAAGTTTTGCGTCATGCCTTTAAGCCAACCAATTTATTTTTTGTACTGATTCCTTATCATGAGGTTGAATTGATGGCTTCCTCAGGTGTGATGGTAACAGCTTAAGGCAGACCTTATGCACACGCATTATTGTGACTCGAGAAGAAAACATCACAAAAACACTCGATCCCCAGGCTGCTGTGATCAACAGGGATGCACTTGCAAAAACCATCTATTCTCGCCTGTTTGATTGGTGAGCGTTACCAATCTTGTTACCTGGATTCTGCTTCAGATGTAGAGGGATTGCTTACCTAATTGTAGCAAAAGTTGAAGCAAAGAATTGAGTGTGAACAACATGCATATAGGGTACTGTCAAAGCAGTGCTCTGTTCTGGCTTTCGTGACAAGGAGTGCTTCAAGGGTGCACAATTTTTCTTGGCATATGGTCTGATGGACCCATTCCCTTGGGTATGGCAGGTTGGTGGAGAAAATCAACAGATCAATAGGCCAGGATACTGATTCAAAAGCTCAAATTGGGGTTTTGGACATTTATGGTTTTGAGAGTTTCCAAAATAACAGGTGTGTGCTAGTATCTCCTTGCTGTACATTGCTTGTGGGGGCATGTAAAGGCTCTATGCAGAAGGTGATTTTGTTTGCATGATGATACCCAGCTTTGAGCAATTCTGCATCAATTTGGCGAATGAAAAGCTTCAGCAACATTTTAACCAGGTGAGTGTTTCCAGTTGATCAAGCACTTCTTTTGGTTGGGCTCAAGATTTTGTTGCTGTTTGATGGTTTATTCATTCCTCACAAGGGGATGGTTTCTTGCAGCATGTTTTTAAAATGGAGCAAGAAGAGTATTCGAAGGAGGCAATAAATTGGAGCTACATTGAGTTTATTGACAATCAAGATGTTCTGGATCTTATTGAGAAGGTAACCATATCCATCCAACTTGGAGAGATTATGTAATACCAGATGGAAGAAATTTCTTGTCTTTCTAGTCACCAATGCTTTAATATGATATTGACAGCATGCTAAGACAAGACTTGTAGTAGTAGGTAACCGGCAATTTTCAAGAGGGGTACAGAAATTTCAAAGGTTTTTGGGCGTTATACTGTTGTGAGATAGTCAGCAACGTCTGTCAACTGCAGACATCATCATGTCATACAAGGGCAATGCACCATGAGATCCTTGGTAGGGAAAAACTCTGTTGCTAAGCAGTGTTTGTATGCACATTTTTCCAAATAGCATATGACAAGAAGAACATGAAGTTTGTCCCATACACGCGGTTTTGACTATGATTTAGCTAAGTTGGGATCAAAAAACTCTATTGTGAGCCGTTTTAAAAGAGGAAAGATGACCACAGAGGGAATAGTGAGTTAGGGTAGTTTCCTGTGTGTTGTGCCCCATGGAAGATGATGTAAGCAACATGAACATGTTATGCAAGGATAATTAAAAACAGTTTACTTGATGAAATGTGGTGGAAAATGGGCTAGAAATTTGCTTCTTATGGTAGGGCCAAGTGATTGGCATCAGCTTCTCATTGCATGTGTCATGACTACCATGGATTATGAGAATGGTAAGCTGAGAACCAGAAGATGATTGGAGCACAATCAATTTGGGCCAGATTTCAGCAATGTGAAGACGTGTGCAGGGTTTGGGCCTGTTTTGGAGGGCTGGGACAGTCCTGGTAGGTGCCGGAGCAGGGGCTGTGCATGTGATTAAATCTGTAGGGTTCAAGATTGGATATTATGGTGACCCCTACAGCTGGTGGACAGGCTGGCTAAAGGGGGTTGGGGTGGGGAATCCTTACAGAAGGGTCCTTACCCTCTTCGTTTGTGATTCATCTCCACTCCATCCCATAGCACACTTGAGGGGCATAATTCAGAAGGCATCCAATGTTCAGAACCAGACCAAAACAGTGGTAGGCAAAGTGAGAAGTTCTTGAGGGCATGCAATTCAACCAAGTGTACCTGCAGAATTGGAGGAGAAGATACTGCTTGCTGCTCCATTCCCCTCCTGGTTTGAACAAGGTCATGGTGAGGTATCTGTTTGTACTTCATTCTCAAAGCAGGAAAGCAATTTAGCCTGCAAGGGCAAGAGGTAGAAGGGGGAAAGGGAAAGGTGGGGGGCTCTGGTTATTCGATTTTAGGTAGTTTTGTTTGAATTTTTTCCACCTGCAAGTCTCACATGAGCTCTAGGAGAATCTACATAGGAATCTTTCTCAAATGTAAATTTTTCTTGTTTCATCTGCAGAAACCTCTGGGGATTATTGCACTACTGGATGAAGCCTGGTAAACTATTGTTCTGTACTAGCTTCACAACATTGTTTAAAAAAGAGTTTTTTCAAAAAGTTTGCATTCATCAGTCTCAAAAGATGCAATTCAGTGTTTGATCTGACTTTATCATGTGAAATTGATTGAGAGGTATTTATGATCAATATTGCAACATCACTCGAGTCTCTCGCTAGTCATTTAGTGTCATGTACTACTAGAGATTAGTTTCACCCCACACCACCCCATTCTCTTAAAAGAGTTTCGAGTACCGTTGAGGACTATGTCCTCTCAATGGATCATAGGTGAGGGAAATGGGGAAACGGAAATTTCGAGGAGAGCTGAAACGGAAACGAAAACACCACGACAGCAAGGAGGGCTAAGGGAGGGAATAGGTTGAAAGTTCATGATTGTTTGTACGCACATGTGATTCCATTATGACATGAATTTTATGGTTTATAAGAATAAAAGGGGGATAAAATGGATATCAGTTGTTGTAGTGTGACATTTTCTTACTAGTTCATGTTGATTTGGGTGGAAAGATCTTCGAAACGTGTGGTGTTGTGGGAAATGGCAAGCTGAAATGTTTTGAGGACACTGAAACGTTTCGGGCAGCCGTTTCGAGGTTACTGAAACATTTCGGGCAGCCGAAACATGTTTCAGTGCCCCACCTACCCCGAAACGCATTTCAGCCCTCAAAAACAGCTGTTTCTGGCTGTTTCTTGTAACTATGCAATGGATAAACAACAATACTGTGTTTTTTTTTTCTGGGAAATAGATCCTTCTATTAGTCAAAAGAAAAACTAGGCAACAGGTAGGAGTAAAAGACATTGGTGAGGGGCAGTCCCCTCCTTGGCTGGCCACTCTTGGAGAGGCATCTACCTCATACAAGAGAAAAGGGGGAAGGAGGGGTGGGGGGGGGGGTGGGGGGTGGGGTTGTGTTAACCATTTCTCCTCATAGAAGTTCAGGTGTGAACTAGACTACTCACGGGCTTTTTTTACCATGGGTTTTTTCCCTGTGTGAACACACATATTGTGTGTTGGTCTTTTAGACCTAGACTTTATAGTACTTTGTGCTTCTCACATTTCATTATTATCAAATTACATTTCCAGCACTCACTCTCTCATGTTTTCTCTGTTCAAGTTGTGTGTGCTTGTGTGTCTAAGTGCAGAGCATCTCCTGCTTCATCCAACATTGGTATCAGAGTTGGCTAAGCTAGTCGCCCTGCTGCTTGTACAGATCTGCATTGCCTTGCCGCTCGTGCAGATCTATGCCGTCTTGCAGCCCATATAGTTGGTACAGACCTGCGCTGCCCTGCAGCCATTGGCTGTACAGGCTCGTGCTGCCGTATTGCTCCCCAGTTGCTGCCTCGTACAGGTTCGCTGCTGTGTGGTGCCATACACTGCTGACGTGGACTCTGTGCAGCTGTTCGTACCTACATTGCTGCTATTTGTCCTGCAAGCGTATGTGCACACTGCAAAATTTGGGGCTTTTGAAAATTTTCAGAAATTTCAGCCCATACAGGTTATATGGGTTACAGGTTGTAAGCAAAATTGTGAGTATTTGGTAGAATTTGACACAAAATTGACACATTGGGCACATTTTGTCGGTTAAAATTTGGGGCTTTTTGCATAATCTGCAAGATTTACACCCAAAATCACAGATTTTACTCAAATTTGTGCCTATTTCACAAGGATTGACATGTCTATGTAAGAAAATTTGGTTATTTCTCTCCGATTCACAGGATTTGCAGGTTTTTGGCTGACATTTGTGCACTTTTGCCTTACACAAACATTTTGCCCAATTTTTGCAGTACGTCAGTTCATTTGGCTGCAAGTTATTTGGTTCAAATAGTTTGTTACATGTATGTATCTTCAACAGACATTTGAGACAGTTTGATTCAGTTGCAGTATTTGTTTGAGTCAAATTTGTGTTCAGTCAGTGAATACATATTATTGGAAAATGTTTGGAAACACCAGTTCTTGTTTGGCGTGTCCTTAGTTGAGGTCCGAGGATAAGTTGGATGGTCCCAACTATCCCATGTGGGCATACATGATGAAGCATGTATTGATTGCAAAGAATTTATGGGTATATGTATTTGGTGTTGAGTTAAGACTTGCTGGTCCTGCACCTACAAGTTACAACTAGCACTTTAGAGGGGTCCACTGTTGGGAGTAGGGATTCTGGTTCTAAGCCTAAGGGCAAGGCACTTGCATGTTCATATCGTCCTATGTCAAAAAAGGGTGGGGGCAAGAAGAAATGCTGTAGCTATTGCAGAAAGCCTGGACATGTCATTGAAGAAGGCAAAAAGCGTATTGCGAGTGAGCAAAAGGAAAAGAAGCAAGGTTTGGCTGCTACCACAGATGACACCAAAGAAGAGGCCAACTTGGTCCATGATGGCTTTGCATTGATTGTCACATGTAGTATCTCTTCTATGCCTTCTTCTTGTATGTCAGTTTCTGATGTTGATTGGTATTTTCAATTTTGATAGCGGTGCTCCAAAGCACATCCCTTCATGTAAGATGCTGTTTGCCACTTTGCAGGTTGTACCTAAAGGTGGTACAATGATGTGTGCTAATAATGCATCGTATGCCGTTAAAGGCATTGGGAATTTAGATTTGATAGTATGCAGTGGTGACATTTTCACTTTACATGACACATTGTATGTACTTGGAATTCGTGAAAATCTCATCTTTGTATTTGCTCTTGCTAAAATTGGGTTTAAAGTTTAGTTTTTTGATCATTGTTGCTCAGTGCATGATTGTCGAGATGTAGATTCTATTGTCATGTCTGGTACATTGTGCAATGGTTTGTACAAGGTGGATGTGTATGATAGGATACAAGAGTCTCATGATGCTATGGCTGTCTCTACTTCTACAATTTTACGTGACACTGAGTTTTGGCATGCTCGGTTTGGTCTCCCCTCTCTTATGCAGTTGCCTCCTTTGCAGCTTGTTGTTAAGCATGTATGCGAGGTCTGTTTTTTCCAAGGATGGTACTGTGCGAGCTACTCGATCATTGCAACTTGTGCATAGTGTTGTTTGTGGCCCGATGCAGGATCCATCTCTTGGGGGACATCTATATTTTGTCACTTTCATTGATGACCACACTCGGGTCACTTGGGTGTATGGCTTGAAAGCCAAATCCGATGTGTTTGCATCCTTCCGTGCTTTTTTATCTTTGGCTGAAATGCTTGTGGCCATAAGCTTGTTGCTTTGTGTACAAATCGAGAGGGGGAAATATTTATCAAATGAGTTCACAGCTTTTATAGTCTGGTGGCATATCTCATCGATGTCCTGCACCTTATACTCCTCATCAAAACGGTGTTGCTGAGAGACGTAATCGTACTCTTATGGAGATGGCTAGATGTATGCACAAAAGCAAGGATTTGCCAACTAGATTTTGGCTTGAGGCAGTTATTACTTCGTGTATGACTATCATCTGTACTGTTGTTGCTTTGGTTGCACAAGGGTTGGCATGTACATCAGTTGGATGTTAAGACTGCTTTTCTTAATGGTGATTTGCAGGAGGAAGGGTATTTATCTCAGCCTCCTGGCTTTGTTCAAAGGGACAGAAAAGAAAGTGTGTAAGTTACATAAAGCACTTTATGGCCTTAAACAAGCTCCTCATGCTTGGTACCAAAAAGTTCATGTGTACTTGACTGCTTTATGTGGATGACATGCTCATTATTGGTCCTGATGAGGACAAACTTTCAGCTTTGAAAGCTGAATTGCAGCGTGCTTTTGATGTCACAGACATGGGGCATTTGCATTAGTGTTTGGGCATTTAGTTTATATCCGATCCTGCTATCTCAACGGAGATACATTGAGCAGCTCCGCAAGTGTTTCCAAATGATAGATTGTAAACCTATTTCTACTCCTATGGAACTAGGTTTAAAACTTTCACTTGAGGATGGTGGTGAGCCATTTGATGCCGCCACTTATTAACAGGATGCGGGATGCCTTATTTATCTATGCACTACCCGTGTGGATGTTTAGTTTGTTGTTTCATAGTTGAGCAGATTCATGCATAATGCATAGCCTTGGCACTTAGCATTGGCAAGCATGTAAGCGTGTCTTTCACTACCTTAAAGGCACCGTTGACTTTGTGCTGTTTTATGGTAGCTCGTCTACATTGTACTTGATTGCTTTTCAGACAGTGACTGGGTAGGATGCTATGACACGTGAGTGTCTACTGTTTTCTTCTTGGTGGTTCATGCACTTTATGGCTCAGCAAGAAGCAACCTACAGTGGCCACTTTTGATTGTGAAGGTGAATACAAGGCAGTCTTTACATCTATTGTGGAGTGTGTTTGGCTATGTCTTTTAGCCGATCTTGGCATTAGACAGCCGTCTTCTACTACCATCTACACTGCCAGTAAGAGTGCTTTGGTTGTTGCTCAGAATCTTGTATTTCATGCTCGCACAAAGCATATCGAGTTCTATGTTGGAGAGATTGACTTGACTTATGTCAGGGAGAGGCTCCATGTTGGAGAAATTGACTTGACTTATGTGCCTACACAGGCCAATGTGGTAGATGGATTTACAAAGCCTCTTTCTAGAGAGAAGCTTGAAGCTTTCACAAAGCTTTAAACCTATAGTCTCTACCAGGGTAGTCTGCTACACCCTGTTTATGTTCACATTCACTTCAGGGGGTTTGTTGGCCATTTCTCTTCATAGAAGTTTAGGTGTGAATTAGTCTACTCACGTGCACTTTTTACCATGGTGGACATGGGTTTTTTTTCCATGTGAACACACTTATTGTGTGTTGGTCTTTTAGACCTAGACTTCATAGTACTTTGTACTTCACATTTCATTATTATCAAAGTACATTTTGAGCACTGTCACTCTCACGTTTTCTTTGTTCGAGCTGTGTGTGCTTGTGTGTTTGTGTGCGGAGCATCTCCTGCTTCATCCAATAGAATGAGAGCCAAACCAGTGGTCTGTAGTGCCAAGCGGGGCACTGACAGGAAGGGGCCTTGCTGTTGCTAGATGCGAAGGAAGGTCTCTTGACGTCTCTTCATGTGGTCTGAATCTCCCTGAAGCTTCGCCCCACTGACCGCGGAGGGTATGAGTGATATCTCTCCATATGGCACGGATGGACTCTGCCGAGCGAGGAGGGGGGGGGGAGAAGGGGCCCTCAATGACCTCGTTGCACCGCGTCCTCTAGATATGCGTCCTTGAGAAGATAAGGATGTCATCAAGGAAGATGAAGACGCATTTGCCAATGAGATCCCAAAAGACCCGAGCCATCATCTTGTTGACCGTCGTCGGTGCGTTGGTGAGTCCAAAGGGCATCACCACAAATTCATAGTGGCCGCATTGGGTCTTGAAGGTGGTTTTTGGAATGTCGGCCTCAAAGATCCGAACCTGATGATAGCCACTCTTAAGATCTATCTTAGAGAAAATTTTTGCACCATTGGATCGTTCTAGGATGTACTCTATTCTTGGCATGGGGAATCTATTCTTAACTGCTAGCTTATTTAGCGCCCCATAATCCACACATAAGTGAGCGAGCTTATCCTTCTTTTGGACAAACAAAATGGGAGCGGAAAATGGGGAGGAAGGTCGGATTAAACCAAACCGGAGTAGTTGGGACAACAATTGCTCCAGCTCGCACTCCAATGCCTTAGAAAGGCGGTAGGGGAATTTGTTGGGAGGCTCCAATCAAGATAGTGAAATTGTCTTGTCTCCAATCAAGAATGGATGCATACTGTCTATAAACCGCTGGATCCGGAGGATCATGTCACACCCTAGAAGAAGGGAGACAATGAAATCCTGTTGGAATGTTGCTCTCTAAATCTGAAACTCAAACTCCTGAGCATTATGAGAGACGTGTGTACGTAGACTAGGGGTAAACCTGTCCACATCTAAATGGTAAGGAACCAAGGTAACAACTCATCTTGTTTGCCAACTGCGGAGAGATGGCATCCTCAGAACTGCCCATGTCAAAGAGGACAACGAATTGCTGTCTCCTTGCAGTGCCATAGGTACGGATGAGAGCCTTCTTCTGTTACTCAGCATCACCCTCCTGCTTATCATCAAATACCATTGGCGGTATTGAATTCAAAGCGGGCAAAAGCTAAATGGCATTAGAGGCAGGTGGCGGAGGTGTGGATGGGGATGCTACGGTTGCTACTGTGGAAGTGGATGCCTTAGCAGACTTTTCAGCCTAAAACTTAGTGCAATCTTTCTTCCCGTGTCCCACAGTGTGACATAAGAAACAACGGTTCTCTATCTTGTACCGTGTCTATTCACCTGGCTAGGGATAACCTTCAGTGATGTTCTCCTTAGCTTTTTCCTCAAGAGTCTTCTTGGGCGTAGAATCTATCTTATTGATTGATTGATCCTAAGAATTTATTTTTTGGTCCT
Organism: Cibotium barometz; assembly: GCF_041138505.1. Lineage (NCBI taxonomy): Eukaryota > Viridiplantae > Streptophyta > Polypodiopsida > Cyatheales > Cibotiaceae > Cibotium > Cibotium barometz. The sequence continues at coordinate 23,100,769 of NC_141092.1, forward strand.
TTTGGTCTTTGTTGTTTTGAGTCTCCTTGCCTTGGGTAGATGACTGCTGTTGGGGCTTAGGAGTAGACTGTACCTGGTTGGGCTTACCTCCGTTCGGCATCAGTTCCTATTTCTGAGCGAGGGCCAGTGCTCGTACATAAGTCTGAGGCTCAAGATTTTTAACTGGGTATCTAATGTTAGTGTCTAAAACTCAAATAAACTACTTGAGCTTATCTTCTTTTGATATGCCGAGCTGTTTGGCCATGGTAACGAGCTTGTTGGAGTAGGTCAAAACAAGGGAACCACCCTAAGTGAGTTTGTAGAACTCGTTCTCAAGATTGGTCATATACTGTGGTGGATGAAAACGGGCTTTGAGGTCAACCACGAAAGTAGTCCAATCAAATTGGAATTGGCTTGTGATGGGGTTTGTGTGAAGTTGTGGCCAATGCTGCCACCAAGCAGCAGCTTCCCAAGTGAGTTGGGGTGTTGCCACATGGACTTTGTCTTGCGGATCTGTAATTTTAGCTAAAGGAAAATGTGCTTCAAATTGCTGAATAAATTGAGTGACAACATCATGATCACACTTACCATCATACTTAACTAAAATTTGGAGAGGTTCGTATGGCGATGGTGGAAGGGCGATGAAGGAGGAGGTATTCGGAGCCATCTTGGGGAGGGATGCCAGAATTTGTGCCATCGTCTGCTAATGTTGGTTTTGCATAGCCTCCCAGTTGAGTCTTTGCTGAAACTCTTGGTTGGTGGCTTCTCGACGGCGCTGGTCTTCCTCATATTTGAATGTGGCTTCCTTCTCCCTTTGCTCATCCGCACGTCTTTGTGCTTCTTAATTTTTTTCTTCCGTTGCTTTTTTCCTTGCTTCTTCATGTCCTTCGTCGTCTTTTCTTCTTTGTTCCTCTATACTGAAGAACATATGTGCCAGATCTGAGAGGCCGCCTTTGGGCTTCTCTTTTATTTTTTTATTTTATTTTTATTTTTTGCGGCAAGTTGCATCTTCATAGAATTTATTTGCTCCATCATTATTCTCAGGAGCTCTTCTGTGCTTGGCAGAAGTGTATGTTCTTTTGGTGTGTTGCGTTGGAAGCCTTTTGCATCCATAACCTCCTGCTGGCTTTCTTCTTGATGAGATGTCACTCCCGACATGGTGGAGGCTTGGGTGTTTTTTTTGGACCACAGTATTACCATCCGTCGGATGCTGTTACTTCTTTAGGTAGTGGAGTCGGGTCACCAAGCTCATGCTCTGGTACCAATGTTACATGCACTGAGGTTGATCGTGGTAACGCACAACAGGGCCTTGTTTATACCTTTATGTGGTGAGATCTTTAGCATCCAATTCACATAGTAGAGAGAGAAGATAATAGAAGTGAAGTAGATGACACAATATTGGGTCCCAATTTATCCACTGGGGGGCCCTTCAAGCAAGAGTATTTGGTTATATTAATTCTTTGGTGGAGAATGCTGCACAATGCTTGAGAACAAGCGATATGACTGCCCAAGGCAAGGACGAGGAAGTCCGTATGTCGGTTTGGTATCCACCAATCCAAGGCAATGCAGAAGACTCTTTGAGCCACTTATGCAAGTCCAAATAGCTGTAGGACTGCACATATACTGGCTGAATGCTGAAGAGTTGCTCCAATGATTGCTTGGATAGAGTAGGAACTGCTGACATCTTTGCTGAATTACTGAATGAAAAATGAGGGACTGATGCGCCTGTTTTTATATGTCCTCAGGTTGCTGGTTGGCCAGTTCCATGTTGGACAAAAATGCTGTTAAATGATGCACATAGTTTGTTTGCGGCCCCGCCTGCTGGCTGTTTGCACAAAGCCAAAGACAGGCTGCAGACCATGTCTTATGACTGCCCCTGCTGCTGGGCGACAGGGACATGCTATCCCTATATGCTGTCGGCTGCCTCACATAGAGGGTCAGGGCTGTCAACAGCCCTTGACCGAGCCTTTGTCATAGCCACCAGCCATGGGCTGGCCTTTGGCTAGCCCATGGGCATGCCATCATGACCTAAATGTTGTCTAATGCAAGAGCTACTGCTAAGGCTGCCTGCTACATGTACTATTTGATGAATTCTCCAAGTGGGTTAAGAGGACTGACTCTCCTGAGTGACCTCTATGGCTCGGAGACTAACCTACTTAGCTCGTCACGGCGTATGATAAATATTTCTATAATTCTTGTGGGTTGACTACCATGAGTATATAACATGCATGTTCCTAAAAGGTGAATTTGGGCATGCTCTTGGATTCATCTAGGTATATAATTCAGCTGTACTAGCGGACATGCAGATTTCACATTGTGAAGTTTTCGTCCGAGTTGTGGCCAGTTGATATTGTGCTAATTCTTTCGATCTTTAGCGGTGCATTTGCCCTATCAACTACTTATTTGCTGTACTAATTCTTTCTATTTGCTACTTCCCATAGTGCTAGGCTTGTCTACCCTGCGTCTCTGGAGGTTTGACAGAAACTCAGTACAAAGGGCTTTGTGTGAATATATGCTCTTTACGTGTGAGTGCGTGTGTGTGGAGTGCGTGTGTATCTTGATACAGAGTTCTACACGCACTATTGGGCACTGATGACGTTAGTGGGAATGTCGTAGTATCTAGTCCATACTGGCCACCACCCAAGGAATGGCTGTGGCCTAGTGGACTTCCCGGATCAGAGATGCCTCGGACTTTTTCTTCTAGAGCTCCGTAGACACAGAGAGGGTATTCTGGACCCAATACTGTGTCCTCCATAGCGTACCCTCCCTCCCCCCTTCCCCCCCTCCCCTCACTATATTCACGCCCTATAAGGGTTTCTGTTTACTTTCGAGTTCCAGTTTCATTTTCTAGGTGCCAGTAGTATCATCTTTATTTTTCATTTTCTGGTTTTTTATCTAGACATTGTATCAGATCCACCATGATGTAACTTTTTGGTCTCATAGGTCATTATGGCCTTTTGAAGACGTTAATATAACATTTCATTTCATTTCATTTCATTTCATTTCTCTCTCTCTCTCTCTCTCTCTCTCTCTCTCTCTCTCTCTCTCTCTCTAACTTAGTTGAACACAATGCTAATCAATACACTTAAATACACTAAGATTTGATGGACACTTCCTCAAAATACAAGAAGTAATTTGCTGAATTGAAAGAGACACACAATGAGCCGGAACGGCCGATCCCTCCCTCAAATAAAGTATATTGATCTTGGGAGAATCAAGTACATAGTGTCATGGGCATTTCTGACCAGATTTCCATACCAATGCATATAAATACAGTATTGCAAACAAGTGGTTGTCGATGTAGACTTGCAATCCACACTACCCTCTCAAGTGTCCATGTTCCCTACCATCTGCTCTCTATTGTTCCACCAACACATGGTAGCAACAATCTGCAAGAGAGCACGTAAGACAAGAGAACACTACACAGGGTATGTGATCTTGTAATCCAGTTCCTCCCTCCTACTACTTGCTTGCATATTTAAGCATAAAAGCTTACCAATTGCAAGTAGAGTCGATGACAACGGAAGTCTTCATGATGGAAGTCCTTGGAGTGATGAGATTTTCGATTTGTCGCATTTCTTCGCGACAAAAATCTTCAAGAGGATAAAGGGAACCCTGGGAAAGCTTCCCTTATAGTTCAACTTGAGAAAGGAGGGCTCAAATTAGGGTTTTCAGCAAAAAGACCAGCAGTTACAGCAAATAAGAGAGCTGTTTTGCTGAATTTCAATCATTGGGAGTGTGTAGGAGAGTGATTAGCATCCGGAAACACTCTTGGAAGCTTGAGAAACACCTTAGCAAGCTTGGATATGGAGTTGGGAAGGAGAATGTGCAGAAATTGCAACCCAACAGCCCTCATGAAGGAGGCGCCAATCTCTAGAGAGAGGAGGAGGAGTGAGGTGGTGAGTTGTCCAGTGTAGGTGGCAGGCAGGTGCTTTGTGGAGCGAGCTAGAGTGCACATATGCCTGGTTACTCCCTTTGTACAAAGGGGATAAGGTCTGGGCGGTGGACATTGGGTTATGTCCACCTCGGGACATCGGTGTGTGTGAACACCGGGCTGGTCATAATTTATAAGTGAGTTTTGGTCGCGAAAACTTAATGAAGTGTGTACACACTCTTATAAATTAGTGCAACTCCTAAGGCTAGGTTTATGACCAATACTTACCACCTATCACATGCTACATAACCATGTTAGCATATAGTTTCACATACACGGTTTGCGAGTGGGCGTCCCCTTACCCGGAACTACACATTGGTCAAGCAAGCATGAAAACAACATGCAATTTCAATTGCAAGCAAGCACATAAAGATGCTATGCAATGCAGCACTCGTTCATGAGACTATACCAAAATAGACGTGCTCCAGGCAAGTACACAAAGTACCAAACCCAATGGAACACCAATCCATCAGGCATTTCCGGGCATGTACATAGAGGTACAAGTCCCAACGGAAAGCCAAGTCCACAGTATCACATGAGTGGCATCAATCCCCGGCATATACAACTGCGATGGACACCCGTCCAATGTACATACGTCATGAGAAAGCACGGGTGGACCAATTGGGTGGCCAAATGGTGTATGCAGATGCAGAGCATATAGTGTCATTAGAGAGAGATATACACCATCTTCAGTGGACATCCCTCACTCCGCCAGATCATGGAATCCGCAGACCAGCGCAGATTTGGCCAGTTCTTGCTAGAGACATAGCTCCACAGAGAGACACTGATACGGACTCATATCACAGGGAGAGGTGGGCGACAACTCCAGCTCACTGATTTCTTCCAGAGATCTATCCCAATGCCTCCTCTCCCACGGAGACCTAGAGCACCAAGCTACCAGACTCCCAGACTACATCAGAGGGAGATCACAGAGATACGGGCTCGACATCAGCACCATATCCAGGAGCGGCTAGCTCACTTACACTCACACCTGGAGATCATGCTCTGAGGTATTTTTGCCTAGTCATCGCCTATGTATCACATATTACACTCCCATTATGGTACTGGTTGGAGCTAGACAGATCTGCATTGCATTCTTGTATACCCTATGCATATAGGCTGCATACTGAGCCTCCAGCAGTAGTGCTCCATCCATCACACCCCGCCACTAGCTCAATACTTTCATAGTTTATTTCATGTTCATTTTGTTATTTTTTTTTTCTGGATATCCAGAAGACATTGACAGTTGTACATTGATTTGTCTCATAGGTGGAGTTCGGCCTCTAGTAGACGTTAATACAGCTTTCTTTCTTTGTTGCTTTCTTTCTCTCTCTCTCTCTCTCTCTCTCTCTTGGACATTGAGGTACTTGAGGATATGCAGTGGGGGATATATGGACTTCCCGGATCAGAGATGCCTGGGACTTTTTCTTGTAGAGCTCTGTAGACACAGGGAGTCCTTAGTGAGATCCAGACCAGATGTACTTGCTTGAGGACCAGCATAGAGAGCTCTCCCCAACTTCTTCCATACCAGCACTTCGAGGGCGGATCCAACCATCATACTCGGACCACAGTTTAGTGGAGGAGCTCGGCCGAGAGGTGTGACACTCGACAGAGCCAACTGAGTTATGCAGAGCTCGACGCCCCATACCCCATGGCCCTCGCCCACGGCCACGCCACCACGGGAGGATCCGGGCCATCATCTCCCATCATCATAGGACCTTCTCGTGCCAGCTCAATTTTACCACCTTGAGCACCATGTCATAGCGCCCCATGAGGGATGTATTAGGGTGATATGAGAGCTCTCTGCACATGTACCTAGATCAGATTTTATAGTTCTAGATTTTCTCTATCTTTCTTTATTACTATTTTGTAACCAGGATCATGTACCTCATGGATATGATGTAACCTTTTGGTCTCATCACTCATTTTGGCCTTTTGAAGACGTTAATACAACTTTCTTTCTTTCTTTCTTTCTTTCTTTCTTTCTCTCTCTGATGCGCAGGCTGCAAGACTTGGGGGTTCCATGTGAGCTCATTTGGGGTATTATGGCACTTCATGAGAAAGTAGTTGGGTAGGTGCGGACTTCAGAGGGTCTCTCCCAGCCAGTACACTCCACTATAGGGATGAAACAAGGCTGCCCGCTCTCTCCGACTCTATTTGGACTATACATTGATGAGATCTCTGATTATATTGGGACACGAGGGGACAGAGGAGCCCAGTTGGCTGGCACTTGGATACCTCTGCCCTTATATGCTGATGATATTGTGCTTATAGCAGACTCACCAGAGGGTATGCAAAGGCACTTGGATACTTTACATGCTTATTCACAGGAGAGTGGGCTCTCAGTTAACCTTGGTAAGACCAAGGTTATGGTGTTTAACACTACAGCTCAGTGGGTTTGGAGATCACCGCCTATTTTCACATATGGGCAGGAGATAGTGGAGTATGTTGACTCATACACATATCTTGGAGTGGTGTTCACTGGGCCCACATTTTCCATGAGGGGGGCAGCAGAGGCCAGATTGACTAGAGGATATGCAGCACTAGGAGGTCTAGAGAGGATGTGCTCACAGGTACAGTTTCAGGAGCCACGCACTAAGCTGTGGCTTTTTGACATGCTGGTCACATCGGCTATGCTATATGGAGTACAGATATGGGGGCCTAGCCTAAATCGTCACAATCGATCTCAGGATGCACATACGATGGAGAGACCACTTGCGTCCATGATCTCCAGGATGATTCGGGCTAAGGCCTCGGTACCCCATGAGATTATTAGAGCCGAGATGGAAGCACCACCGATCGTAGTCGAGGCTCTTGCCAGATCAGTGTCCTTCATTCATAGCACCTAGGAGCTTCCCCGACACCGGTATGCATGACTCGCTTTAGAGTCCTCTCATCAGCTAGCCATGAAGGGAGACACTTGATGTTGGTATGCGCAGATAGCATCCTGGTTTGAGCTCCCCATGGCGGAGATATTTGATCTGAGGAGAGGGTAGCACTTCAATTGATCAGCATACATGGATCTGCTTGATATACATTTTCTAGTATTTTCTACTGAGTAGCATCTAGGAGTCTTACTTACAGTTCTTATAAGTGTAAGATAGTCAGTTTATTGTACTTTTCTGTTTCATTTGGTTGTTCTCTCTGATGAGACATGAACTTTAGATGTGCTCTCAGTTTTGGTTTCATAGGCTATCATGGCCTCTTAGAGACATTAATATATCATATTATTTCATTTCATTTCTCAGATTTTGCACTTGTCTATCTATTTGGTGCATTATCTTCATCGCGAAAGATTACTGAATTCTAAACATTCAAGTTACCGTTTCTATCCACCAAGCTTCCGCATGTTATAGTCATACTCTAGGATGCCCTGGGTCAAGGTTTCCTAATGGCTTATAGCCAGGAGCTAGAGACACGACGCATTGCCATGTGAGCATGGTGGTATCTTTGATCCTTGACTTTGCATAGATTGGATTTATCCTCTAAGTAACACGAAGTAACATATGGATCACACCTGAAAGGCCCATTGCCTACTACGATGGACTACTACAGAGATCATTTCATGAGATTCAGAGCAGATGGTTTCATATAGAGACCAGGTTATCTTGATGTCTTCATGACCCATGCTAAGAGGATAGTCATTGGGCAGCTTAGAGTATCATCCCATAGATTGAGAATAGAGACTGGTAGAGCTGAGCGGATACCTAGAGAGGACATGAGATGTAGACTTTGTCAGACAGGGTTGAATTGGAGGAGAAGAGGAGAAGAGGAAGAAGGTCCATGCTCTTCATGTGAGGGTGACGAGACTTAAGGCTAACACAATAGCCCTATGCAAGAAACTCAAAATGGAAAGGACCCCTTATGTGGACACATGGCATGTGAGACGGGGCACTGGACGGGAGCGCTCATCTTGAAATTCTCGGACTTTGTTAGTCAAGAGACCTCCATGGATACACGGACGACTCTCCGAGGGGAGAAGATATACCTAGGGGATTATCTTACCCAAACCCAGGTAGAGCACAGACGGGCTAACATGCCCAAGGTGCACTAGACTTCCCCACAAGGTGGGGAAGTCGACATTATACAGGGACAATTGAGTCATCATCATAGAGTGGCGTCCCAAATAGGGGGGTGGGGTCTATGGCACCACACACCTGGAATTGGCAGTTTGAAACTACAATGGGACACTATGGTCGGAAATTGGGGGACTCAGGGAAGTTTTTACAGAGAGTTCTTCATAGAGACCCACTAGAGCCCGGAGAGAAGGCTACCACACATTTTTGGCTATGAGTGGGCACCCGCCTATACCGGGAGGAGACACGCACATGTGGTCGGGTACGCGGGTCTTGCGGACTGGCAGTACTATTCAAGACACACCTACAACCCATGATCACCATAGTCCGCACGGATACATGTACGCTTTATGTGGGTGAGGTTACAGGTCACAGTAGAGAGAGATACACATTGTAGTTTGCTACTTCCCACCTAGGAAGTCCTCATATGCTATTATGGAGGAGGGAGAGTAGTTTTATCCCCTCCATGCACACATCATTGAGTTCTCATGCTTGGGTGAAGTTCTCCTTTGAGGGGACTTCAACTCCAGGACTCAGAGTGCAGGAGGAGCCGACCATGTAGGAGATATACTTGGAGGAGATTGGCATTCAACGGGTGTCATAGGACAGAGGGGACATACCAGCATAAGGGAGAGAGTTCCTCAAGATGCTGAGCACACATTGCTTAGCCATTCCCAACGGGATGTCCCGTTGGCCTTCTTCTAAAGATCTCACATGCTTCCCACAGGGAGGACGCTCGAGTATAGTGGTTTACTTGATGGGATTTTGGCCTTTAGTCACATCCATACTTGCCTTCACTATTCCACCCGCCCCCTTGGAGACGGCAATGCCTCTCTCTCCTTCAGCCCATATTTTCTCGACCATCCTCACCACCACCACCGATCTTCCACTACTCCGAGATTCACTTCTACCGTGATAGGGACTCGACTTACTTTGACCATCTCTACCGACATCTAACATAGGTACACCCCAATCTCCCACTACCGACCTCACTTCTCAGCTCACCACAATCTTACACACCTCTGCCATAGCCACATTTCCATCCACTAGTGGATACACCGCCAGACCCCCTACCGGCTCCATGTCCTAGAACGATTGGTATGATGAGGAATGCCGCACAACACATGAGCGTCTCCTACCTGAGGCTACTAGTGGCCAAATTTGAGAGCGAGATGCTCAAAGGATTAACCAATACACAACTAGACGTAAGAAACGAGCACATGTTAAGGCTCAATACAAGGACTTGTACCAATCTCTCAAGGGTGTGAATTGTATTAAGGAGAAATTTTGGGAGAAACGCCCACCCACACCCATCACATCTCCATCCATATGGAGCACATGCATGATCCCTATACGAGGTACCAAATCAGCTCTCCATCCCACCGCCATCACATGCACAGTCCATCACATCCACCTTTTTACACCCGCCATGGTGGTCCAAGCCATCGAGAGACTAAAAAACGGTAGATCACATAGGAGCACGAGGGCCTCTTGGTAGAGCACATCTCCTATGCAGGGGAAACTCTGGCACCCCTCTTGGCTCATATGTTCAACCCATAGTTGCCAAGGGTTTTTTGAAATGCGTTTCAAAAACATTTATGAAACGTTTCAAAAATGTTTCTTTCAAATCCAAGACGTTTCAAGGTGACCCAGTTACACTGGGCACCCAACCAACCAATTGGCATAAATAAACTGACAACATCAAGAATCAAGATCCGGATTCCATCATCAATAATAGCAACTGCTCAAAATTGAAGAAACAATATATAAAGCAGGCAAGAGTGACCTGAGCACTCAAAGTGAGTACAAAAAGTCTGAATCCTGAGCTGATACAAAAAAAGAAAACTGAAGTTTGAAATACACAAAGTAAAGCATGTTGATAGATGCATGACAAACTAGAGGAGCCTGATAGCCCCAAAGACTAGAGTCCTCAATCAAGAGTCTGGGCACTGAGTCTTCAACATCCTTGATGTCCTCATCAGCAGCCTCTTGGATAAAAGCACTCAAATTGTATTGATAGCAAGTGGGAGGGAAAGAAACGCGTTGCATTTGAAGTAAACGTTTCTGAAATGTTTTGTTTCATAAAAAATGAATGAAACAAGTTTTTTTTGCAACTGTGGTTCAACTAGGCTCTTTTGGAAGGCTTCCTACCCCGTTGCCGGACTATACCAGGCTCTTCGCAACTGTGGTTCAACTAGGCTCTTTTGGAAGGCTTGCCCCACTGACCTGAACAAACCATACGAGAACACCCATCCATAAAGCTGGAGATCCATGGACCCCAACGCTTACAAGACGATTATGATTGGCCACACATTGGCTAAACTTTATTGGTTAGTACTTGAGATGGAGCTCATCACACTAGTAGAGAGACAAGGGCACATAGCATCAAGCATAGTAGCAACGAAACCCGTTTCAAATCATATGAAACCGATCGAAACTTTTACGAAACGTTTCAGAATATGAAACTCGTTTTTTATTCATCTAAAATTTTTAAGGCCCAAAAACCTTACATGCTAGTTCCATACATACACATTTCAAAAGCGCATTTTTTCTTGTTACCTGAAATTTTTAAGGCCCAAAAACCTTACATGCTAGTTTCATACATACACATTTCAGAAGCGCATTTTTTCTTGTTGCTTGCTACTCGACTTGCACGCGCACATCCTTTCTTGCCTGTTGATGACGGGTCGACCATCTTAAGGATGCTTCAGCCTTGGCCATGGCCTAAATACATATTTTCATGTATATTCTAAACTTTATATTTTTTGCATCTTTTGTATGAAACTTTTTTTTGACATTCCTTTTTTGCTTGGTAGTGACTAGTTGACCATCTCAACAAGGACGCTTGAGCCTTGGTCATGGCCTAAATACATATTTTCATGTATATTGTATATTGAAGAATATATGTATTTTTGCATTTTTTGTATGAAACTTTTTTTGGACATTTCAAAAAAATATGAAACTTCTGAAACCTTTTTGAAACCCGTTTCAAATTAGGCGTTTCTAAAACTCTTGGTAACTATGGCATCAAGGCAGGTAGGCTTCCGTAAGTCGTTCTCCACTTTGGATCACATCTTCACCCTCCGAGCCATCATAGAGGAGGCAAGATCATAACATCGATGGTCTTACTGTTGCTTTGTGGATTTTTGCAAAGCCTTTGATATGATGCCACGAGCCTGACTACTGTAGGGACTCTAGGATTTGGGGGTATCGTCGGACATGAACTGGGGAGTATCGCATTATATGAGTTGCTCATAGGGCGGGTGAGATGCCCAAGAGACTATGACTTAGAGGGATTCAAGTTTGAATTTGCACACACATTGGTGGGTCCAAGAATAGCTCAATAGTCTTGATTGCAAAGACCTTAAGTTGTGACGCTTGCTTTCCAGTACCTTTTTTGTACTTTTTTTTTTGGGTAAAATCCCTAAATATTTTTTTTTATATTTTTTGAAGTCCTTGCCAAATAGTGATGGAACCTAATTTGTTGCATGCTCTTAGTTTTTCACATGAGTGGATAGTTCTTTTTTTAAGCAAAATGAAGAGATCTCACTAGTCTTTACCATGAATCCTTGGTGTTATCTGGATAGCCATTGGTTGGTAGATGGCACGGGCAGTCATGTGGGGTGTTGACTTAACCCAAGATGGGATGCCAAGTTAGGCAATCTTGTGGTGATGGCCATTGTCACGTGCTTCCCACACTTGGATGGCACATGAATATATCTGATACCAAGGTGCAGGATCAAACAGGGTCTTCTCTACTACGATAGTAGAGCACGGGAGCCTCTGGCTCTAGGAACTCGACTAATGCGCCCAAGCTTGCTCGAGGCCACAAAACTCAGGCATGCAAGATCGGTGGGAATCTGAGTGTAGGAGAGACAGTTTAGTACAAGGAGGATAGGTGTTTCTTTTGTCACACAAAAGGATACACCTCTAAGGATCAGTCCAAAGAAGACTACCACTCTGCAGACTACCACCCCAGCCTCCACAGCCTCCGTGGTGAGCCCCGCTCCTACAGAGACCCTAGCGGTCGTCCCTAGTTTTTTGGTTGGTGCAATCGTTACCTCGGGAGCTCGAAGATAAGCAGAAGGTGCCCAAGACCAGGAGTATGAGCGCAATGAATTGCTCAAGACTTTTGGCTACATAGGTAGCTAGAGAGTTGGTGTCTTGTTTGACAGCGGTAGCACGGAGGATGTGGTAATGGAATAGGCCACTTGGCGAGCCCAGTTCCTATTGACTTCGGTAGACAAGAAGGTTGAGGGATTTAGCACAGGCATGACGACGAGCTAAGCTAGTGATTCAGGGCATAAAGTTTGTTCGAGACTTTATGGTTGCCTCTCTTGTAGGAGCAAACATAATTTTGAGAATTCAGTGGTTTCACAAGTTCCAGTCAGACATTGATTGGAATAGACACTTTTCGGATTATCCAGAATGTGTCCAAAGCCCTAGTAACCATTAAGTGTGAGCTCGCGATCCCAACTTTCCTCTCGTAAGACACTTGCAAGCTAAATGAGAAATACGAAAAGGCGCACTATGTGCAATGATTTATATCGAGATTGACCAGACGGTGGTGAGTACTTTCAAGAAGTACCGGGCTCTCCATGACAAGTTTCAGAAGATGTTCTTTGGGACAATCTCCCTCCCTAACTCCTTTGTCTACACTGGAGGACCAGAAGATAGACCTCCTCCCCGGATCCCCCGAGCAAGTTTCCATACCGCTTGTCCAAGGCAATGGAATTAAAGCTGGACTGCCAATTCCAAGAGCTCTTGCTTTACCCAAAAAAAATGTGTGTGTGTGTGTGTGTGTGATGGCATATGTAATTTCTTGCTTAGAAAGTTGTGAATGCATGTTTTCAAGTGACTGAATTTCTCAAAACTTTGATTATTTATTTATGCAGCATGTTTCCTAAATCAACCAACGAGACCTTTGCTACGAAGCTCTTTCAGAATTTCAAAAATAACACACGCTTCAAGAAACCCAAGCTTTCAACTACAGACTTCACTATTGCTCACTATGCGGGTGAGGTATGTCATTCATGCCAAGCACTGTAGAATATGTTTGTGTCCATAGGGTTTATTCAATCTGAGACTTTTTAATGGTATTTGTTTGCAGGTTACATATCACACTGATCTTTTTCTAGATAAAAACAGGGATTATGTGGTTGTGGAGCATCAAGCTTTATTGATGTTGTCAAAGAGTCCTTTTGTGTCTGGGCTCTTTATGTCTTTGACAGAAGACAATTTGAAATCCTCTTATAAGTTCTCCTCTGTTGCAACACGATTTAAGGTATGCAGTGTGTCTTGTTTCGATTGGAAGTTTGTATAATTGGGTAATCTTCTCCATTAAAACTTATTCTTAAGAGTTATGGGGTTGCGAGAACGCCACAAGGGTGCTTGATAGGTAAAGCTTTATTCCTTTAGTCATTGTAAGTGTGCCATGAACCCCTCCTGGTTTTTTCAATGCAATTACAGCAACAACTTCAATCGCTTATGGAGACTTTGAGCACAACAGAGCCACATTATATCCGCTGTGTAAAACCAAATAATGATAACAAACCTGGACGATTTGAGAATCCGAGTGTTCTCCATCAACTTCGATGTGGGGTAAGTTTTTATCTTTATTTTTTTTTGTTTATTAAGGGGGGTGTTTGGGGTGCCACAAACTTATCAACAAGAATACGTATTAGATCTTATTCCGTGCTTTAATTCTGTATTCACAGGGAGTGCTTGAGGCTGTGCGGATTAGTTGTGCTGGATATCCAACACGCCGGACTTATGATGAGTTCCTTGATCGGTTTGGTCTGTTGGCTCCAGACTTGCTTGAAGGAAAGTAAGTAGCTCTGCTGACCTAATTTCATATATATCAGGCATTTGTGTCCACTTTAGAGAAGCAGTATGCTGTGGTTATCGTTCAAGGCTGTGACTGGCACTTTTCCAGCTACGATGAAAGAACAGCAACACAGGAGCTGTTGAAGAGGATGAACCTGAACAATTATCAAGTGAGTTCTTGAGCATAAAGTGGAAGATTGTTAAAAAAAAAAAAAAACGAGAAAAGATCCTTTCATTAGTTATATAAAAAACGCCCGTAGGGCTACAAAAAATCTCTCCTGCTCATAAGAGAAAAAGAGCAGTGAATACAGCATGGCAGCCCGGGAGACTCTCCCTAGGTGCTGCAAAATACAAGCATCAACACAAAGGACTGAGAGGCTAAATCATACAATAGGGGGGGGGAAGAGCCAAACAGGTGGCCTGTAGCGCCAACGGGGGGATCCCGTGTGTAAGGTGTAGAAGGGGCCACAGCGCCAAGTGGTGTGAAAAGCCTGGCGCCGCAAGATCGCCTCATCCGAGTCTCCCCGGATGCGGTCGTACTGTCCTCGCAGGGTGTGGATCAACTCCTGCCAAATCCCCCGTACAGTCTCTGCTGGTGGCTCCAATCTCCCCTCAAAGGCCGTGAAGCACCGGGCCCTCCAGGTGAACCAGATGGTGAGGCTGCTGAGGAGCTCCCATCGTAAATCCCTCTCCTGTGTCCAGCTGGCGAACGAGAAATCCGGTGCCGGAACCAGGCGAGGCTGGCCCCTAATAAATCTAGTGGCCTGACTGCTCTGCTCCATCTCATAGCCCAGCAGGCCCTGACGAGGTCGACCAAGCAGCGGCACCCCACGTAAACATACCCTCTGGAGAGAGGGGAGCCAGAATACGCAGCATCCGCAGCCAAATCTGCTGCGCCTGAGGGCAATCCCAAAGGCAATGTCTCTGTGTCTCCATAGGGTGGCCGCATCGGACGCAGGCCGCCGGAAGACCGCTGTAAACAAGCCAAGTGCCAATTGCTGAGCCCCTGTGGGCGACCAGCCACTGAAAAGTCGAGATCCTTCGGGCTTGTCGACTAGCCCAGAGCCGAGCCCAAAAATCCTCCAAGAACTCCTGTGAGAGTCCTTGTAGCCGCCAATGCCCCGTTGCCACTGGAGAGACCGTCCTCCTCGCCGTCAAAATATGCCGCCCCAGCCGAACAGTATACTGGAAAAAGGTAATCTCTGTGGCCTCAAGGGATGCATAAGGATCATGCCACTCGTACTCTCCGGGGTCCCACTGTAGCCGGGCCAAGGGGCGCGTTGCATATGCCTATATGCGCCAATCCGGGAGCACATTTGCAGGGTCGGGGTCAATATGCCACTTCCGAGAAGCGGCGGCCACTACCCGAATCCTTTGAAAGGTGCACTCTGCAACCAAAGGCGACTCCACCTCCACTCTCTGGAGTCTGCCCTCATCCTGAATCTCATAGTAGAGGCAACTGCCATCCTCAGTGCAAGCTCTGACTGCAATCAGGATCTCCAACTGTGTAAAGGCTCCCATCCACCGTGGGGCCATTGGCTCGAGAGGCGTGAACCACTCCTCTGTGAGTGCCTCCTGAATATTATCCCTCATGATCAATCCCCCTCTGAAGTGACTCAACCTCTCCACCTGGATCTCCTCTGGGAGACTGCAGAAGGCCTGCCAGTCTCCAAAACTACGAGCTGGGCCTGCCGCTAAAGGTCCCCCGGCTAGACGAGGCCGAGAACCCAGCATATGACCCTGCTCCGTGCGAACCGCTGGGCTCCAGATGAGCGGCTGTCTGGCCCGCTCCTCAACACAAGAAGGAGGTCGCTGAGAGCGCCCCGGTCTCAGCAGCTCCCAAGCTCTCAGGATACTCAAAGCAAATCTGTCCTCCCATCCTCTACTGAGGCCTGTCCTCCTCATCTCTATGAAGATCCAGCGAATCTCTGGTGCCCAAGTACCCCCTGCTGGGGGCGCCCGAGCCTGCAGCCGCTGCAAGAGGAGCTCGTTCCAAGGCTCAGCGCCGCCTGGAAGCAACCCCCGAACAATAAGCTTCCCCAATAAGGCTCTACTCTGATCGACTGGATCTATAATGCCCAAACCTCCCTGAGCTAGCGGAAGTGTAATAACTGCCCATGCAACCTTTGCCCGAGCTGGCTGACCGTCCCGCCCAGACCACAGAAAGTTCCTGATCAGCCTCTGTACCTGGCTGATGCAAGAGCTCGCGAAAATCCAGCAAGACGTAATGTACCACATGGTCGCTAACAGCACCTGATTTGCCACCACCACCCTCCCAGCCAAGGATAGTCGAGCTGTACTCCAATACAAAAGCTTCTTCCGAATGCTCAGAAGAAGCGGGGCAATCTGCTGCTCAGGTTACAAATCTAGGCCAATTTGGCATCCCAAATACCGCACTACTGTGCCTGGAGGAATCCATCTAAAACCGGGGTCCGGGCTCCATGCCGGAGTGGGAGCACTACTGATCCAAAAGGCCACTGTCTTGTGCCAATCGATCAATGCTCCCGAAGTTGCACTAAAAACCTGGAGCGATTGCTCTGCCCGAAGAAGATTGGCCTCTTGGCCATGCAAAAATAAGCCCGTGTCGTCTGCAAACTCAGCATCAAGCAGGTCCTCCCCCCGGACTGGGAGCTGAAGTCCTCTCAAACCAACCTCCTCTGCCGTTAAATACATGCTCATAGCCTCCGCAAAGAAGAGAAAAAGAAAAGGGGCGAGGGGACACCCTTGACGGACTGATCTGGTCAGCTCAAAACTCGGCCCCCGTCCTCCTGCAATCAGCACCTGGCTGCGAGCTGTGGAATACAGAGCCGCCACCCCTCTGATCCATCCTGGCTCAAAGCCCAGGCGAAGCATAGTGCCCTCTAAGAAACCCCAATCAACTCTATCGTATGCCTTCTCAAAATCGAGAAGCATCACGAGCAAGTCCTCGCCAAGAAATCTAGCTCGGGCCGTCGCCTCCCAGAAAGTACAGATGTTGTCAAGGATACTGCGCTCCTTGACAAATCCTGTCTGAGTAGCATGAATCAACTCCCCCAGGAAGGGCTGGATCCTCAAACTCAAGGCCTTTGCTAAGACCTTGTAGACAGTATTGAGGATCGTAATAGGCCTCCAATGCCGAATATCATCTGATACTCCCTCCCCCTTGGGGATAAGATAGATCAAGCTCTGTGAAAAGCTCTGCGGCATCACCCCAGTGTCCAAAACATACTGAAAGCCCCTGCGGAGGCTTGGCCCCAAAAGGTCCCAATAGCGCATAAAAAAGGTCGGCGTCAGTCCGTCCTCCCCTAGGAAACTATGTCGCGGCAGGACCCTCAAGGCCTCGGCAAGCTCAATCTCTGACAGAGGCGCACCTAGAACTGTACGCATACGGTCTGTGACCCTCCTCTGCACATGGGCCCACACAGTCTGTCTGCAAACATCTCGATCCTCAGTGGCTGGCTCCGCTGAAAGCAGGTCTCTATAAAATGCAGTGGCAATGGCTCTGATCTCCCCGATCTCAGTAGCTACCGATCCATCCGGTCTACCAAGCTGGCGGACTCCTGCTCGCGCATGACGGGGTCCAGTGATCTCAAAAAACTCTCCAGTCACTCTATCACCAAGCTGCGTCCACTGAGAGGCCTGACGACGATAGTAAAACTCATGTCTCTGCTGGGACGCCACCCACTCACATGCAGGCTGTTGCTCCTGAAGGCGCTGTAGCGAAGCAAGGCTGCGTCTTAGCCGATGCTCCCGCTCACGAATCTCTCCCAGCCGTGTCAAAGCTGCAGCGTGTAGAAAAGAGCTAAGATCGGTGAGTCCCTGGGCACACTGGCCCGCTGCATCCTGGTCAAAGCACTGACTATTGTGCTAGATCCTCTCAATGTCCTTAGCGAGACTGGGATCTGTAAGTACCCTCTCTGGGATTCTCAACTGCAAGCTGGGCTCCCGTGTCCCCTCCTCCAATGTCAATATAACTGGCGCATGATCTGAAAATGAGGTGCCAGCGAGAATGCCGACGGAGCCCCCTCGCTCCCCTAACTAGTCGCCCACATAAAAGCGATCAATCCGTGATAGATTAGTCCCTCCCTGCCGGCGATCCGACCGAGAGAAACTAAGACTGTCCTGAGACCGGGAGAAAGCCCCATGCTGCCATGCATCAGTGATCCTCAGTGACATGCAAAACCGGTCCCAAGCTGCAAGCTCCGTGCCGTGCACTGTAACATGACTGCCTCCCACCCTATCTGCCGGGTCCTCAAGCATGTTGAAGTCTCCCCCGACACACCAATGTGCGGCCTTTGGCAATGCATCCGTAACCTGGGTCCAGAACTCTGCTCTGGCACTAGCATGATTGGGCGCATAGACGTTGAGCACACCCAATAGCTCATCATGCATCCTCAGAATGACATACTGTGCTCTACCAGGCACAATGATCCCTCGATCCACAATGGCCTGCCGCCATACATCTGCAATGACCATGCATACTTCTCCCTGTTCACCCAAAGGACCAAACCCTACAGACCAAAAAGTGTCCCATCTACCAGGCATCACCAAACCATATCTCCGGATCCTGCTCTCACCCAAGTGGTGCTCCTGCATCATCAAAATATCAATGCTGTCACCAACCAGGTATCTCTGAAGCTCCTGCCTCAAGCAACCACGATAGCGTATAAAGTGTGCTCCGCCAAGGCCCTGTACATTCCATGAGATGATCCTCATGGATGCCCTGCTCAGGTGGATGCTGTCTCAGCCGTACGGCGGGCCTTCGCAAGCGGCTTGGATGGAGAGTAGTCCCCATCCGAGCGGCTGCGAATCTGCCCACCCGGTGTATTGCAAGAATCCCGGATCAGGCGCCAGTGGCTGTGGCCCATGGCGATTGCCTCCCGCTCTGACAGAGCAACCTCGTGTATACACACATATCCAGGGTTGCGTGCTAAGTCTGCCACTATGCGCATGACCAAATGCCGAACCCCTGAGGTATCCACACTCCCGGGATCCAAGAAAAAATGAGCCAACTTCCAAAGTCGGCCTATCACATCTGTCACCTCCAGATCGCTCATGTGATGAGGAAACTCAACTGCCTGAGTCTTCAAAGTGCTGAGAGCGAGCTCTAGAGTCCACTCCCGGTCGCAAGGGCCACATAGAGGGAACGAGAAGGCCACCGCTGAGTCTAGTGCCTCCTCCCGGCGGGCCGGAGGTATCACTACATGAACTCGGATGGGTGCTGGCTCATGGGGGCCCTCTGCTCCAAAAAGCCGTGTGAAGGTATAATCAAAAGCCTCCGAGCGCTGTCTAATGCCAAGGCGACTCAGCCGACTGCGGATAGATGAAATCCGTGAAGCCCTAATCGGTATAGGTCTCCTCTGTGATGCTCGAGCGAGGTCAGGGCTCAGCGCTCTCCGGACTACAGGTGATGCTCGAGCGAGGTCAGGGCTCAGCGCTCTCCAGGACTGAAGGTGAGGCGGGCGGAGGGGAAGGAGGGGGAGGCGAGGGGGGTGGAGAGGGAGCCGCTGCCGAAACCGGAGCGGAGACGGGAGGAGGCGATGGTGGAAGCGAGGCGGTGGGAGGGGATGGGGGTGGGGGGGGTGAAGGAGGGGGTGCTGGCATCTCCTGCTCCTCAGTCGTCGCCGCGGGGGTCTCCTCCTGGAGGGGAGAAAAGCTGTTCCTCACGGGAACCCAGTGAGGCTGAGACTGTGGCTGCTGCTGCAGCGGTCTCTGGGCGTGCTGCTGTGGCTCTCCCCCTCGGCGGCGCCCCTGTCCAGGCTGCCACTCCGAGGTCTCTGTGGCCTGAGCAGGTGTCCCGGAGGCAGCCTGCCGAGCCGAATCTGTGGGCGGGCCATCAGTAGCCTGCTGTTGTGGTGAGGGTCGGGGTCTCCTGTGAGGGCAGGCCTTGGCCAGATGACCGACCTGCCTGCAAATGAAGCACTGATTCGGGAGCCCCGAGAACTCCACTCTCTGATCTATCCATCCCCCCCCCTATCCTAGGTAGCTGAATGAGGAAGGGAGGAGATGTCAGACACCAACACTCTGACCGAAGGTAGCCCAGCTGCTCTGGCCACCACTGAAGCTGCTGAGGGGCCAGTCTCTAGTACCGAGCCCACCAATGCTCCGAGCCTGGAGAGGAGCGGAAGATACTTCCGGCGGAGTCCAGGGAAGCAAACTGTAACATGGAAGAGGCGCTCTCCCTGCTCCGCCGCTGCTGGGTCAAATCCATGCTGCCAAGGTCTGAAGAAAGCCCGAGCACCCCTGATGTCAAGGGGACTCATGGCAAGACCTTGGCAACGCTCTGGGCGGCCTCGAACTCGATCTGATAATGTCCCCGGCCCAGGAGCTGTACATCCAGGATCTTGCCCACATCTGCAAGAAGGCGGGCCTGAAGAAGATCCCTGATCTCCCCTCTGCTAGGGCGAGTGCCGACTATACGGCAAATGGTGGAATGAGCCTGGAGGCGTTCCACCTCTGCGGCGAGGCTCGCTTCCTCTTCTGGCGAAAGAGAAAGCCTGATGGGGGTGTCCTCAGGGGCGGGCGAGGGGGCTGCGGATGAGTCCCTCTGAGGCGGGGCAGGAGGAGCCTCCATCAGAGTCTGAAGCTGTGGCGAAGGCGGGATCCTGCTGGAACCGAGTTGCACACAGAGAGGCGGAATAGGGAGC
>NC_141092.1:23121409-23189596 GCF_041138505.1 Cibotium barometz
AAACTCATTTCAATGGTCTATATCTAAGAAGATTTGTCTACTAAGGTGACATAGCTTTATGCATGAACGTACACCTACTCTTGGGTGCTGATGACAGAAGTGTGGATGTCATGGCACGTAGTCTCTGATATGCATGATGATGCAGTTGATGATTTGAAGCTTTGTGAGTAGCTTCTCTTGGAGTCACACTTTGGTTTTGTTAAGTTTGGGAAATAAGCTGAAGATACATGACGTCTCTCTCTCTCTCTCTCTCTCTCTCTCGTTTTCTGCTCCCATTTCCTGCACATTAGGGTTAAGCCTAACCCAACAGTGGTCTATTAGCACAAGATATCCCCACCCCCCCCCCCCACCCCCCGGTTGCATGCCTGCCTCCCACCCCTTCGCCGCACCTCTTCTTGACCAGGGTTTCACTCCTCTTCCTCTCCTTCGCCATCGCCTCCCCCTCTTTCGCTTCTCACTGCCATTCTGTGTGCAGCTCCCGCCCCCTCCTTTGTTGCGCAGTCTCCTGTCTGCACCCCCCACCACCTCCCCCCCTTTGCACTTCCGCCATCTCCTTCGCCCCTCCCTCCCTCCCTTGGCCGTCATTGCCTCTTTTCATCCTTTCATCTTCCTTGCAGGCTTTTCCTCTCGGGTGCTCTTCTCCAGCAAGAGTAGGCGCTTTTGGTCTTCACCTTCCAGGCATGGCAGCCGCTCCGTCATCCGCGGCCAAGGCCACTGTCTCTTGTCTATTTTCAGAGGTGGACCTCCAGCTCTTAGCATTGACAATATTTTCCCTCGTAGCCTCTTCGTTGGTCTGCAAGATCGTAAGGAGCCACCCTGGGCATGGACAAGTTCGTAATTTGCCACAGGCAGCCTTCATCGGCGAGCTTGGCAAAATCACTGGTATCCATGTTCTTGGGCTTGGCTACTCTCATGTGGAGTTTGATTCACTCGCAACGTGTAGCAGAGCTCCGCTTGCAATATGCAACACTCAGGCGTTCTTCACGAGATGGCACCATGGTTTCCACCCCCTGGCAGGTGTATCCGGCTTCCCCGTGATGATCTGCTTCCCTGTGACAGTTTGCTTCCCCAGCCTCCGAAATGAGTATTAACCATTGATTCGATCAATAGGGCAGGTTTTTCTATTCTCGCAGACGGCCATATCTGTGGTGGCCAGGACAGCGGGCATCCTGTTCATCAAGGTTATTGTGCTACCGAGCTTGCAGGGCGACCCGATTCTCCAGCGGGTAGAGTACGCCGGTCTCTCAGGCTAGTGTTTGATTTGCAAGCAGATGGGCCAGCTCGCTCGGTCCTGCTCTTGACGACAGGCCCACAGAGGATGCCAGCCTGACCCCCGCCCAAGGCATCAGCAGCAGGTGAGAGCGGGGGTTTCAAGACTGGAGCTTGGATGGAGGTTCCCGTCTAGCCGACCCTAGAGGCCCAGCCTCCCTCCCAGGCTTAGCAAGATGAGAGCCCTAGCCGTTGGCAGGCGGTCGCCGTTAGGCCTGATAACCTTACAAGTGCGCCCCCCCCCCCCCCCGCCCCCGGCCCCCTGAAGGAGCGTCGTCAGGCCTGATAACCTTACAGGTGGCCCCCTTGAGGTAACGGTGCCCACTTGGAACAACTATTATGAGCATTTAGGTCTTGATGACAAGATGGACGATGTGGCGACCCTCCGCGCCGCCCATGAGATTCTTGCAGATTTTGGCTTGTCCTCTGAGGTTCTTGAAGCCGGTGGTCCCCCTCCCCTCCCCCCCTTCTTGCCCTCTCCTCCCTGTCCCCCCCCCCCCCCCCTCGTTTTCTTCCCCCTCCTGTGATCTCCCCCCCCCCCCCCCCCACCCCCAAAGCCTCCCCTGTCCATTCCTGGCGACCCCTTGCCGGCGTACCGCCCCAGACTCCTTTCGGAGTCGTGAGCTCGGACTGGCTAGGCGGCGGGTTCACGAGTTCACAGATGACTATGGTAGCCTCCCCGATGGCTGGCCTTCCTCGAGGTTGCCGGGTGGGCCCCCCTCATCATGGGGTGCCCGTTGACTATGGCCTCCTCAGATGCCTTCCTGTCGAGGCTTGTGAGCTCTCAGAGATCGTGGTGCCACTCTGCGTTTGTGTGGTCTTCCACTGTACATGTGCTAGTGTAGTGGTGGTCCTCCATTTACCTCCTAGCGTCGCCCCCGGCAGGGAGTGGGATTACGAGTCTGCCTCCTCCTCCATTCATTCCTAGGCGCTCTCCCTAGCTCAGCACATGGCAAGTAGCCATCTAGTCGACATTGTCACCCACTTTTGGGCCTTGGCCCGCATGGAGTTAGCAGGTTCTTGCCTTTGATGTCAGGACGGAGATATTGATGCCCCAAGCTTGGAGATGATGTTGTGTGTGTTCCTCCATGTGGCAGTCACTATTCCTTGAGGCCCTTCCTCCGCTTCCTTTATTGTGATGGATGGTGCACAGAGCAGGTGTACCGCTGAGCCAGAGCAGATTGAAGCTTTATGGAGGACAGTATAAGCGATGACTTGGCTTACATTCGGCTACGGTTGGACTGTGATTATTCCCTCTTAAAACGGAACCTGAAGGCCCTCCTTGGAGAGGGTATCCTAAGCAGGTCCCACTCCCCCCATCCTTAGTTATGCTTCCCCTGCAGAAGAGGAGTGCTTCTTCAGGAGCTTGAGAGAGCCGGTGTTGGAGGCCCAGTTGATCTTTTGTTCTTGCAAGAACATCACCTCTCGGCAGGGTGTATCCACAGATGGAGGAAGATTTTGTGTGACCAGCCATACCTTTTGGTCCCCAGCCCTTGGCCCTGAGGGGAACCAAGGAGGGGTGTGCATTTTGGTCAGGGAGCAGATCCGTCCGTCGGTGGTGGATTTAGTCACCATTGTTTGGGGGAGGGCGTAGTGGATTATATTCAGGGTTAGGGATGACCGGGTGGGTTTCCTCAACATCTATGCCCCCAATAGGTTGGCGGGGCGGACTGAGTTTGGGCCCAGGTGAGAGACATGCGCTTCCCCAGGCTGATTTTTGGTGCACAGGTGGAGATTTAAACATGTTGGAGGACTCAGACAGGCAGGGAGGAGGCTTGGGTACGATCATTGGGAGTGAGTACACGGCCTGAGTGGAGCTGGTCCTCTCTTTGCGAGGCAGGATCCTTGGCACTTACCGTAGTTTGCTGATCGTCGGGTAGCCTTTGCTTCTCCAGATCCGACGAGAGGATGCAGGGACTGAACCTCTCGCGCATTGACAAATTTTTTGTGGATGAGTGGGCTTGCAGCGGAGGTGATTTGGTTGGTATTCTTGTAGGCACCACGTTCCCAAACCATTTGTCAGATGCCTGGAGATCAGAGCATCAGTAGAGTGTCTGAGTCCCTGGCAGCTTGATCCAAGACCCTGAGATTGCCAGAAGAGTCGAAGAGATTTGGGAGTGCCTCACTTTTAGATTGGGAGAGGCGGTAGTCGCGCTCGACTATGGACTTCAGCAGATCAGCACCCTTTTATAGAGCGTAGCTCAAGACCGATTCACCAAGTTCAGAGAGCAGGAGAGGAGTCTCTGCGTGGGCCAAGCCTCCCTCGAGTGGGTGCAGAAGTAGACCCGAGACACCCTATGGGTGGAGTCTCAGTTGGAGAGGCAACCCACACAGAGGTTAGATCGATTAAAGGAGGAGGGTGAAGTATCACTACCATTTGAAGGCCTCCTTTTGGACTTAGGCAGGAAACAAGGCCACGCATGATTTCTTTGAGACATGAGACCCTCACCATCGCAGAAAGAGAGAGAGAGGGAGAGAGAGAGAGAGTTTGGCAGCATACGTGGGAGTTGGTGCCTCCGGGCGTGCAGGCCCTTTTGCGCTTCCCCTTCTCTCTGATCGAGTGATGAGATTCGCTCCATGCCCTTCCGCACGTCAAGTGTCCAGGCAAGGATGGCTTGCCGGTGGCTATCTTTCTGTATCATTGGGATCTCATTGAAGACGGTTTCATGGCCGGCTTCAATGAGATCATGGCGTTAGTTCACATGCCAGAGACTCTCTGAGGGGCTGATTCACTTGATTCCGGAGGAGGGTAGTGACCATTTGGAGATTTGGCAATGGCACCCCATCACCCTCTTGGGAAACGCTTACAAAATCCTTGCCAAAGCCATCCGCCGTTGCCTGTAGCCTCATCTCCCCGACGTGATCCATGGAACCCAAACCGGCTTCATCTAGGATAGGAGCATCCTGGATAACATCTTCAGATTTTGGGAGACAACTGCTGCAGTCATCAGACTTCGCAGGGAGGACATGGCTGTTTCTGGAGAGAGGACTATGAGAAGGTCAATTCGGCCTTTTCGGAGGGCACCATGCTGAGATGGGATATTCGGGTGGATGGATTAGAGGCGTCTGTGCTCTTTATTCGGCAGCTCACAGTCAGGTCATCATCGATGGGGCCTTGGGGGACAGGTTTCCGAAATCCAAATCAGTCAGACAGGGATGCCCAGTAGCTCCCTTCCTCTCCCTCTTTGTGGTGGAGGCGATAAGTAGCGCATGACACTGGACTCAAGGGTTTCTGTCTCCCCATTAGATCCCAGTACGGGCTACTTGGCTTGGAGTTTGAATACGACACAGCCGCCTACCCTCTTGGGAGAGGAAAGGAATCTTCACAGATTTTCCATTGCCTCTGCTAAGCCTCCGGAATTCAGATTAAGTGGCACAAGTCGTGTGGTTTTTGGGTTTTATCTTCAGCCACTGGGGCTTGGCATCCAGTCGAGTCATTTCAGTGGATCCGTAGGAGGGGGCACAGAGGTCAGATACCTTGGGTGTCAGGTAGGGATTGACATCTCAGCCGAGCAGTAGCTTGTCCCCCTTCTTATGAGCTTTCAGAAGAAGCTTTTGTATTGGAGCACCGCCCGACTCTCCTTTGCCAGTCGCGTGATTGTCGCCAACCATGTGCTCCTGGCCACCATGTGGTACATCACTTCTTGCTGGGCGTTTGTAGAGGTTGCTTGGGTCCGGTGCAGCGGCTGATCTGGAATTTTCTATGGGTCAGGTCCAACGGCCGACTGGATCGGTCCAAGGTGGTATGGAGAGTGATTATACAGCTGCGGACATGTGGTGGATTGGGCATCATAGACGCAATGGTGTAGAGCAGAGTTGTGCTAGGCAAATTGATTTGTCAGAGGCCTTCTACCTTGTGGGGAGCCTTGGAAGGCCTTTCTGACGGATTGGATCTCGGCCCGACTCCCTCACTTCGCGGCCCTTGGACTCCTAGTGTACGATGCATCTTCACGGAGGTTCGATCTTGGGGCTTGAGCACAACCTTCGAGGACAAATTTGCAATCAGTTTGATGGATCTTCAAGGACGCCCGATCTTGAGGCTTGAGCACCACCTCCGAGGACAAATTTGCAGCCAGTTTGATGAGAGCCTAGGGTCACCTCAAGCCAGCCCTCCAGCCGACCCTGGACGAGGAGAGACTCCACCAGCTGCTGATCACGAACCACCTCTTGAGGATGCCCAACAGTCCCTTCTGGGCGCACGTGGCCCCCTCAGTTCCAGCGTAGCCAAGTCTCTTGGCGAGTTGACTAGCTTCAGGTAGCTTTTGCAGGCAGGCTCAGGACAGTTGCCTCGTGGAGATCAGAGGCAGAGAGTAAATAGTCCTCGCCATCAACTCAACCATCCTGGCTGGCAGATCTCCCGTAGTGGCTGGGAGCTTTCACATGTCATGACATCCCCTTGGCATTTCTAGGCTCTGATGGGGGACCGGCTCTCATTTTCTCAGTTGGATGTCCTGGACGTCTGACCCTTTCCCCATTAGTGGTCTTCAGTGGTGGCTCATTTTAGAGAGTTTGGATCATCAGCTTCCATGAGCACCTCTGTCGCACAACAACCCCCCCCCCCCCCCCCCACCCCCCGCGCGGCCGGGCGAAGTTGCTTGAGATAGGTCTGCCTTTGGGAGGGCTAGCCCTCGACGCGGATTCAGTGGGACCCAGGTGAGTGGGGGTTGACAAACCCCTTCAGCCCTGAGAGTCCAACCACCCCCTTTTTCCACTACACAGGGAGGCTTGGCTCAGATGCACAATATTGCTGGTACTCCCACTTCAGCAAACTACTGGTATGTCTCACCTAGTTTCTTGAGAGACTACTGGAAGCGACTGTGGGACAGCTTCTGACCTCGGAAGGTCACTCTTTTCCTTTGGCAGGTATCTCACAAGAGTTTAGCAGTTGGCATGTGGCTGGCCATTGGTGGTCGTCCAGCTCAGTGCACGAGATGCAACCACCCGTAGGAGTCGCAGAGCGCCATTGCCTTTGGGACTGCCCCAAAGCGTAGCAGGTTTGGCTGAGGATTCTCCGTCTTTTCACCACCTCCTGGACTTCCTCCCCCCAGAGCGTAGCAGGATTGTGTGATGCAGTCAGGACCTGCCCTTCACTATGAGGAGACAGCTGACGGTTAGGCCCTAAGGATCACCCAATGCAGGATAGAGTCTATCCCCACCCCCGACTCTCCAGTAGTATCCTAGTTTGCCTGGCATCCACAACCCCCCCCGCCCCCCCCAAGCACACACACTACCAGAGTCCATCCGTGCCATATGGATAGAGATCATTTATATCCTCAACGGTCAGTGGGGTAAGCTCCAGGGAGATTCGGACTGCATGTGGAGATGTCGAGAGGCTTCCTTAGCACCTGGCAGCACAGCCCCCTCCTATCAGATAGTGCCGGAGACCTCACTTGGCACTACAGGATTTATTTTCCGGGAAAAAAGCTGAACATACTCGACTATTCAACTACTAGATGGTTCCTCTCCAGAGGCATACATACGGATGGACTACCACCTCTTAAGTCTAGTCTTCATTGTTATAACTTCAATCTTAATAGACAAGAGCTCAACTGAATCATTTGGATGGACATCTTCACCAATATTCCATATCTGAAATGAACTGCCAGATTTCCTAACGAAGATGGGGTTTCACAGATCATTTCTTACTCATTACTACAGATGATTTTTTTTCAAAACTGAAGAAACTTGCATAGAGACATTTCACACGCTATGACGATTGCCATTGGTTATATCCGGGTCTGGTTATAGCACTTGACAAAATTTTGTGGGGACACAGTCATGGGAGAGGCACACAGCACTTGAGATTGAGATAACAACTTTATCTATTTAGATGTCTTGTTTTTGACAAGACCAGGGGTAGATTTTACTTCCCTTTTTCAGGATGGCTTCTGTAATGGGTGCGTGAATCTCCTAGACCTTAAATATTCTCTTAATTAACAACACAATGCAAAAGTAGCTGGATGCAGGATTTGTGCCCATGTGTCATGCTGTGGATCTGTGCTCAGTTTTGTACATTAGCTGCTGAAGATGGGCCAGCCCCCCTTTTGTGGTTTCTTATATTACCAAAAGGGATTTGCAAGCACAGAGCTTTGAGGGTACTCGAGGACAACTTCACTCACAGTACCAGACTTTCCAGATAAAGCAAATACAATATCTAACAGTAATTTCAATACCCCTCTGCCGGCCAAACTACCGAGCAAGATCTTCACAGTTTTCACTGTCAGCAACCTATCAGGCAGGTTCTCCAAAGATTTCTGTCGGTCAAATTACCTATCAGGCTCCCTAAAGCTCGCAAGAGAATCTATGTTTGTATTTTTAGTTAGACCAACTACCAACCAAGTTTAATGGCTTGAGCACAATCGATGGGGCATCTCCTGACTAAATTGTCAACAAGTTCCAGGTGCCCAACATGTGGATTTGCATAGTATACAACAACTGGGTGCCCACTAACAAATACAGGCGTGAGGCAACAACAGGGTGCCCACTTGGAGGAACTAGAACTGGCCCACAACAACAGGGTGCTCACTTAGAGGAACTAGCACTGGCCAGCAATAGCAAGGTGCCCAACAGCAGATACAAGTGTCAAACTGCAGGTATAGGGGGCCCACAAACACCGGCCAGAGGTAGAAGGTCTCACCAGTGGCAACAAGAACCTGGGAACATGAACAAAGCGTCCATCAGTGTTGGGTAGCAAAGTGCCATGAGTGGTGACAAACACCGGTCAGCACGTTTGCTACTGCAGTCGCCAGGTCCTAAAGTAATAGATCAGTTTTGTACAACTGTTGGTACAACAGCAGGCATAACAGTACTATACAGGTACAATAGGAATTATAGTTGCTGAAACAGCAAGTCAGTCCGTATACAAACCGTACACAGGCTACAATGCCATACAGCAGTGGAGAAGTCCGTCGTTTAGGGCCGTAAACAGGGCTGTACGTATTGGGCGGTGGTGTCCTTGCAACTGATTGTGAGTTTCTCTTGAATTTGGTGCCTTCGTTTTCTTTTCAAGGCCAGTCAATCACCTCCACCATTACCTCCATGTATACACCATCATCACACATGGCAAAGTGCGCCATATACCCATTTATCCCTATCATTTGGCCCACATTATTTTTTCTAGAGTCTTAGCCTTCAACAACCGTGGAACCTTCAATAATTTTGTACCCTCACACCAGTGTTAGCACAACATCAAAATAATAATAAATTAAGGGTTTGTTTTCATACTGACCCCTCGCAAAACCCATAAAATACTGACAGATTGAACTGTAATAGTAGATTCACGCTTGTTCATGGGATTTTTGGGTATGTGTGAAACCCGTGGTCATTTCTCATGCATTATATGCAGGCAATATCTAGGTCAAATACCAGTTTGTGGGCTTAAGTTCATTTACCGTGCGATCTGCCAGTACTGTTGAACATATCAAGCATTATCCATCCATTGGGGACCCATTGAAGCCTAATGATGTAAAAGTAAAAGCCAAAACCTTAGAGTGAATTGGGATGCTGTAAATGCACAATGTAAGAATTCAAAAGCCCCAGAATCTACCTAGAACAAGGCGCCTAGCTCAAATGGGCCTAGGATGATTCCAATCACCATAAAGAGCCTAAATTGTAGGAGAGGTACCTGGAATCATGGGATGAAGATTAGGGATGATTAATCCACCATTAGGTGGTGATGCCTTGCGCTGAACACATGTACTCATGCCTATTTAAAGGCCTCTAATCAATGGAGGTCTAAGTGTGCCATTTTCATCATCTTACCCTCATTATGTTTATCTTTTGAATCATTAGTGTTAATCACTTCACATTACTGTAGCTCACAATGTTTAGTGTGCTTGTCATGCATAAACATCATATCTAAGACCACTTCTATCCACCTTAAGCTATCCAAACATTATGATCAACAAACATGACATAAACCACGTAAGACAACATTAAGAAAATATTATAGTTTCCAAAGCTTTGTAATAAAGTTTTACATAGGAAATTTTTGGGAAATTCAATGCTGGTGACATTCCCTCAGCTTTTCAAGAATTGACCTTAATTGAGAAGCTAAAAAAGATTAAAAATCCTGTAGCAATCTGTGACTTCTTCAATGAACCATTTTTGCGGTTGATCATAAATCGAACTTCATGCAGAAGTTGTGAATAGCAGTCGAAAAAACTTCTAGAGATGAGTTGTCAAGCAAGACAGCAAACACTGATTCTTTGATGTAATGTCACGTAAAGAATTACATTTAGACCAGGCTGTTAAGTGCTTTGCTCATGGAGCTGATCCAGTAAAATACATCCTTTTTGACCACAAAGGGTTCACTGCAATCTGCGCACATTTCAACAAAGGTGTGCAGAAGCCTTAAGCTCCTTAGTTTTGCATATAGTTGTGTTTATCTTGTTACAGTCATTTGGATGCATGCTATATAATTATTATCTGTCTTTCTGTCTATATATCTCATGCAGCTTTATGTTTTTTTTTTGTGTGTGGATCGTTGGGTTTCAAAGTGCAATTTTCAAAGCTTTTTGCTGTTTATCATTGCAGGCAAGATGGAGAGGTTGGTTGTGTTCTGCACGTTATAAACAGTTGAAGAAGGCATCAATTTCTTTCCAATGTGCATGGCGTGCTAGGGTTGCGAGAAAGGAGCTGAGAAGGCTGAGATTGGTGAGCCGCAACTCTTCTTTTGTAAGAAGTGTGTGTTACACGCAGTGGGCTGAAATCTTAAAAAGTTATTTTTCAGGAATTTTCGTTCCTAATGCATGTGTAAATTACCTTCAAGAAGTGTATGCTGTAAAGAAATCATGATGCTTCTGATGGTACTTGGGAGAAATAATAACAAAAGTGTAAGGTAGTGATTGTGGGAATTAGGGTTAGCATAGAAGCAACTATGGAGGATGGAAGATATCCATGCTGTGTGTG
This sequence comes from Cibotium barometz, assembly GCF_041138505.1. NCBI lineage: Eukaryota > Viridiplantae > Streptophyta > Polypodiopsida > Cyatheales > Cibotiaceae > Cibotium > Cibotium barometz. Next base: position 23,131,589 of record NC_141092.1, read on the forward strand.
TGCAGAGAGAGAGAGAGAGAGAGAGAGAGAGAGAGAGAGAGAGAGAGAGAGAGAAACATATATTAACGTCTATGAAAGGCCAAAGTGGCCTATGAGACCAAAACATAGTACACAACTGATGGTGTCTCATGTAATCTGCTCATCTCAGGATCTCTCTCATGGGGTGCTTTAAGATAGAGAAACTAAAGTGGCGGGGTAGTCGTCTCCTGTGGCGGGTGATGATGGATCTAATCCACCGGTGATGAAGCGGCCGTGGATGAGGTCGTGGTAAGCGTGGGCGTCTCGCTTGACAAAGTGCTATGGCTCTGTCAAGGGTGACTCCTCCTGAAGGACGTCTATGGGACGTCTAGCTCGTCGAGGGAGAAGTGTAAGTCCTGGTCGTATCTGCCGGGGTGGTCCTGGCCCTGAAAAAATCTGTCATGGCTTGCTAGCGGGGTGGATCCTGGTGTGCTGTCCTTGCTCGTAGGAGAGCCTCTCAATGGCGTCTGAGCTCCAACGAGAGAACGAGAGAGAGAGAGAGAGAGAGAGAGAGAGAGAGAAAATGAAATGATATATTAACGTCTTCAGAAGGCCAAAATGACCTATGAGACCAAAAAGGTTACAACAATTGGTGGATCTGATACAATGTCTGTGTAAGGAAAGCTAAAAACAACTAAACAACTAACTGAAACTGAAACAACTATGAGGAAAAGTACGGTACTAGGAGCTCCTAATGGATAACATCTGGGAGGAAAACTCCAGCAACAAAGGTAAGCATCATACACATCACTATCCAAAGATGTCTCTCATCGGTCGATGGCGGATATCCTCAATGTCCTCCATGGTGAATGCTCTGACTGGACGTCTCCCATGCCGTGCTAGAGAAATGAAATGAAATGTTATATTAACGTCTTCAAAAGGCCATAATGACCTATGAGACCAAAAGTTACATCATGGTGGATCTGATACAATGTCTGGATAAAAAAACCCAGAAAATGAAAAATAGAGAGAGAGAGCGTCTACTAAAGACCCAATGGGGAGGTTTTTCACATGAATGAACACACTATGCTATCTAAGGGCTCATTGTTTCACACATAGGTGGACACAAACACATACAATGGCTGGTTCACACATAGGAAGCTCCAAATACCCAACAAATCCCCCTTGGAGTGAAGGTGGTGAGACCCAACACGCAAAGGAAGTAGCTTTCTTCTAACTCCATCACATGTTGCAAGGGAGCGATCTAGCCATACGCACCTCCCGTGCCATGCTAATCCTCCAATCAACAAGTGTCCGAAGTGGCAAAGTCAGCTCTTGGTCACCCCCCCTAGCTCCTAAAAGGGATAAAAGATAACACAGAGCCTTTTATAAGTGAAGGCGATACAGAAATATAAAAGAAAACACACACACAGCGACTATTTAACTCTGATTTCGGGGGAATCCTCGTGTAGAGAACCCATGACTCACGCATAAATGGGAAAAGGAAAATTTTGGAAGTTTGGTGACTTCCATGCTGATGATAAGAAGCTGTTGTTAGGCCGATTTTGTCCTAATTTCTTAAAAGCCCCAAGTTCTTGTGGCTTATGAAGCTTTAATTTGCTGATTCTTTTCATATTTGGGAGAAGCCCCAAATTTTTGCAAAGGTATTGCCTCTGATTTGATGATTTAATTAGCATTTATGTAAAATCCCCAAATTTTCCAGACTGTAGTAGCATCAAGTTTGCAAGAAGATAAAGGAGCTCTAATCAAAAAGTTACCATATGTTGAAAAGGCGCAGCTCTGTTGTAATATATTGATGTTGGGACATCACTAATGTGTAAACAACAGGCGGGCCAAAGGATAGGAGTTGCACGTAGGGCTTGAAGATGCTAGCATCTCGTCAGAGGTGACGTGGCGGAAGACGCTAGTTGCGTAGATGGCGCGAGCTATTGAGCAGCGTACAAGTGGCACTTCAGGGCCGTTGTAGAAACGAAAGGAGACGGGCTTTGATACCATTTGTGGGAATTAGGGTTAGCACAAAAGCAACTATGGAGGATGGAAGATATCCATGTTGTGCGTGTGTAGTGAGAGAGAAAGAGAGAGTTTTTGCATGACTCAATAACTGTTGATTAATGTTGTTATTAGCTTAACATTGTTTTTATAGGCGTTAGAGCCTTATCTTTTGACACACCACACACGGGGGCACTGATGCATGGCAAGTGCCTAGCTTATCACATTTCCACATAAAACAGCTATAAGAGGTTGTTCACACACATAAACACACATTGCACATCTAAGGATATGTTTCAATGTTTACCATATAAATTTTTACCAGTCAAAAGAGAATGGCAATTGGGTGGATTCTTGATCTGTAGATAGAAGTAAATCCATTGTATCTCCCAACTATGGGGACTTGAAGAGCTTCTACATGTCTTGTAAGAAGTAAATCTGTTGTATCTTCCAACTATGGGGGACTTGAAGAGCTTCTACATGGCAATTCGGTGGATTCCATGATTTGTGGATAGAAGTAAATCTGTTGTATCTTCCAACTATGGGGACTAGTAAATCTGTTGTATCTTCCAACTATGGGGACTTGACGAGCTTCTACATGTCTTGCAAGTAGGATGATACCCTAAGTTGGCCAATGGCTATCCTCATAGCATGGGACATGAAGGCATTCGATTACTTGGTCTCTGTGTGAAACCAATTGTTGTGAATCTTAGGAAATGATCTCTATAGAATTGCATCTTAGTAGGCAATGGACCTTGATCCATGTGTGTAGCCACCCTCACTGCCCTTGGCCGGGCACACCCAAGTTTGTGAACCCAAGATCGGGCACACCCAAGTTCATGAACCTCAAGTGCGGGCACCCCAAAGGGTCACCACAAGTCACACAAGGAGGGTATCTTTGGCTGCCCCACTCCCCAAACTTAGGGGCCACATTGGCTACGCACTTGACCGCTTGGAAGCGGTGCTCACCTACTTGTGCTTGGCGCCTCTCACCTACTCCAACGACATTTCTCAGTGACCACTTTTAGCACTTGGCTCGTAATAGCCCAAGGGGCCATGCCCATTGTATAAAGAGAGACTTTGGTGTACTGAGAGAGGATCCCCAATGCAATACATGATTTTGTGCTGTTCCAACTCTTGCCTACTTCAATCTTGTGTATGTGCATGTCACTCTTGGAAACTGTTAGCTCCTGTGTTGTATTCCATTCTTGAGTTTGTGTGAGTGTGTAGTGGAGTGGGACAGAGTGGTCGCCATCTCCCTAGCCTATGCCAACTCTTGAGGGTATATTGCCCTAGAGAGGACCCTAGTGATTTTTAGTGTGCCGACATGTCAGGCAACTGAGTTTGCTACAGATACACTAAAAATTTGGCGATCTTGTTGGGGACTCTTGTGAGTCAGGAGTTCCCAAAATTTTGAGTCTGTGGTAGTTCATCATCTCTGCATGCCTAATACACGCCCTCGAGTGAGCTCTAGTTCTATCAGTCCCATCAAGAGTCCCCTCTCTGTCAAGTGCTACTGATGCAAACGGCCAGTCAACTTTTTGCCTCTCGGAAGTCCTGTTGCCCCTCTACCCATGGCCGCAGTAAATCATGGTCACCCTGCGAACAACCATGGTATTGGGCCGGATTAACATCAAGCTTTCCATGTTCAAAGGCTCCACCTCGAAAGATGGAGATGACCATGAGCGGCGCTTCATCTCTATGTGCAAAAGCCGTGGTCTAGAGAGGGAGGATGCCTACTTGGCTCTATTTCCATCCAGTCTAGTAGTCAGTTTGCAAGCGACCATTTTGTGGAGTGGCCCAACTATGAAGACCGCATTCTCCAAGACCTGGGAAGACTTCAACTCTTGCTCAGGGTGAGTGTGTTTGAGCTGATAACACGAACAAGGGTCTTGGTATCCCGTTTGCCAGTCTACCCGGTTGACTTCATGGGCAAGCAATGGGTGCTGCAAGCCTTGCCCAACAAAATGTTGAGATTTGAGGTGACTTGTGAACTAGAGAGAAGAGTGGAGACTTATCCCACATTGATGTACAAGCCCAAGTTGTACTCTCCTCATATAAAAGGGTGCCATTTCAAGCAATGTATCACATCAACTTAACTCAAGCAATATCAAGTAAGTCTATTTGGTTCATATTTGTCTCTCTTTTGGTCTTGCCATTTGTTCAAGTAATCGTGTTTAGCATTCTATTTGATCCACCATAGCTTAGCCTAGCTCTCAGTCCATGTTTCTCTACATGGTATCAGAGCCGGGATGGCTAGGGTTGTCTTGATAGGTCATTAGGGTGAGGTCCTTCTCTCTCTTCCACTCTTGGAAAGTGGTGCCACCAAATAGAAGTGCCGCTGTTCAAGGTGGAGGGAGACTAGGGTTGCATTAGTTTTCTTTTTCATGCACATTTCTCTTGCATAAGCACATTTCATTAGCCTCACTAACCCTCTCTTATCCACTCTTTTCTATGCATCTCATAGCCTTCAACAACCAACCCTAATCAGCAATTCAAGTGCTCATCATCAAGCGTGTGAAGACTTTTTACTTTTGGCAGTCAAGGTGTGTATAGCTGAGCAAGCAGTCGTGTGAGCACTGAAACGCTTGCAGCAAGCAAAGGGCTACGCTGAGGCGGCTCCCTGTAAAAACCAACGAGGCCATAAGGCTGGCTGATGCGTCATCAACAAGGCATAACCAGCATTCAAGGTGATACACAGTAGCAAGTAGCAGAGGCGGAAAAAACGGAGATCAACTCTGAGGCAAACACTGTGAAGGCGGCGACCAACTCTGGAACGCAACCACCAGCGCAAGCAGCAATCAGCAAATCATCCTCCACGTGGCAGCAATAAAAAAAGCCGTGGAAGATAAGGAAATATTTGGCCACAAATTTCTCTTTTTTTTGAGGATAAGATTTATTTATTTTTTGGTTTAAAGTGCCTTCTTTAGGAGGCTGTTCACATGTTGCCATTTCTCCTTGGACACTCACACTCCTTGCATTAACATCAAGCACTTAGCCTTTAAGTTTGGGCGTCATCGCATGTTGTAAAAGAGGTAAAGACACTGTCGACAGTTATGGTAAGATCCCCTTGTCGTGCATAATGGAGAAGCTCACATAAGAGCAAAATAAGTTTAATGGGGATAACTTTTACACCTGGCAAATGAAAACCATGTACACATTGATGAGAAAACAGCTATGGGGTCTAATTGAGCCTAGTGAAGAGAGTGATAGCACATCTCACTGAACACATTCAACAATCACAAAGCACTTGGCATAATAGCTCAGAGTTTGGGAGATGAAGTCATACATCACGAAGGCATGGGATGAACTCAACCAAGTCTTTGAAAGCGAGAAACCAAGAGCTCCAAGATAAACCTTTTGATGCAGTTTTACAGATTGGACAAAGAAGAAGCTGACACAATGGCAGCTTACATCAATAAGTTCAAGGCACTTAAGCAACAACTAGCAGGAATCAAGAAGAAGATTGAAGAAGATGAAGCAGTTGTAGTTCTCCTCAGCAGCGACGACGATGACAAAACCTCCTATTATGTGTTTGTGTCCACACTCAAAAATGTCGACAAAACTCTAATTGAAGTTGAGTCTTCACTACTTGAGCATGAGTCTAAACTTAAAAACACATCAACTGTTACTCAAGGAATCAGTCAAATTGCTTTGTATGTTGAAAAAGGAGAAATTGTCAGAAGTAATCACTGTGGTAAGCTTGGTCATATCTTTGCAAATTGTTGTTTCAAGAATAAACCAAAAAGAATTTGTAGTGCTTTTGGAAAAATTGGGCACTTGGAAGAACATTGCTACTCCAAACAAAATCAACAAAACAACTATGTGGAAGATGATCACTTTGTGGCAGATGTCTCTAGCTCCACAACTTTCCTTTAAAAACATTGTATGTCCTATCCTCTGGCACCAATGATGTATGTCCTATCCTCTGGCACCAAGGTAGAAGAAATAGCCAGGTTTGTAACCCTACTCTTAGAAGAGACCTCGAGACCTCAAAGATAGGTCAAGTCTCTATCAAGGGGGGGACCTGGCTCTTAGAGATGACCTCTAGGCCTCAAAGATAGGTAAGTCACTATCAAGGGGTGTTGAGATTTATCAAAAGATGACCTCTAGGCCTCAAAGATAGGTCAAGTCACTATCGAGAGTGGAGATTTATCCCACAAGCCTAAGTTGTACTCTCCTCATATAAAAGGGGGATCATCTCTCATGCATCGACTCCGGCGAGCCCGCCACCTGTGCAGGTATCAATGATGATCTTCCTAATAGTGTGCTTTGGCAGGCCCAAATTTGAAACTTCATATTTGGGCCCCCCAATTGGAGGGGAAAGTTGCACTTTTCCTCTCGAGTTGAAGGCCCGGATCTGAAATTTCACATTTAGGCTCCTAAATTGGAGGGGAAAATTGCACTTTTCCTAAGGTCCAAATGTGAAATTTCAGATTTGGACCCTCAGTCTTCAAATTTTATGTATATAATTGTTTTGGTCTATCGTTTCATTGTATATCTGCCCTGTGTGTGCAAAAATCATGTGAAGGCCCAAATATGAAATTTCACATTTAGGCTCCTAAATTGGAGGGAAAAATTGCACTTTTCCTAAGGTCCAAATGTGAAATTTTAGATTTGGGCCCTCAGTCTTCAAATTTTATGTATATAATTGTTTTGGTCTATCATTTCATTGTATATCTGTCCTCTGTGTGTAAAAATCATGTGAAGTATCCATGTGCTTCTGTAGCCACTCCCTAGAATGTGCAATGAGCAGGATTTCATCAGCGTATAAAAGGATAGAAACAAGAATACCTCCTAGAAAAGCTCCTCTTCTTTCGGTTGTGTCGTTGTGTCAATGAAGTCTAAGATGTCATATATGTAAAGTCCAAAGAAGGTCGGAGTTAGTGGGCATTCTTATTTCACTTCAATGGTGCTAGATACCTTCTCAGATCCTCTTAAGCATGTCTCCTTGCCAATAACTGACTCATATAAGGCAATAATAGCCTAGATCATGTCAGACGGCACCCCGAGATGTTGTGAGACGGGCCCGAGGCAATGTATCAAAAGCGTTGTGGAAGTCCACAAAGCAGCAATATAGTCCGCAACCATTTGCCTTGGCTTGTTGTCGAAACCGTGAATATGTGATCCAACGTGGAGAAGGTCCTCCTGAACCCTTACCTGTTTTGGTGCCCTGTTTCCCTCTCTCTTTGCTAGTGTGCTGAGTTCAGACTCAAGTATAGATCCATAGAGCTTTGCCAAGATATGGCCAATCATGGTGGTTCTGTGGTTATTAGGATCCATGGGGTCTTCCATCTTATGGATAGGCGCAATAATGTGATGATTAGGTGGGGGGAAAGTCCTATGAGAGGGTTCTATTAAACAAACGGGATAGGAGGGGTGCCGGGGTGTCGCCTGCATAAGAGAGGTGCCCAACCATAAGCCCCTCATGATCCTATGATTGGCCATTATGGAGCTTGCGTATAGCCTTCACCACCATGTTTCACGTGAAGAAGGTGGATGTGCTGGGACGTGCGTGAGGTGGATGTGGGATGTGGGGTATGTGGTATAATGCGTATACATATGAATGTGGGTGTGTGATGGGGGTGGGTAATCCTACGCCAAAACTCGTTAGAATTCTTGCTTAGGAAGAGTAAGGTGTTCACGACAATGTGCACGGAGTAAGGTATCGATTAGTCCATACAGCTTCACGCTTCTGGAATATGGTAGCTAACTCTCGCAAAAGATGTGCACGTGTGATACGCCATTTGTCGTTATACCTCAGAATTGCGTCATTCATCGTCATATCAACAATTCTGAGGCATGGTAATTGTGTGGTTTTTGGCGGTGGACCGGTAGGGGTGTGGATAACTTTCGATGGCATATGTGTTCAGGATGGTTGTGAGCAGTGAGGTGAGGGTGGTGAGGGGTGCAGATGGGTCTACATGCAAGAGATGACGATAGAGATGATCTACATAGATAATATCACAAGCATGGGTGAATGGATCTAGGTGTAGTGTGAGATACATGTGGTAGCCCCCTCTCCTAGCTCTAGTGCATCTTTGTGTAGAAGATGGTCCCGTTCAGTGAAAGTCTCCCTAAATCCCCCAATGTTTGACCAAAAAGTCTCGTTTTTGCAGTTTGAGATTGCCATCCTCAGAATTGTGGTCCCATAGACCTTTTGTCCCTATTTGGGACATCTGTTTGTGATGATGACCTTGGCATCTCTATAAACTATCCATTTTCCCGCCTTACGAGCTTCAAGCACCTGCGGCATGCTCATTTTCCTATCCTCCACTTGTGTGGGAGTGAGGTCACCTTTGAGGGCTGCTCTATGATCCAAGAATGCTTGCCGGCTAGTGGTGTCCTTGAATTTGAGTAGTGGGTGGGCATGTGTGGTGTCCTTACTTGCTCTCCATGCATCCATGTATGGTGTGCCTTCTATGTCCATTTTCCGACACAGTGTGATGGCGTCTGCCTTGGCAGTCTCCCCTTCTTGTAGCCCAACCACCCGCCCATGTAATGCTATCATGAGCTTGGACATTTTCCAGTATGAAAGGGGTCTGGTGGACTCTACAACGTCTAAATATTTGGAAAGTACAAGATTTGGGAATGGGGGATTATCTTGGAATACAAAGCATCAGACTCCTGAAGTCTATGCCAAGTGTCAGTAGATTGGAATCTGGCTAGAGGGCCCGTATACTTGATGTGCTGGCTGAATTGAAGATTGTACTAGTTGTACCCACCCATATGGTTCTGTTGTGGTAGAGATAGAGAGGTATTTGTGGTGTTGAATATTTGTAGTTTTTCTCTAAGAATTGGAAGGCTTGGTCATTGGGGAAGATTAGTACCCTTGACTGGTATATTGGCTTCTACATACATACTTTATATGTTCATGGATTCTTGGGCATGAGATGGACAGCCCTATTGTACTTTGGTTTATGGTTATGTACATGGATAATCCTGCAAGAACCCCTATTATGGGTGAGCCCTCAAAGCTTGTAGAGATTTCAAATACTCCTTGGTAATAAAATTATCCAAGGGTGGTGTCGGCCCATTCCGGCCCGAGTGTCGTGTCCATTGTGCAAAGTTTACATCTTTCAGCATCAACTGAATAAGGATCAATGTGTATGGTCATGTTTAAATGTTAAGTAAGTATTTGATGGTATCTAAATGCGTGTCAAAGTCCTCAGTCCCCCGGGCAAGTGAGTTATATTGGTATTAGGCATTGGCTTTTTCACACTCGTGTGAAGATGATCCTGTTAGGGTGTAAGCACTTGCTTTGAGTGTAGTTAAAAACACCCGACCTATCCACTTCTGGGAGCTAAGGCATGTGCAAAAGACAATTTGATTTATGGATTCTTAGAATCTATTTTGGAATTGTGGAATTGGCTTTATTGTTTATACTCTCTTCTATATGGAATTGAATATTTATGTCTGATTTATGGATCTTATTATCAAGCTCAAGGAAAACTGATATGGGAAAAATATCTTTTGGTTGGCATGGTGGGTTCATAATCCTCATGTCATAGGATCGGACCCGGAAAAGGAGAGCTAAGTATACTTTGAGTTTACAAAGTTGGTGCTTTTGCTACTTATTATGAAGTGCTTTTGATGTTCACGAACCCTTGTATGCCTGTACAAGGAAATTAGTGTGTTGCTGTTTGCCTTGAGGTGGTTTTAGGGAAACATTGTTTATGGCTCCCTTCATTGGGATGGATTATGTTTCTATTTGGGATGCATTGGACTTATGCGACTAATGGATCGAGGATTTCTATTGGCAGCTGAAATGCCTTTAAACTATTGGTGGCCGAAATTCCTGTAAACTATGTGTAGCAAAAATGTTTATGGAGCACCAAGATATTTATGTGTGTGAGTGATTCTTACCTCATGTTACACACTTGAGCCCACCACTTCTCCAAGGCGTGGTCAAAGTACCAACATGGAGTGCAAGTGGTAAGACTAGACATGACACCTGGTTGGCAGGGGGCTTATGTTTATGCCAAGGGTCATGTGGACTGACACCTTGTTGGTAGGAGACTATGACTATGCCAAGTGTCAGTAGATTGGAATCTATTATGCTGGGGACTTGATGTCTGCGCTCGGATCTTCTGGACGTTCTATATCCGCGTGCGCAATCAATCAGTCTTCTATTTATCGGCATGGTCTTCTCATGTGTAAGCATAGAAGCCAGTGGAGAGTAGCATGCGTTTGACGTGACATTGGGGATTGGGGAACGAGTAACTGCTTCTTGGAGTAAGGATAGAGAGACATGCTTATGATATCTCGACTTCCAAAGCATTTTCAGCTTGTACATATCCAAGAGGAAGTAGCTGAAAAGGACTCCTGAAGGTTGGGTAGCAGTGTAGCACTCATTTGTCGGCTGTTGCAAGAGTTAGAGAAATAGGAAACCATGCCAAAAAGTATGTGTATGGACTGGTTATGCTGAAAATTGCTCCTTTTTTTCCTCATGAAGTAGATGCCTCTTTTCCTCTAAGGGACAGAGAGGATAAGCTTTTCCAAATGGATAGTAGGTGGCCAATGGGCCACCTCAACAGGAGCCACACCTCTCCTGTAAGTGGAGAGGGTGCCCAATAAATTGTCCACACTCTTTTACTCAGAAGTGTGCTTGATTTATGAGAGTTTGGCTGGCTGATCTAATAAGTGCCGAAACTCACTTATAACTTGTCCACCCAGTCTTTAATGAAGTGTGGATGTCCAAACTCACTTCTAATTTCTCCGGCTGCACTTTAATAAAGTGTGGACCTGCAAAGCAACACAATGAGCTAAAATACAAGTAAGCTTAAACAAAGTTTAGGGTCACACATACCACCTGTCTACAGTCCAGCAGCATGGACAGAATAGAGATTCACATGCACGGTTCATGAGAGAGCATCCCTTGCCCGTAAACTAGACACAGATCTTGCAGGCAGTAAAACATTTCATGGGAAAATAGTTCTAGGCATGCAAGTATGCCATGCATAAGAACAATCTCCCTTTCATTTAGCTTGTAGTAGGCGGTCATTCCGAGCGTAGATATTACATCCCGAGGCCAACTGGAATACCGTTATTTGGACATGGGCATGGACCAAAATCCCTACCCTCATATCTAGCCTACTGGCCCCTAGTGTAGACATTAGTCCCCCACCATGACGTGCTAGTCTACATGACACTTGGTGTAGACATAAGTCCCTTGCCACGAGGTGTCTTATCCACACTATGGAGCCCGTCCATAGGTCCTGAAGCATAGGGAATGACCAACTTTGGATTTTTGAGATTGTGTTGTCTCGCCCACTTGTTGGGACATGATTATATCTTGGATACATGGCTTGAAGCTTAAAGTTGCGGATAACTTTTAAGAAGTTGTGGAGGATGTCACCTGCCTGGACATTTTCCAGTATGAGAGGGGTTTGGTGGACTCGAGGACATCTAAATAGTTGGAAAGTACAACCTTTGGGAATGAGTGATTATCGTGGAATACAAAGCATCAGGCTCTTAAAATCAAGGGGGTTACTATTTTTGGACAACCTTGACGGAAATTTTGTTCATGTCATTCCATCTGTAAGGGAAGGAAATGGGGGGACATGTCAAAGCACATTTGGCAGAAGGTCTACTAGTTGGGATATGTTTAGAGGTGAAGTTTATGGGGAGAACCATCTCTTGAATTGGGACAAGTGGCCTCACACTTGTTACCTGAACTCTCTACTTGTTACCTGAACTCTCCACTTGTCAGTGTAGCCTTCACTTTCCATTTTTACTCATGGGAGTCCCAAATCTATAAACTAGAGTCCATTGTCTTCATTTTGAGGAGGCTCTCTCTTCCTGTAGGCTTTGGTCTACCGTGTTGTCTACTCGCCTTCTTGTCAACATCACTCTATGGAGAGCCTACACTACTTCACTCCCCTCTACAAAAGCCATTGTACCTGCTGTACTAGCCCCTATACCGGCTGTACCGACTCCACCAATCCATGTATCTACTGTACTAGCCGCTATATCCATGTACTAATCATTGTACCTATTGTACTAGTTGCTATATCCATGTACCAATCATTGTATCTACTGAACCGGTTGCTCCAACCCCTATATGTGGTGTACTAGCCATTGTACATGATTTGCTGGTTGAAGTAAAGATTGTACTAGGTCTACCCACCCATATGGTTCTATTCTGGTAGGCATAGAGAGGTATTTATGGTGTTGAATATTTGCAGTTTTTCTCTAAGAATTGGAAGGCCTGGTCATTGGGGAAGATTAGTACCCTTGACAGGTATATTGGCTTCTGCATACATACTTTATATGTTCATGGATTCTTGCGCAAGAGATGGACAGCCCTATTGTACGTTCGTTTATGGTTATGTACATGGATAATCCGGTAAGAACTCCTAATATAGGTGAGCCCTTAAACCTTGTACAGATTTTAAACTCTCCTTGGAAATAAAATTATCCAAAGAGGGGAGGGATTTGCCCATTCTGGCCCTAGAGTCGGCCAATTGTGCAAAGTTTATATTTTTCATCATCAACTGAATAAGGATGAATGGGTACGGTCATGTTTAAATGTTCAGTAAGCATTTGATGGTATGTCCCCGAGAAAGAACCGTCCAATAGAGTAAGTTCCAACTTTCGAGTTACTTCGAGCTGGATTTATCCGGCCTTCATCCCGCCCTTTGCTGCACCTATCTTGTTTGTGTTGAAGAAAGACAAGTCCGCATGATTATGTGTGGAGTAAGGGCTCTTAACAAGCTCACAGTGAAGAACAAGCTCCCAATGCCTAGGATTGATTATATCCTTGAGCAACTCAACAGCGCAAAGTTCTTTTCTAAGATAGACGTGAGGAGTGGCTATCATCAGGTTTGGATCTTTACGGTTGTCATCCTAAAAACAGCCTTCAAGACTGAATGTGGCCAGTACGAGTTTGTTGTGCACTAGTGACGTTTAACAAGATGATGTCTTGGGTATTTGTGGAGCTCATAGGAAAGTGTGTTCATCTTTTTAGATGATATACCCATCTTTTTTGCTATTGCTGAGCAGCATGAATGCAAAAAGTCTTGCAACTTTTGCAAGACAATGCGTTCTACATCAATGCAAGAAAGAGGGAATTTGGAGTAGAAGAAAGTCATTATTTGCGATATGTTGTGTAGACGGGATTAGCCTCGATCGTGAAAAGACAAGGGCAGTTCTCGAATAGGATGTTTCCAAAAATTCTCAAGAGATCCTCTCTTTTGTAGGTCTCTGCCAAGCATACAGTTCCCATATGGACAAGTTTTCTAACCTTGCAGCACCTCTTACAGATCTGTTTAAGGGTGTGAAGACGTGTCGATAGAAGGTCTTTTTCACGGGAAAAGAACTCCATGCATTTCATATAATGAAGAAAGTTGCATCTGAGTCTCCGGTTCTCAAATTGCCCTCATGGGATGATCCTTTTGGCGTGATTATCGATGCCAGCAATTTAGCCATAGGAGTTGTCCTCCACCAGGGTGGGCATCCAGTGGCTTATAATAGCTGGAAATTAAATGGTGCAAAAAAGGAATTGTCCTCCACCAGGAAGGATGTCTAGTGGCTTATTATAGCCTGAATTTAAATGATGCAAAAAAGAATTATTTTGTGTATGACAAAGAGTTATTGGGGGTGATGATATCTCTTAAGCATTGGAAACATTGACTTTACGGGAGAGATTTCATAGTTAAGATAGATCATTAGGCACGTAAATGGTTGCAGACCATGCCTAGTGCCCAATGGAGTGACACTGCCTGGTGGTGTTGTTGAATTTGAGGAGTAGTGCACAGGCAATTGTGGTGTCCTTACGTGCTCTCCATGCATCCCTACATGGTGTGACCTAGGGAAAGAAAGAAAGAAAGAAAGTTATATTAAACGTCTTCAAATGACCATAAGGTCTACGAGACATAAGGGATTACAAGATCATGTGTTACAAAAAACTGGTAAACAGATGAAAAAGACAAAATAATGCTGCCTATCTAAAGCCCCAAGGCTTTGGGCCTTGGGTCATGTGTACATCATGTAGCTGGTTGTCCATGCCATCCACATCTACATCTAGGATTCATTGCTAGGAAGGGGTGGCTCCAATACCACTCAAGTATGTCCCAAACCTGGACCTGTTGTGTGGAGAGTTTGCACCTGGGCGGGCATGGACGTTGGGCTTGTTGGATCTGTCATGCTCTCTCAATGGTGATCCCTCGTTGATGGGTGTTTTGGGTAAGGCAATGGCGGGTCTGCTTGAGTTGGGGCTCCTCCTGCTCATGGGTATGTCTGGTGACCTTGGGGATTGTTGTCTGGAAAAAAAACAGTGTGAGGGCTCTCTATCATGTTTTCTGCCCTCGTTTCTGTGCCCTGAACAGTCTATCTCTGTGGGAACGCATCTCGACTAGAAATAGGCGTAGGCAATGCTGATCCTCGTAATCCATCACCCTAGAGAGGGGGCCAAATCCCTCCCTGAATAGGCAATGGCATCAGCTCCAAATCTCATAGTATATTGGGCATTTGCAGATATAGTGCTCCTCTGTCTCTACCTTCCTAGTGGAACACATCTGACAAATCCTCTGCTCCTTCTGCATGCCCTCATATGTCCCTATCTTTATACTCAACGAGTGTGATGAGACTTGGATCTGTCTAATGGCCATCCTCATGGCATGCGACATGTGTCTTTGTAGGTAGCGTGTGTCCCCATTTGGTCCCTTCACCATCACCATTTGGTCCCTTCACCAGTCTTGATCAGTGTTTCACACACTGAACAGAGCCAAGGTGAGAATGGGGATTTTCCACAGAAGAAAGCTGAAGCATTTGCTGGCAAAGTTTGGCTTGAAAGATGGCTACAGAGCATGAGCAGCATGGGATTTTAATCATTAAAGTGACTTATAAGGTTTATAAGTGAGTGTGTTCACATATTATTAAAATCTGGCTGGGCTTATTATTATTTTTGGGCATGGATCACTGGATAGAAAGAGGTGCCTAGCACAAACGTGGGCAACAAGCTGGGAAAAAGTATAAAGTGGATATCCTGCAGGCCTAGTCGCTATCTCTAGGCCCTATATAAGCATGTCAAACGAGCTCATACAGACATCTCTCGGCCCATTTGCATACATACATGGTGTACCAGCTGTTTGCTGTAGCCTAGAGCCATTAACGCAAAGGAGAGAAGGTCTACTGCTGTTCCATCCATGCCCAACAGCAAGCACATATTGCTAGCTTGGTGGAAAGCACAAGACATACAGTGCCGTGCCATGTGATTCAAGCTGCCGCACGTGGCCAATTCAATGCTTGCTCACCTTGCCCCTGTTGGGCATATTCTGCGATTAGTGCACTCCATCAGAGAACATGGCGGAAATCAGTAAATGCAGGTCTACTCCACCGTTGGGAGGAAAAAAGCAGCATCTTGGGGGCTGTCCACCTGTGTGCATAGGCGGGTCAGTACACCAGCTCCAGCCCCAGGCAGATGTGAGTCCTCTTGGTCATTTTAACATCAGAGATTGCCCTACAGTTTGTCGATTGCATTCATACAGCAGTACCAGCAAATACTCCGCAAGGTGGGGGCCCTTCTGAGGGTTATTGGGACCCAACCTTGTGTACTTCTTTCTCTCTCTCACGGACATTATGTATACATCATTTTGGTCTCATAGACCCTTTGGGTCTTTTGAAGACGTTAATATAACTTTCTTTCTTTCTTTCTTTCTCTCTACACCATCTATCTCTTGCATAATGATTAGCGTTTGTCAACCGATCGACCACTTGCATTAAGCTTTCGCATGTAACATGATGAATACTGAACCATAGAAAAGAGAAACTGTACACAACTAGCTACATAAGTTAGAGTATTTATGTGATGCCACATGATGAGAATATGTGTCATACAGTAATACCATCCTCCTCTAGAATAGAACGCAAAATAGCCAGAGCATCTCCCCTGTGTGATGGAAGCTGGCCATGTCGTCAAAGGAAATCTTGGATCTGCAACCGTTGGGTGGAGGGATGAGGGCTTGAGGATGTGGGGCGTTTGGCTATAATGCGGACGTGTGGTCACATAATGATACCATCCTCTTCTAGAATTTCCTGTAGAGCCGCAACAATGTTAGGGGTTTGGGGTTGAACCTCTCTGGGGTCTGAGGAGGTCGTGATGTGTACCTGGCGACTAGGTGGTCCCTTTGAGGTTCTGGAGTGTTTTGCTCTTAGTACAAGTGGAGCTGCTCTCTGGTACTGCACAAGTGCTAGAGGTCGAGAGGGCTGGACCGAGCCTAATCTGTTGGATATGAGGTTGCAGGACACGAAAAGCAAGTGTGCCTGTTAAGAAAGGCTCTTTATGGTTTGGAACAAGCTCCGAGGGCTTGATATTTGAAGATACATGCGTGTTTGAGCAGCCAAGGGTTTCCAAACAGTCCAACTGAGGGCACTCTCTACATTTGGAAGGAAAAAATCAGATTTGGTCATCAAATTGCTTTATGTAGATGACATAATGTTGACAGAGAATAATGTAGATAAAATTTTTGGCAGTGAAAGCTGAATTGGGGACAAGTGTTGAGATGTCAAATCTTGGTCTTTTGCATTATTGGACGTAGAGTTTGTGCACAGAGAGAGAGAGAGAGAGGGAGAGAGAGAGAGAGAGAGATGAAAATGAAATGATATATTAACGTCTCTAAGAGGCCACAGTGGCCTATGAGACCAAAACTGAGAGTACATCTAAAGTTGGTGTCTCATCAAAGAGCCAAGGAGTCAAGGGGGACTAGTCCATGTCCTCTCTGTGTCCACTCTGATGATATCCATCTTGATCACGCGGTTTTGCTCTGAGCGGGTGAGATGCAAAAACGGACAATTGAGATTGTACTGAAAGGGTGGTAGTGCCTCTTTCTGCAAACCATGTAGGTCAAACCATGATCTCATCTGAGCGTACCAACAATGAGTATCTCCATCCTCTGCCAAGTGTATGGATGAGGGCAATGCCAATCGGGAGTACCTCTGCTGAGGGAGCTCCCATAGCCACTGTAAAAAGGTAACTGATTGGAATCATAGTAACATGGGACGGGGAACGGGGACGGGGACGGGGATTCCTGGGAACTGGGACAAGGAACGGGGGACGGCATACAAAATATGCAATTTTAAGTAAGCACTCATTTAAGAAACTTAACAATACTAAAACAAAGTCACTTTACACTTCCAAAGCATCAATATTAAGTCATACTAGCAAAAAAATGGGTGTTACAAAAAAGGAGATTGGGCACCGAGGACCTAGTCGCCAAAGGCTAAAGCAAAAGACAAGGGCAAAGGCCAGGCCCTAACCACGTAAGTGGCATACAAAATAGAGACTATCACTAGAGTAGTACATACGTTAAAAAGCCTCAACGGGCATGTGAAGTGCTGGCCTCACGATCATGGGTCCCTGCAATGCGTGCAGGCTCTATAGAGATGTCCTCCACTTGCTCCTCCAACTCCTTATCATCTTGAGATATCTCCCACTCGGTAAATGCATCAGCCTTTGCAGCTGCACTCTTGCAAAGTATTCATAAGTTTGCACTCACAAAGACTAGATCATTTGCTCGTTCCACCCCAAGACGGTTCCTCTTCTTCGATGCAATGTGACTGTATGAGCTCCAAAGTTGCTCTAGGCAAGAGGAACTCGCTGCCTGGCTGAGAATGCGTATGGCTAGATGCTGAAGCTTAGGTCGATCCGAACCAAAATCTTTCCACCACAAAGCAGCCCCAACTTTGAAGTGATCATCCTGTGCATCCATGTCTCCATTAGAGCCCTGAAAGCTCCTATACCTAGACAACTGGTCACGGATCTTCCGCCTAACATTTGGGTCAGGCACAAGTCGAGTCAAGATAAGTCTCCATAGCTTGCTCACCTCTGCGCCACTTTCTTGCCCTTTACCTTGAAACTCAGGGTCGACCACATAGGCTGCTGCATGCAAAGGAGAGGAGTAGGAGTTCCACCTACGCACACATAGGGCACGGATCTCCTCGTACCTGTCCTCGTCTGGCTCCAAATCCCTCAGCTTCTCTATCATGCTATCCATAGCCTCATATACCTTGCCGATGCATGGCTTCATACCATCCACAAGCCTCATCAAGTGGACAATAGGTTGAACCATAGCATCAATGCACTTCACTTTTTCCCAAAAATCAGGGCTCTCTGCTTTTTCCTTGCATAGAGCTCCTGTCTCAGTGGAAGCCAATGGTGAAGAAGTGAACTCGTCACTAATGAACAGTTTGCACCACTACACTTTTTCAATGAAAATCGGTGGAGCATCAAGAAGTTGTAGGCAAACCTCGTATCTGAGTATTTGAGGAGCTGACGGCTAGATTTTTTGGAGAATTCATGGTGTAGGAACTGATGGATTGTGACAAATGTCACTATTTGGCTGCCCACTTGGATGATAGGCCGGATCCATGGCAAGTCCCCAATATCCTTCAAGAGATTATTTAAGCAATGTGCCATGCAAAATGACACGGTGATGTTGGGGTACATGCTCTCAATGATCGCTCCGGTTGCCCTGTTTGAAGCCTCTCCATCAGCAACAAAGCCCACAACTAGGTCTGGGCCAATGATCTCTATGCCACTAGCCCACTCTGCTGCTAGCACATCAGCACTCTTCCCGGTCCCAAAAGCATCATGTGAGGCGATGAAGTACATCTCACCGCGGGAATATGCGACAAGGCCATGGATGGACCTCTTCCGCGTATCACTCCATCCATCGGCTATCAGGGACACTCCATTCCTTGCTCATTGTCGCTTCGTGTTTTTTGTTGCTTGCTTCACAAGCCTCTTCTCCTTCTCTAGCAATGTGGTGCGCAAGGACTCCGATGATGGGGGCATATAGTTTGGACCATACTCCCCTATCTTCTTCACCATGACCTTGAAGTAGTCCGATCTATATCCACAAAAAATGAATAATTTAATAACCGATCAACTTCAAAGTTCAAAGTTCAAGTAACTTGTAAGAGGAACATTGTAAAATGATAGATCTTAAGCTAGACATCTTAATTCTTGATTACCTGGCAGCATGGAAAGCAATGTGGTCATGAAAGAAGAAGCGGGCTATGGCCATATCCACCTCTTCCTTCTTGGGGTCCCAACTACCCTCAAGAGTACTTTGCCGGCGTGAGTGTGTGGATGTGGCGGCATGGAGAAGGATGGTGTTGGGGCCCGTTCTTGTGGGGCGGGTGATGCGCCCGCGGGTGCCGATGAAGTGGATGCAGATGTGGATGCCGAACCTTGGGATGGCCTCACTAGTGTTGCGGGATCCACGGCCACATGCGGCACTCTCCTCCTTGAAAGCAAGGCCTCATATGCGGCAACACGTTCAAGAAGCCTCCTTCTCGTCTTTGGTGTGACCTGATCACAAAATCGGACCTCATGACCGGGCTCATGCAAGAGGTGAGCTCTCACTTTATCTGCCCCACCCGTTCGCCTATATGGACATAGCTTGCAGGACCATGGGCGAGAGCCTCCTCCACTTCCGGGATGATCGGAGTTGACCTCTTCCCACCAAGACCAACCTTCGGTCCTCCTTCCTCTATTCGTATTGGCGCTGCCGGAACGAGGTGCGGGGGATGGTCGCGATGAAGATGCCATGGAGGCAAGTGCCAAGGAGGCTTGAGCAATGGAGGTGAGTGTAGGAGAGAGATGTAGGAGAGGCTAAAGCAAGAGGAGGTGAGACCGTGAGTGTAGGAGAGGCTTGAGCAATGGAGCTGAGAGTAGGAGAGAGATGTAGGAGAGGCTTGCCAATGGAGAGGCTAGAGCAAGAGGTGTAGAAGAGCAACAAGACTACAAGTGACAACTTGAAATTACAACTTACCCAAGGTCCCAATGCCACATGAGCCTTGGCCCTTGAGGCTTGAGGAGAGCTACAGTCTTGCCGGGCTGCCCAATGCCCACTTGAGTCTCGAGCCTTGAAAGTTGAGGAGTGTTGAGCCAATGAGCTTTCCACTTGAGCCTTGAAAGTTGAGGAGCGTTGAGGCTTGAGCTTGAGCCTTGCTTGAGCCTTGAGGAGTGTTGCAAGTGCCAAGAGGCAAGAGCTAAGAGGCTAGAGCAAGTGCCAAGGAGGCCCGAGGTGAGTCTTGAAGACTTGAAGACTTGAAAGTTTCCTATAGCATGTGCCAATGGGGGCTCTTCTTATAGCCATGGGCCAAGTGGGGAGGGCTGCTCAACGGCTACAGGGCGCCCAATGACAGACTGGTCAACGTGGCGCAACGGTCAGCTGACCATCCCGTCCCATTCCGTCCCACACGAATCGCCGTCCCGCCGTCCCGGAATCGCCGTCCCCTTGTTACAGCGTGGGCTCACACGTCCCCTGGCCGTCCCTTGTCCGTTTTCGTTCCCGCACGTTATGGGACGGCGTTTCCCCCGTCCCAGGGGTTCGTCCCCCACGTCCCCTGTGACTATGCTTGGAATAGGGCCTTGGTTACTACTGGTGGGGAACCCAGCTCAACCCGAACAATCTCATGTGGTACTGATGATTTTCTCCGAATCATGTGGGCAATCATCATAATCAGTGGTCTCTCCATTTGCCTCCATCCCTCATCTGTCCTTTTCTGAGGTCTGTGATGTATATTGGGCCCCCGAATTGGAGCTCCGTATAGGAGGGTCGGTGTGACAAGCGTATCAAATAGCCACAATTTGGTGCGTGGCTCCTGAAACTGTATGTGTGCACACTGCCTCTCAAGTGCCCCCAAGGCTGCATGCCTCGAGCTAATCTAGCTGCTACTGCCTCCTTCAGGGAGAAACGCGGTCCTGTGAAAGTAACTCCGAAGTAGACATATGACCTGACGTACTCTACCGGCACCCCTCGGAAAGTGAACTGAGGCTCTGATCTCGCCACCCATGCCTGTGTGGTGTTAAACACCATAACCTTGGCTTTCTCAAGGTTCACTGTCAGATTTCTATCCGCATAGAAAGCCTATAATGCATCCAGGTGTCTCTGTAATCCTTGTGGAGAGTCTGAGATTAGAACAATATCATCAGCATATAACAAGATGGGTATCAACACCCCTGCCAGGCATGCCCTTGTGCCTCCCAATGTGTCTACATAATCAAAGACCGCATCAATGTACAGTCCAAAGAGGGTGGGTGATAGCGGGCATCCCTATCGTGCTGGTCACCCTATCAGGTAGTCCGCCTGGAGCTCGGACTCTGCCTGTCATCACAGACTCATACAAAGCATATATCCCCCACTGCATATCCTCGGGTACTTTAATGTCATGCAATCTATGCATAAGCCTGGCACGTGGTACGATATCGAAGGCTTTGCGGAAGTCCACAAAGCAGCAATATATCCTTCTCTTCTGTGCCGTGCCCTCTTCAATAACTGCCCGAAGTGTCAGTATGTGATCCAAGGTAGTAAATCCTCTCCTGAAGCCAGCCTGTCCATGTGCTCGATGACCATGCCTCTCTGCCCATCGGCTTAGCTCCGACTCCAATACAGAGCCATATAATTTGGCCAAGTAATGACCAATCATGATCGTCCTATAGTTGCCTGGTACCATGGGGTCCTCACTCTTAAAGAGTGGTACAATGATATGCTCTGTCCAGCTTGTCGGGAAACCCTCACAAATGGCACGATTAAACACATGTACGATGAGCGGAGCCAAAGTGTCTCGTGCATATGAGAAATGCTCTCCAACTAGCCCTTCATGATCTTGTGCCTTTCCATTCTGTAACCTGTCTATCGCATCTATCACCATCCGCATAGTAAAGAAGGTGCTTTGCCTTGTACCATGGGGTCCCCACTCTTAAAGAGTGGTACAATGATATGCTCTGTCCAGCTTGTCGGGAAACCCTCACTAATGGCACGATTAAACACATGTACGATGAGCGGAGCCAAAGTGTCTCGTGCATATGAGAAGTGCTCTCCAACTAGCCCTTCATGATCCTGTGCCTTTCGATTCTGTAACCTGTCTATCGCATCTATCACCATCCGCATAGTAAAGAAGGTGCTGCTAGGCGGTCTAGCTCCCAGTGGAGGGGGGGTGGGGGGCTGTCTTGGTGCATCATATAGCTCTCTAGCATAAGTATGCCATGCCCGAGATGCAGTAATCGGAGTATATCAATGGATGGGTTCCCATGCACTGAACATTGTAAAGTTGTGAAGAGAGTCTTTAGGTACCTCCAGGGCACACAGACACAGCCGAGATTACATTCATTTGTATAGAATGTAGTGGTGATTATGATACAGGGCAATCCACAGCGGAAACTGTTTTTTGTTGGGTAACTCCGTGATTTCTTGGCCATTGCAAGAAACAACCCATTGTGGCCACATTTGCATGTGAACTTGATAACAAACCAGTGTTCACAGCCATGATAAGAGTGCATATGGCCAAGGAGGTTGTCAGCAGGCATGAAAAATGCACAATGTTAAGCAACTCCTATTCTCACAGATAGTTAGGGCTATTGCCGTTGCAAAAATCTTGGTTTTTCATGCATGGACAAAGCACATTGAGGTTCATTATCATTATGTAAGAGAGAGACTTCATGCATGCGGCATTAATTCTGGTTTATTATCCAACTCAAGACAACGTGGCATACATCTTCACAAAGGGGCTTCCCAAAGATAATTGGAGGATTTTCGCAAAGCTTCAAGCTTGATAGAATTTATGATTTGATACAACTTCGGACATCCATAATTCTTTTTATAGGGGGGATTGTGACAAATGTGATATTGGAAATGTATATTAGGCATTCGTATTAGTTTGGTGACATTTCCCCTAGCAATAAGTGTCACATATAGACTATGGTTTATAGTTTATAACATCCGTGATATCTTTTAATCTTGGTGCATTATACACATATAGGCCCTTTCTATTATGTAACTTTTTCTCTTTTCTTATAAAGATATAGTCGTGGGTTTTGTGTGGTTGACCTGTACGGGTGCTTCTGTCATTCTCTACCCGCACATTCTGTCCCTCTTAGGTAACCTAATCCAACACCCCCTACCTTGACCTCTCACGGAAGGAGGTCAACCGGATCATCCAATCAGATCTATTGAGACTACACATACATTGTGTCACCGAAGCATCAAAATACAGGTTGCTGATATGCAAAAAATGCAACGTGTAAAACCTTGAGAAAATCTGAAAATAAACAAAAGAGAGAGTAGAGAGACAAGACACCACACTAGGGGTTGAGAAAATCTGAAAATAAACAAAAGAGAGAGTAGAGAGACAAGACACCACACTAGGGGTTGGAACCGCCCCCCCTCCCCTTCTGAGTTATGTTAGATAAATCCCCTCGGAGGAGTCTTGAGTACAAGTTCTTAGAGCTAGAGAGCTCTCTTGTCTTTTTACATGTCTCAACAATGAGAGAATAGCTGAATTCATAGTTTTTCCCCAAAAGCACTTCAGAAAAGCGTTTTAAAACTCACTTGTAGTCCAAAAAGCATCTTTTTAATGATAAAAGCTCTTCTCTTTTAAGCGTTTAATCTTTTGCTTTCCAAAAGCTAGTTGCATCATTCCAAGCTTGTAAGGTGGCCTTGTGTTGCTATCTTGCCATGTGTCCGTGCGACGTCACCATCGCGTGTCATACTGGGAGCGCAAGGAGAGATGCGAGAGAGAGAGAGAGAGAGAGAGAGAGAGAGAGAGAGAGAGAGAGAGCATATATTAGGCATCTAGTATATTGTATTGATTCTTGTCAGGTATAGTGAAAATATATTGTATCTATGTGAAAATAAATTGATAAATTGACAATAGTGTGGCATGTGAATTAATGTTTGTTTGGATCTGTTAAACTCCTAACTTGTGGAATATGGATTTGTGTAGGCTGCGAGAGAAACAGGAGTGTTACAGGAAGCCAAGTCCAAGTTAGAAAAGCGATGTGAAGAGCTTACATGGCGTCTACAATTGGAAAAACGTTTACGGGTAAACCATGGCGAATCAAATAACATAGTTCTTACTCTCAATACTTGGCTGACTGAAGGCTTGCAGAATGTCTAGCAGTGAGAAAAGAGTACTAAACTAGATACATTTGCTTGGGTTAGTGTAACTGTGAGCTTCTGTGCAACTGGTAGTGGTACACTGTTTTTCCTATGAATACCTTCACCATTTTATAGTAAGGATATCTGTAACCAATTTGAGATCAAGGGCCGTGCACAGTTTTTAGGAGAAATGCTCTGTGCACAGTCGCAACAGCATCCTTATTTTTGGTAAAGTATTTACAACCACAGCCTAGAGCCCACCATTTATTCAGCGCGTCACTCCGAGTCGTAGGGTGTGGGGATCGAACCCATGACCTCGGTATTGGGACTTCGACCTCCTAACCATTCTGCTACACATCAGGGAGGACGGTAGAGTGGTATTTTCCCATTGAGCTAAATATGAAAATCAGTCCTTCGATGAAACGAATTGCTCTAGGGTGACTGGTTCTAGTCTCCGAAAGCTTCTCGTGTCTGTAATGGTAACCAGGTTGAGTTTGGTCTCAAAGAAGACTGTGTCTCTAATGGTGCCACTTTCCAAGGCTTTGTTTGTGGCTCCTCTCTGCCTGTCTTTGTGAAAAGCATCTCCTCTCTTGGGAGATTGCACTTAGAAATTCCTACCAAATTGGAGGCAATGCTCATGAGGGTGGATTGTTCTTTTTGCTACATTCAATTGCTTGGTAAGATGAGGAGGCAGTATGGTCTATAGATTATTGTGGCCTCCTCACACTGTCTACCTTGTCCAAGGTTGATAATGCAGATAAAGTGCCTCTTTATTCTGGAACAAATTTTGGTCAAAGATGGCATGTGTCGTTTTCTTTCAGTCTTAAAAGCGGCATCTGCTCTGGCTTGAATATGGTTCTCCGCTACAAAGGGACGGTTTACCATGGTGTTCTCATCCTCCCACTGAAGTAAGACAGGTTTATACTGAAGTGAGCAGAGAAAATTTCTTTCCATAACTCATTCATTAAGAATGATAGTTGTTAGATAAGCTAAGCTCCCTACACATGGTTATAGTTGATTGTACAGTCAGTGAGATTGAGATTATAGGGTTAACCCTCTATTGATACAGAACCTAGTTGCTTTGTGGGCTTGCATGAAGGTAGTTGCTTTGTGGGCTTGCTTGTCTGAGAACAAGGTTCGCACCATAGATGCCATCAATATATTAGTCTCTAAGCAAATTTATAATATTTGTGCTTGATGGTTCTTCTGTGGTCCCTGGCAACGATGTAGCTAGAGCAACACCTTGATGCTCGGCCAAAGTTGCAATATAACGGGTTTCATACCTTTTGAGACATACAAAATGCCTGGTACATTTTATGCAAGTGTTTTAACAAAAGAATTTGGGATCACCAACAAATAGTGATGTGTGTGCCCCCTATAAAAAACCACACAGCCGACAGCCCAGCAGTGGGCACCCCGTGGGACTCTAGTTGAGAGAGCTATCCAGTTGGGCAGATCCACACGCCCGAGGGCTCGCGGATCCTCATATCGGAGACGGTGCCTACACCAGAGGATTCAGAGCATCATTGCAAGGCATCGGGCTCATCCGACCAGGCATCTCACTATGGCAGAAATCTTGGCCATCCGGCAGAGACCCATGCTAGAGCTCCTAGGATGATTACCACTCCAGCCATTTACTGTTGTACTCACTGTCACTTTTGTACTCCCCATATTCATGTATTCTTGTATCCATGTACTCATGTACCCGATTTTGACTAGTAGCATTAGCTTCCCACTCTCCCTAGTTGCTGCTTCCGGATGCTCTCTACTGATGTATTGTAGGGCTAGATACTTACGTTCAGTTCTTTCTTTTCTTTTCCAGACAGTGTATCAGATGTCACATGGTTGTAACTTTGGTCTCATAGGTCACTTTGGCCTTTTTATGACGTTAGTATAACATTTCATTTCTCTCTCTCTCACACACACACAAAACAACACACGTAAAAGAAAGGCACAAGATGTTTTGTAAACGAAAGAAACATATTTGAAACAGCTTGATCGGGGTGCCAGCACAATCCTGCTCATGTTTCTTAAAAAATGTGTTATGCTTTCAAACCCCCTGTTTCTATTTGAGCATGGATTCAAATAGTTGTACCATTAATCACCTTTGTTTTTAATAGGATGAGGAAACCTAAACAACAAGCTGTGGTAGCCTTCAAACTACCATTGAAACGAAACCCACCGCAGACAAGGTTGAATTGGGCATCTCATACATTAATCTGTTTTTTGATGCCTGATCGTGACATACCTGCAGGACACAACAGCACTTCCCATACATTAATAGCGTTCGGAAAATAATATTTATACCTGTTTTTCACAAGCTGTGGTTGTAACATTTTGAAAATGTTGGCAGAGATCTGTCACATATGCAGCATCTGTATCAAAAATGCTGAGTTGGAATATGCACTTTTTATAAACAGACATTGTCATTTAGTTGTTCAGTTATTAAATGATTGCTTTTGCTGTTGCAGATTGATGTCGAAGAATCAAAAGCACAAGAGCTTGGGAAATTGCAAGCTGCTTTACTTGAAATGCGGCAACAAGTAGAAACAATGGGGGCTCATGTCTGGAAAGAGCGGGAGACAAACAAAATGCTTTCGAGTCAGTTGGCTAACTTGGTCAAAGTAAGGCCAACTCTTGAGGCCAGTGAAGCTAAAAACCAGAAGCTCATGAAGGAGAATGAACACTTACGGGTATGGATCTGTGTTGGTGTGGAACTGTTCTGACTGTTTGTTCTTCAGTTTTTAAGCTAGTCTGATTTTTTTCCTCTCTCTCTCTCTCTCTCTCTCTCTCATTGCGTGAGCCTCCGCCCCTAGCCCTACCCTCTGCTTGCACACTGGCGCCCTGCCCTGCCCTGCCCGTGCGCTGCGGGCACCTGGCCACACCCTGTTCTGGCTGCGCTGCGCTGCGACCCTTCCCCTCCCTTTTCCCACCCACTCTTGCTCAGGCCCCCTAGGCAGCAACATAATCTTCTCTCTCTCTCTCTCTCTCTCTCTCTTTCTCTGTTTCAGGTCCCCATTCCGGCCCCCAAGGCAGCAACATAATCTTCTCTCTCTCTCTCTCTCTCTCTCTCTCTCTCTCTCTCTCTCTCTCTCTCTCTTGCTTGCACCAAGATGAAGAGATCCCGGAAATGGAAGGCCTTGCATCCAGAAATGAATGCATTCATTGACAAGATGGAGAAACAGGTGCTCACTAGCTCAGAGAAGCCATAGAATCATCCCTTTAGGTGGATGCGTGAAAGACGGTCTCAAAGTTAGCAGGGACATCCTGATATTATGCCAAGAAGATACACAGGATAAGGGAAATTAAAGAGCTCAAGGAAGTGCATGCGACCGAAGTGGGAAAGTGGAAAGCACAAGTTGAAGACCTCAAGGAGGAGCTACATGTATGCAAAGCACAGATGGAAGAAGGGAAACTTAATCCCTCCCTTGCCTAAAAAACAAACTGCAGGAAAGTTTAGTGGCCACAAAGAAGGAGATGGAGAAAGGGTGGGCCGCAATAGTTAAGCAAGAAGTAGAGAAAGAATGGACAGAAGTAGTGAGAAAACACCCCACTCCCACCCCCATGGGCCATCATACATGATACCTTGGAAGAGGAGAAGAGGAGGAAGGCCTGCACTCTTCATGTGAGGGTGATAGGACTAAAGTAGGGGGAGTCCCCCAAGGATGACGCCCTAGCCCCATGCAAGAAACTCAAAGTGGAAGGGACCCCTTATGTGGACACATGGTGTGTGGGACGGGACACCTCACGGAGGCGCCCCATGATCTTGAAATTCTTGGAACTTGCTAGTTGAGAGGCCTTCATTGGACACACGGATAGCTCTCCGAGGGGAGAAGATATACCTAGGGGATGATCTTACCCAAACCCAGGTAGAGCACAGATGGGCAATTATGCCCAAGGTGCACGAGGCTTGCAAGGTGGGGAAGTGGGTAGTATATAGGGACGGGCGAGTTATCATCACAGAGTGGCGTTCCAAATAGGAGTGTGGGGTTTGTGCAGTGTTGCCAGGCGTTTCAGAAACGGCAGGTATGAAATGGGTTTCATACGTTTTGAAACATTTCATAAAAGGTAAGAAACGGGTACAAAAAGGTTTCATACAAAATAGAAAAAACATGTATATTTTTTACTTGAAATATACAAAAGAAAAAACTGTTGACATAACTTATAAGAGACCACGTTGAATTCCTGTGCTCTCCTCAAAGTGACCCCTCTGCCCATCAGTGTGGATCTGGCATGGCTGTCCTCTGGAAGAAATTGGTCAGTTGAGTCTATCGGATCTGGGCTCTCCTCTCTCTTGACTGGAGTAACTGCTCTCTGTGTCGGTATATCTCTAGTAAGAAGCGCCCAAGTACTCGTTGGTATGATAGCTACAGGATCAACTGAAAAGATGTGTCTGCTCCTCTGAAGAGAGTAGGGTAGGTGGCTCTGATCCCATCATAATATGGACATCTGCATACAAAGTGTGACTCGCTCTCCACTTCCTCTCTACATAATCTGCATAACCTCTCCTCCCGCAGGATGCGGGCTGCTTGTCCAGCCTCAATCTCGAGGGGGGGTGATGAAACTCGGAGCTGTCCAATCACTACTCTCAGAGCATGTGGAAGATATAGATCCATGTAGTGCGGTCTCTGAATGAAACCATCATAAGTCATCATCAAGAAATGATCTCTGTAGTATGCCATCTTCGTATGGAGAGGCTGTGATGGTGTCACCCATGTGCGCATGATATGTCTCTGAATCAGCTCCTGCCTGATGACTCTATTCCTCTCTCAGTGTGTGAGAGGGAGAGGTGTGGGGCATGTAGATCGTATTGGGTAGGTGGTAATTGGTCCATATCATACCCAAAACTCTGGAGCCACTGGAGTACCTGTGTATACCATGAGCGACTGTCCCCTGACTCTGCAGGCTGCCTGGATGCCTCAAAAGCAATGCGCGGGAGTCGGTCCACCGACATGTCACTGAGTCTGTGCAAGAACCATACTGTCTGAAAGAGTGCCTCCACTAGCATTCGGTGGTGCAGCAAACTCTGCTCTCACAATGTCATGGGGAACGGATGGCTTGCTACGAACCATCCAGGATAGCAGTATGACCTGTGGGCGCTCTATTTGGCTCCATGTGGAGGTTGCCAAGCCTGGTGTCCAAACTGGGGCTGGGTACATCAGGGCTGGGGTGACTAAAGTGTCAAAAAGCCACCCTTTTGTACGGGGCTCCTCGAAATGTGCTTGATGGCTCTGTCTCTCTAGCATAGCCAAGGCTGCATAGGCTTGGGTGAGTCGATCATGGGCTGCCTGCGTCATAGAGAATCGCAAGGCTCTGCTGGTGATGTAGAGACCTCTACTTGGCTGCCCTCAAACATAAAAACAGATCTCCTTATTGCTGGCGATGTATGGAAGATCATAACCGTGGTTTTTCCAAGGTTCACTGTGAGGCCTCTGTGTCTCCGCAAAAAAGCTCTAGAGCCCCTAGATGCTATTGTAGTCCCTCCTGTGTCTTTGAAATTAGGATAATGTCATCAGCATATAGCATAATATGTACTTGTGTGTCTGAGATCTGCCCGCCGACTCTACCTCCTCGTTGAATATAGTCTGCTACCTCGTCGATGTATAGCTCGAAGAGGGTGGGAGATAGTGGCCATCCTTGCTTCACACCAATGGTGCTAGCAAAGTCTGCAGACATACCTCCTAGGCATCTGACCCTGGCTGCCTCACGCTCATAAAGAGCATAAGGAGGGAGAGGGGGGTTCAACAAAGATGTGCTTCCCTAACTTGCCAACAACTCTGACTGGACGAATCTGGGGGCCCTCAATAAGGTCCTGCATGTCACATCTCTCTATCTGCCATCCATCCTGTACAGAAAAAAAGACCGGTACATCATCCTCCCTAGGAAAGGGGAGACCCATAACATGAAGAGAAACACCTGTCCCAGAGAACACCCCAAACCAAGAATGATGATGGCCTTCCAAGAAAGAGCGAGTAATCCAGTGGTTGGGAATGGCTGCATCAATCTGTGCAATCCGTCGGCTAGAGCCTCTCAAATGCTGCGTGAAGTCCAATCTTTGCACTTGATTGAGGCTCTGAAGCCTCTTCCAAGCCAGCATTGTGGGGCATAGGGTCTCCCAGCCAGCCCAAAGAATATGCATAGCTGTCCCAAGAGGCCTACCATGCACATCTAAGATCAAATCATTCCACAGAATGGGCTACCGGTTAGCTTCCTCCACTGAACGTGGGGGGATGTGTACCAAAAAACTCCTCAGGTAGTGCCAGGCCTGTTGGAGGGACCTAACTAGGGGGGATGAAGGGGAGCGGTGAACTGCATCCGAAAAAATAAAGCGTGAGTTGAGAGTTACGTCACCTCCGCGAACAGGGACACACTTCGTCATCTGTTGCATGAGAAAGTCCTTCCACGGTTCAGTGCCCGGAAGAAAGCTCCTAACAACAAGCTTACAAAGCAAAAGCCTTACGTTGCACCTCAGGGTCAATGATATTCAATCCCCCTTCCTGCCTAGGCCTGATAATGGTTTCCCAAGCAACTCTGGCCTTGGTGTGTGCATTTCCATCAAGCCCTGACCAAAGAAAGCTCTGAATAAGGCGACGAAGCTGGCCAAAAATCCAGCACAAAGTGATAAACTAAGCCGTGGCTAGTAAAACTTGGTTAACCACCGGAGCTCTAGAGGCCAAGTCGAGCTTCCTCCTACTCGAGTGATGAAGTTTGCTTTTAATGCTTATGAGCACTGGAGCAAAGTGTTGTGCAGGGGAGATGTCAACACCCACTTGACAACCAAGGTATCTGGCAGAGCATCCTCTCTCAATCCAAGTAAAACCAACATCTGTACCCCAATCTGCAAGAGGAGAATCACTGATCCAAAAACCAACTGACTCATGCCAATTGATAGTAGCTCCTGCAGCCAAATAAAAGGTCTCCAAGGCTGTCCGGAAAGCACATAAACAAGCATGTGAAGCCTCAAGGAACAACGCCGTATCATCTGCTAACTCAGAGTCCAAAAACTCTTCCTCCGTGCATAAAGGCAACCTGAGACCCACAACACCAGGGGCAGCCCCAAGAAACCTGCTCATAGCCTTAGCTACAATGAGGAACAGTGAAGGGGCGAGGGAACAACCTTGCCTCACTGAACGGGAAATCTGAAAATGCTCGCCGCGCCCCCCACAAGCTAAAACAGTGCTATGAGCCTCCCTGTATACGCAAGACACCCCCACAAGCTAAAACAGTGCTATGAGCCTCCCTGTATAGGCAAGACACCCCTTTGATCCAGTTTTGGGAAAACCCCATGTGTGCCATAGTGCCCTCCAAAAAATCCCAATCCACTTTGTCATAAGCTTTTTTTTTAAAAAGCAAAAGAATGGCAAGAGGTTGCTGACTAGACTTTGCCCACTCGACAGCTTCCCAGAAAGAAAAGATGTTATCAAATATACTCCTTCCTTGGAGGAACCCATTCTGTGTATCATGGATAGTCCTTTGGAGAATCGGCTGCAACCTTATACTCAAGGCTTTAGCTAAGATTTTATATGCAGATCCAAGGAGGGTGATGGGCCTCCATTGCTTGATGTCAGTCTTGTCCCCACTCTTGGGGATAAGGTGAATCAGCCCCTCCGTGAGGTATGGCGGCATCGTACCCGACAACCACATTTCCTGAAGGGCAACAGTGATAGCATCTCCAATATGATCCCAAAAAAGAATAAAGAAGGTGGGAGAAAGACCATCATCCCTTGGGCATAAACCACTGGAAAGAGCATGCAGTGCGTGAAGGAATTCATCCTTCGAGAAAGGGGCATCCAGGGAAGAACACACAGCATCTGTAATGAGCCTGGGTAACTTTCTACCGTGCCACATCTCTGTGAGGAGAGGGCACCTCTGCAGTCAACAAAGACCGATAAAACTCTCAAGCAATACCCCTCACCTTATCAGGCTCAATCTGAACCTCACCGTGTGAATCCTTGCTATGGGAAGGCCTGTGTGCTGAGAAAAACTCTTTGTTGCATCTGCCACTTATCTGAGTCCAAAAAGCCTCATTCGCAAGAAACGCGAACTCAACCCTCTTGTCCATGGGCGTGAGAGACAGCTCGCCACACCTGGTGGATTGAAGGACGGGAAGGAACCAAGGGAGGTGGCGCTTGAGAAGCACGCTTGTGAGGCCTCCTGCGACCCCGAGCATGAGGGCAATCTCGAGCAAAGTGACCCTGTTGGGGACAAACCTGGCACTGATCGGGTTTACCTGCAATCTCCATACGTTGCTTCAAAGGGCCACAAGGGCCCGGAAGCAAAACATAGTCCTCAAAGAGCTCAATGTCACGAGCAAGAACCATGACCCTGGGGACAGCATCCGCCAAGGCAGTGACCACTTGGCAGAAGATGTCGACAAGGCGTGGAGGGGGGGCACTTGAAGAACCAGCCCAAAGGGGGACTTGATGGCCTCTGACATAGGCCAATATGCGCAAGGAAGACCTGGGAATCTGAGAGTAATTGGGAAATGGTTCCGGTCTTTCTCAACAGGGTCAAAATAGCTGGAGTAGGGAAGAAAGAATATCTTCCTCGGGCCCAA
The DNA here is from genome assembly GCF_041138505.1 of Cibotium barometz. Lineage (NCBI taxonomy): Eukaryota > Viridiplantae > Streptophyta > Polypodiopsida > Cyatheales > Cibotiaceae > Cibotium > Cibotium barometz. The sequence continues at coordinate 23,164,001 of NC_141092.1, forward strand.
TGGCAAAGGGTTGCCCTTCAAAACCTCTGAGGCTCCATCCTCAGAATCAAAATCCACTTGGAAGAAACCTCTTCCAAGCAACCTGACATCTCAAAAGTGTGAGGCAAGGTCAGAGGGCAAAGCCGCCAGGACCCAATCCCAAGCCTGGAGACGGGAAGGGTGAGATCCAAAGATTATGGCAATGAGGGTCGTTTTGGAGTGTGTCTCGATTTCGGCGTAGAGGACCGCGAGCTCGGCTTCGGAAAAAACAATTGATTAGCCATGACGCTAATCGAAGAAAAAGGCCACTTGAACTCGGATGAGGAGCAATCTGAACCAAGGGGAACAGGCACGCAGGGAGGCGGAGGAAAGGAAGGGTGGAAAAGGGCCAAAAAAGAAAAAAAAAGAAAAAGAAAAGAAAGAGAAAAGAAAGGGCGGGGGAAGGGCAGCGTAGCAGAATGGAGGAGGCGGAGGAAGGCAGAGAGAGGAGGGGAAGGGGTGCAAACTGGAGACAGCAGCTGGAGGAAGAGGGGCGGGCAGAAGCAGGGGCGAATAGTGGGGGAGGAAGGAGGGGGGGCGGAGGAAGGATGGGGGGCGACACAATCGACAGAGGCGGAGGTTCGGGAGGAGAGAAAACACGAGTACATGCTCCGATATATGCCAACGCGGGATCATTGCATTATATGAGTCACTCATAGGGTGGGTGAGATGCCGAGGAGGATTATCGGAAGAGATCTCCAGTACCATCTGAGTGAAGCAAGGATGTCCAATGTCTCCCACTCTTTGGTCTCTAGAGTCTACATCGATAGAGGAGGGGGAGGAGGTGTATTACTTTATGTTGATGGCATTGTGCTTCTGGTAGATTCTCTAGAGGCTCTCCAGAGGCATCTTGACACATTACAAGACTTTTGTGCACAGCGGGATCTCACAGTAAACCTCGGGAAAACCAAGGCTATGGTTTTCAACGCATCCCTTGTATTCACATCTCGACTGAGTTTCACCTACATGGGCAGCCCAGTGGAGATTGCACACTCATATGTGTACTTGGGAGTCACTTTTGCGGGACCGGTCTTCTTTATGAGCCATGCTGTAGGGGCTAGATTTATGCGAGGGTATGCTTCTCTCGCTCTGATGGAGAGACAATTCTTCTAGGCCCATTTCCAGGAGCCGAGGACCAAGATGTGGCTATTTGACATTTTGGTCACTCCGGCATTGATGTATGGAGCACCCTTTTCGGCACGTGATCTTAGAGCGGCCAAATGGCCGAAGATAGAGGGGCCTTAGGTGATGATGCTCTCCTGTATGATATGTAGCAAACCATCGGTCCCACATGATATTATCCTTGCAAAGTTTGTTGGCATCCATGGTTGTAGAGACACTCTTCCAGATAGTCACATACATTCATAGGATCAGTGCCATGGCCCCGTGGAGACTCTTGAGGCTCACCCTAGAGGCCTCCCAACAGCTAGCAACTAGCAGCAGATGGGCCCAATCATGGTATAGCCGATCAGGCTCTCTTAGGATGATAGGAACCGGGTGATGAGATATGATTTATTAGGACTATATATACAGGATACCTGGATCACAACACATAAGCCACTCTCGCACAAACGGCAGTACTACATGCATACTTTCATGAGGCATATAGAGGATGGGTTCATGCTGAGGGCCAGATATCTTGAATTATACATGTCACATGCCATGCGGATTGCAGTGGGCCAATCGCGGGTGTCATCACACGGCTCGAGGATAAAGACCGGGAGAGCCATGTAGATACCTCGTGAGGAGAGGTGTCTGCACTGTGTGCCAGCGGGAGGTCGAGTTAGAGGAGCACTTCATCTGCAAGTGCACTGTATATTATGAGTTTCAAGGGAGGGTCCACTGTCTCCTTAGAGAGGGGTCGGACCCTTATCCAGGATCATAGATTACCCAGATAAGCAGTGCCAAGCCTCTTCCTACCAGAGCTTCATCACCATAGAGGCTCAGTGATTAGGGAGTCGAGACCCCGTGGGAGACTTCTACCAAAGCGCTAGACCATCACTCTGTTCTTCCGACCACGAGAGGATGCCAGACCAGCCATGGATGACATGCCCACAGCCTCATCGAGCCACATTCTCAAGTGCTAGACACCCCCGCCAGACCCCACTTTGGTGTGACTCTAGACCGGGCCACGGCTCTACAGCGAGCCTGATGCCCAGACTCCTTGGACCTCGCCAACAACACAGACATCAGCCCTAGCTTGAGGGAGATCTTGGAGAGGCACAGAGCCACCTTCTCACGCCCAACTGATCTACATAGCCTTCTACAGGCTAATCCCATGCTTAATATCCTTGATGGCCCCCTCCTCCTATTGGAGGGTTAGCTCCATAGGTTGTATGATGATGATGGTCCGAGTTTGTACCATGTGGCTTGGATTCGACATTCCCATCTCATAGCTCTAGTCTTTGTTTTCTTTTGTACCATGATGAGATTACATGGACACTATTGTATCAATTTTGGTCTCATAGATCCACTGGGTCTTTCGAAGACGTTTAATATAACTTTCTTTCTTTCTTTCTCTGTCTCCTCCCCTTTTTATCATGTTTTCTTTTCTAGTGGTTTCTGACAGTAAAGGTTCTTGCAGACACTTGTTGATAATATTGAAAGGAAAGCTTTTGAAGCTGAAAAGGATTTGGCAAAGGTGAGAAAAGAAAGTGAAGAAAGGCTTTACAAAGCCAAAGAAGCTGAGTCAAGAATGGATAAAGTACAGGAAACACTGCAAAGGTGGGGTTCTAAGCAACTTAGTAGTCAAGATCTATTAGTCGTCTTAATTGTCTTACATTATCTCATCAATAGTCGCTAGTTAGCTCATTTTTGTACTGCTGTTTACAGGCTGGAAGAGAAAATGTCAAATTTAGAGTCAGAAAATCAAGTTCTTCGAAAGCAAGCTCTTTCAATCTCTCCAACAAGTGGACTCACAGATTGTGCAAGGCCTGTTGTGCAGCAGGTGAACAACAAACCCACCCTTCCCCCCCTTCCCAACACACACACACACACACACAAAACCCTTTACTTAAATGCACATGCACGCACAATAGAAACCCTTTTTGAGGACTGTTAAGATGAGTCCAGACACGATAACCAGTCTGTTTCTAGGTTTTGAATAGCTTCAAGCACATGCGTTTCCGGATTGACACTCATGAATAAGCGTACGATCGCAAGCTGGCATATCTGATTATGTATGCATTTAAAATTGCAGAGGACTCCTGAAATGTATCGTCTCATGAATGGAGATTATAAATTTTGGCATCCAAACCTTATGCAGGTTGGGTTAATTTGCTTTATTTTGATTATATATCTGTATTGCCATGCTAGAGAAGTACCTGCCAGACTGAATATAACTTCTCCTGTTGCAGAATTCTCCTTTCTCCTCTCAGAGCGTGACTCAGTCCGAGCAAAAGCGGCAGAGAATGCTTATAGATAGACAACAGGTACATATATAGGATGAGCATAGCACGTGTCATGCATAGAAGTTAAACATATGCTTATTGTAGAATGGTTGTGAGGAGGCACTTAGTTAAAGATGATTTTTTTTTTCCGCAGGAGAATCAAGAAGCACTCTTACGATGTGTCATGCAAGATGTAGGGTTCAGTCATGACAAGCCTGTTGCAGCATGCATCATATACAAATGCTTGCTTCACTGGCGTGCATTTGAATCTGAAAGGACGAATATATTTGACCGTGTTATTGAGACAATTGGAACGGTTGTAGAGGTAATATCTAATTCTTTGACTGGTAGTAGCTATGCCTTTTTTTTGGAAAGTTTGGGGGGGGGGGGTATTGTGTAGAGTTATGTCAGTCTAGATTAGGTTTGCTATTGGTCGCAGTATGCGTGCTTACTATGTGGAAACGTAGCTTGTTCCAGTGGAACTGTTCTCCTACAAGATTTGCAGTATGGAGTATATGGTCAGGTCGAGTCATAAAACTGGTTTATTTTGCAGGGCCAAGAAAGCAATGAGACTTTGGCATACTGGCTGTCAAATACTTCCACCCTCCTCTTCCTACTGCAACGTAATCTTAAACCAAGTGGAGCTCCTAATACTCCTCAGCGTCGCCATACACCTTCAGCCACTTTGTTGGGTAGAATGACTCAAGCAAGTATCATTTGCATATTTACAAACCTTTCATAAGTCAATTCTCAGCCTTGGCAATTATGCTTATGAGCTTTTCTATTTTTAACAATTTTTTTTCCGATTCAGAGCTTCCGTTCGCCATCAAGTATAGTAAATGTATCCATGAATGGTGGGCTTGGTGGCTTGGAGATATTGCGACAGGTTGAGGCAAAATACCCAGCATTACTTTTCAAGCAGCAGCTTACTGCGTTTGTTGAGAAGCTTTATGGAATGCTACGGGACAATTTGAAAAAGGAGATTTCACCTTTACTCACAGCTTGCATTCAGGTTTGTATAAAGCTTAATACGATATCTCTCCTGTCAGAGAGATGCACATTTAGTTGTGGTGCATGTGTTAGGGGGTTAAGAATTACTGCTAGGGGCACACACATTTATATGTCAGTACACTCTTATAGCATTGTTGACACTTGGCATAAGCTAGGTGGCTTATACATACACGTACCTGCAAGAGATATATTATGTAAAAAATGCTTGTATCTAATGCAACAAATACATGAAGCTTGTTGTTGATCCTCTCTTTGTGTGCTTCTATGTGCACCGTCGTCTTTTTCCTGTAGGTGGTCTTGTTCATGGAATCTCTCTCTCTCTCTCTGTCTCTCTCTCTCTCTCTCTCTCTCTCTCTCTCTCACACACACACACACACACACACACACACATACACACACACCTGGGCAACCAACAATTTGTATCAGAGCCCAGAATCCTGTTCAAGGGAAGAGGCTCTTTCGCTGTGTGATTCTGTCCAAGGTCCATTAGCTGCAGAGTTCCGTCCATTGATCGCCGTCTGTCGATTCTGCACGTTTGCACTTGGCTCTGCTTAGCTTCCATGTGTGGACCTGAAGAGAGCGTTGCCAGGTTGTTTTGTAGTCGCCGTCATTGCTCCGCCTCTGCAGCGCCCAGTCCGCACATTGCCACCTCTGCAGCACCCAGTTCTGCACTGCGCCTCCTGTGCAGAGCCTAGCGCCACTTGCTTCAGTCCCAGAGAAACCCGCCTTGAGTGTGTAGCCGACACAGCAGTCACCTGGAAAGGAGAGGAAGATCAGTCACACCCGTCGCCACCACCATTGAGTCTGGGAGGAGCTACCGGGAGAGAAGAGCACTGCCATCAGAGCCGCAATGTTACTCGGAGAGGGTGCCACCTGGAAGAGCTGTTGCCATCGGAAAAGAAGAACTGCTGGAGAGGGAGGAGCCACTGGGAGCCGTTAAGTCATCAGTGATGTCGTCACCAGTCAGCAAATCTAGCACGTCGTGATTTGTGCAGTCGGTTGAAGTTCGTGCATTCAAGAGCTTCAAGCTCATTCCGGGTAGAAATTTCAGAAGTCTTTTGTAAGTTTATTGTTTAGTATCTCTCTCTGCAGACATTTGACCATCTGACGCATCAACTCTTTTGGAAAGAGTTTCTGTTGGGCATATTTTTGGGGCACTAGTACTTGAATTCGGGTAGTTTAGTGGTGCATTTGTCAGTTACGGCACAAGCTACACCAGATATGTCTGTTGTTTTGTCGGGAAAGGAGAAATTCGATGGAACAAATTACTTCCTATGGAGTTTTATGATTCACAATCTGCTGGTAACCAAAGGGTATGGGGAATTGTGTCTGGTGAAGACACATGCCTACCCACCATTCAGCGAGCTACACTGCAGCCACCAGGACAGTTGCCCAAAGAGTAGTTGGGACAGATGTTAAACCTCTGTACATCGTAATGCAGATCAAAGGAGGTGGGATTCTTGGGATGCACAGGCAATGCCTTTGATAGGCTTGTGAGTGAAAGGGTCTAGCATTCCGCATATCAGCTCATGCGAGAGAACTAAGAATGTATGGGATACCGGAACTCACTGATGGGTGGCTGGCCTGATGTGATCACAAGCTTGGAGTAGGTTGGTGACAAATCTGTCATCAAAAGCTGGGCTAAAGCCACGGGCCCGCATCTCTGTGAAGATCCATCTGGCGCTCTGTGGCCAAGGGCCCCCTAGGCTCACGAGTACGGCTTGAAATCCTGGCCAAGACGAAGTCCTTCCAAGGCTCACCACCTGGGAGAAGTCCTCTTAACAATTGATTTGCCCAGCAGGGCAAGGCTATGAATGGCAGGGTCGACGATGCCTAGGCCCCCTCTGTGTTGCGGCTGAATGATCACTCTCCATGGGCAGGCCTCCCATCATTGCGGGCCTACAAAAAGTTACGGATCAACCGCTGTACTTGACCAATGCAGGATTGGGAGAAGGCCCAGCAAAAGGTAATATACCACATGGTGGCAAGAAGGATTTGGTTCGCCACCACCACTCGGCCAGCTAAGAAAAGCCTCACTGAACTCCAAGACAAAAGCTTCTTCCGAATGCTCAGAAGAAGACAATCCCTCGAGTCCCGTCTTTGAGCTGAGAGAAAATTGCTCATGGCCTAGGCAACACATAGGAAGAGGTATGGTGCCAGTGGACAGCCCTGTCGGACCAAGCAAGAAAGGGGAAATCTGTCACCTCGGGCTCCCTGAATCAGAACATGACTGTGAGAGTCTGTGTAGAGGCCCGAAACACTGCGGATCCACTCCACTTGGAACCCCATGCGGTACATCGTGTGCTCTAGAAAGCCCCAATCAACTCTATCATAAGCTTTCTCAAAATCTAGAAGGAGCACAATGAGGTCCTGTTGCCACATCCTCGCCGAAGCTGTTGCCTCCCAGAGAAAGTGAACATGTTGTCGAGAATGCTCTGATCTTGAACAAAACTTGTCTGAGTGTCATGGATCAAGTTGGGGAAGAAAGGCTAAAGTCTCTGGTTGATGGCCTTGGCCAAAATCTTGTAGGCGGTCCCAAGGAGGGTGATGGGTCTCCATTGCCAAATCTCCGATCTGTCACCACCCTCCTTAGGAATCAATAGAATCAGACCCTTTGATAGCCTCTCTAGTATGGTGTTTGTAGTGATAATCTCATTGAAGGTTGCTTTAAGGCCGCCTTCCATGAGATCCCAATGGCGAAGAAAGAAGGAAAATGTAAGCCCGTCCGCCCCCGGGCATTTGTCCCTGGGAAGAGCCGTCAAAGCCTCCACCAGCTCCTTTGTTGTGAAGGGAGTCAATAAAAAGGTCCGGAGAGTGGGGGAACTACCTCTCTCGTGTGCCATGAGACCCTCTCTTGCGCATCCACCAGTTGGATAATGGGGCACTTGTGAGTAGGCATGTGAAAAAATCCGTGGCACATGGGGGGGTGGGGGGTGGTGAAATGATAGTTCCGTCCTGGCCTTGCAACCTGCAAATACCATCTCTCCGTGTGTGAGGGCTTGCAATCTCAAAGAAATCCCCGGTGACTCTATCTCTAGCCTCGGTCCAGAAGAAAGCTTTGGCATGATATTTGTACTCCACCCTTCTCTCCTCTATGGATTTGATCTCTGTACGGGCGGTAGCAAGCTGACTTTCAATCCACGGGCTATCGGGGGAACTCTCCTAGAGACGTTGGAGAGAGGCAAGACCCCTTCGAATGCTCCTCTCCTGCTTACGGAATCCGGCTAATCTGCTCTGTGCTGCCTCCTGCAAAAAACTGTTGATCTTGCCGAGGCCTGTATCCAAGGTGTGTGCGGCATAATCTGAGATAAAATCCAGTCCCTCCCATTATGCTCTATCTTGTTGCAGATCTCAGGGTCCTATGTGAGGCATGTGGAATCGTAGTGCTCAAGTGCCTGTCGTGCCTCCAGGGGTCCTCCAAGGATAGAATGACCAGACCATGATGTGAGAAGGTAGTGCCCACCAAAGTAGCAATCATGCCCCCGTGACCACAAGCCCACTCATCCACATAAGAATCTATCAAGTCAAGAGAGATGGGGGCCGGTGCTGCTCCTGTCAGACCGCGAGAAGCATTAAGTATCGGGGCTGCACCCAAACTCTGGCAGGTGCCAAGGGTCCTGTGCCTGGATCAACTCCTCCCAAGCAGAGTACTCTGAGCTTGAGATTGTAGCCGTGCCTCCTCCAAGTCTTTCCTCTGCTGACACGATCATGTCAAAGTCTCCACCCATACACTCCTGTGCCCGGATCAACTCCTCCCAAGCAAAGCACTCTGAGCTTGAGATTGTAGCCGTGCCTCCTCCAAATCTTTCCTCTGCTGACACGATCATTTCAAAGTCTCCACCCATACACCAAAAGTCAGCCTGCGGGAGGGATTGACGGACTGCACTCCAGAAAGTGCCTCTACCGGCTGCGATGTTCAGGGCATAAACATTGAGGAAACCCACACAGTCCTCTCCAATCCTAATGGTAACTCACTGAACGCGCCCAGTGACAATGACATCAGAGCCAGTCACTGCCGGCAAGAGCTGCTAACTGACAGAAATACAAACTCCCCCTGGCGTTCCGGAGGGGCCAAAAGAGAGACCAAAAAGTGTGATTCCTGCTTGATAAAATCTTCCCGCAGTGACGGGTACGCCCCTCGAAGAGATGGTGCTCCTGGAGGAAAAGAATGTTGATGGGTGCAACAAATACATGAAGCTTTTGTTGACCCTCTCTTTTGTGTGCTTCTATATGCACCGTCCTCTTTTTCCTGCAGGTGGTCTTGTTCGTGGAATCTCTCTCTCACACACACACACACACACACACACACACACCTGGACAACGGACAATTGGTATCAGAGCTCAGAATCCTGTTCGAGGGGAGGGGCTCTTCCGTTGTGTGATTCTGTCCAAGGTCCATCAGCGGCAGATTTCCGTCCATTGATCGCCATCCGTCGATTTTGCATGTTTGCACTTGGCTCTGCTTAGCTTCGATGTGTGGACCTAAAGAGAGCGTTTCCGGGTTGTTTTGCATGCTGCCCAGTCGCCACATCGCCGCCTCTGCAGCACCCATTTCTGCCCTGCGCCTCCTGTGCAGAGCCTAACGCCACTTGGTCGAAGTTCATGCATTCAAGAGCTTCAAGCTCATTCCAGGTAGAAATTTCAGAAGCTTTTTATTAGCCTATTGTTTAGTATCACTCTCTGCAGATATTTGACCATCTGGTGCGTCAACTCTTTTGGAAAGAGCTTCTATTGGGCATATTTTTGGGGCGATATTACTTGAATTTGAGTAGTTCAGTGGTGCATTTTTCAGCTATGGCACAAGCTACACCAGATATGTCTGGTGTTTTGTCGCAAGAGGAGAAATTCGATGGAACAAATTACTTCCTATGGAGTTTTATGATTCACAATCTGCTGGTAACCAAAGGGTGTGGGGTATTGCGTCTGGTGAAGACACGTGCACCCACCATTCAGCGAGCTACACTTCAGCCAGGATAGTTGCCCAAAGAGTAGTTAGGACGGATGTTAATCCTGCTGTACATCCTAATGCAGATCAAAGGAGGTGGGATTCTTGGGATGCACAGGCAATGTCTTTGATAGGCTTGTCAGTGAAAGGGTCTACCATATCCGTATATCTGCTCATTGCAAGAGAACCATGAATGCATGGGATACTTTGGAAGGGATGTATCAAACTCGCAAGGAGGCTCGGATTATGTATTCAAAGAGACAACTGAATATTTTATCCAAAAATGAGGGTGACTCAATGATTGAGCATCTTACCAAAATCAAGGATTTGAGAGAGCAATTGCTGAATATTGATGAGGTTATACCAGACAGGCAGTTCGGCTCAATCACTTTCAACTCTTTGCCTCCTTCCTATCTCAATATCCATACCTTTGAATCTCTCGTTGAGAGGAGGTGTCAAGTCCATCAGCTTATTTTGATGAGTTAGTGGGATTACTTTTGCGGAAGGGAAGACATGGGCTAATGTTTTAGGTACCCGTGGTGGAGATCATGCATTTTCGGCCAATGGTCAGGGATAAACTAAAGCTTCTGGGTATGGTGGGCACCAGTTCTCTAGGGTTGAAAATGGACAATAGTCTTTTAGGGCTGATTCATTGGGCAAAGGTGATGCTTCTAATGACAAGGCACTGAAATGCATTTTTGTGGGCTACAATAGTGAGAGTAAAGGTTATAGGTTGTATAACCTATCTACACACAAGGTTTTCGCTTGTAGGGATGTTGTATTTTCTGAAAAGCAGGACAGCAAGACCATAGTTGTCACTGTACGAAAATACGATACCATACGGGAATTTTTGGTACGATATGAAATTTTGGGATACCGTAAGATAAAATACGGTTTTTTTTTATAACACTTACAAACTATGGACCATCACGCTTGAATGTGAGGAAGGGTTTGTGGGGGGGGGGGTGCGGAGGAGTCTATAGTGCATGGGTAATGCGATACCAAAGGTCTCTCAGTGTAGCGTTTATGACTAAGGGACCGTCCTTGCACGAATACAGGCAGTGCATCTACGGTGATAGGTTTAGGGACTCCTCTATAGATCAAAATGGCCCTGTCCAAATCTCCTCCCTCGTACATAACTTGAGGATCTGACTGTCTAGCCTACCTATACCAGGGATCTCCAAGTGATGTAGCAAGATTCTCTCAACCTACCAATCAAGTGTACACTCCCAGTCTACCTTGCCAGATTTTTTAGGTATATTGAGTGGACACGAAAGTTGTGAAGTATTGTGGGCATTTGGGATCTTTGTTGAGCATAGTTTATATTTTCTTTGAGCATTTGGATTTTTTTTTCTCAAGGTTTGGGGGGGGGGGAGGGGCTTGTACCATACGATATCATACGGTACCGTATCGTACGAACCGTATAGTACGAATAGGTTTGTACCAGTATGAGAAACAACCATGATCAGGACAGCAAGTTGAAATTCAGCTTTTGCCTCAGAATGGTCATGTAGATTAGGCCGTTTCACAATCCAACTTGTTGCTCAGTGTGGCCGCTCGGAAGTGATGGAAAATCACGCAGACTCGTATGGGACCACCGACTCCGAGAACTCACTTGCCTCCACTTGAAGGCACTAGAAGCAGTTGTAATCCACGGGGGCTTCCATGATCATGGGGGTTTGCCAGGGGACTTTGGAGGAAGGGAAGCCACACGAGATGCTGCAATCATCATTTGCACAGGATCACATAAGTGGTGAATCAAATGACGAGCGCCAGGAGGGATCCGGAGTAGCCGCATGCGCCCGGGGGAGGGGCTGAAAGAGGGTGTGAGGGAAAAGAAACCCAGGGGAGGGGAGGGGGGATGCGGCGAGGGATCACGTCAAGAAGGAATGGGGAAATGAGAGGGATCACTTCAAAAGGAATCGGGAAAACAAGGAGGGGCAAGAGGTGAGGGGGGAGGGATCAGTTCAGATGGAATGTGGGAAATAATGTGTGTTTTGTCCTTATATCGCTAGGGTTAGTGCTAGAGATGTAGGTTAGGGTTAGGGCTTAGTTGGGACGTGGGGGCTTGGAAAGTTCACACGTGGGCTAAGGGTGCTAGCAAGATGAGGTCTAGATTGGCTAAGAGCTTATAATTAATAGCCTAGGGCTAATAATGAGTAAATGCTTATAAATAAAGTAGGAAAGCATTATAAATAATGCAAGGGCCAATGATAGGTAGGTTATTGCTATATAAGTGACCTTGGGGGCACTTATGAGTTATTGAAGTATCCACATGGTAGATAGAAGGGCTACCAGGGGCATGCGTGATCTCATGGCCATGGAGGTGCAAGGTGGGTGGTTCGGCCTAGTGGTATTGGACACTAGGTTGGGGCCATCCGTACCAAGCATCTCACAGCAATCAGACCTTAGGCTCGGGGGTGAGTGCGGAGGACTCTATGGTTGGGTGGTGAGCCGTTAGCCACAATCTATCGATGCGTATGATGTCGGGTCTATGAAACCTCATCAGGGTTTCAGTTCTAGGTGAGATGATCCTTGGGTGTGGTCTATGGAGATCTTACATTGGTATCAAAGCCCATGCTCATATTAGGGTTCGGTTTTAGGTCAGATGATCCTTGGTTAGGCCATGTGAGGACCTTACAGTGGTATCAGAGATGGATTTGACAAGGATAGAACCCATGGATGTGGGGATTGATGGGCTGATGCGGAAAGTGCACAAGACAGTGCCCTTTACCGATTGCTTTTGGCAAGAAAGCCAAGTGCTTTCCCTGTATGGATATGCAGTGAGGCAATGGGAAGATATTCTTGGCATGGATGTGCAGGAGAAAAAACAAAGAAGGTTTCCTTGCGTGGATGTGCTAGGGATTGAGGGAGGTGAAAAAGCAACCCACATACAGGCTGGACAGTAGCTTCAATATGCGGGTAAGGTCTTGATTTGATTGTCCCCGCATGACTGTAAGACAGTAGGCAGTGGCTAGTAGGCTTGGTGAGTAGCAAGTTTTTCAGAGCTGGGACCTCTTAACACAGGTCCAGGGCATAGAAAGAAGGCTTTGGGTGATAGACAGCCACTGAAGGGGACAGCAAGTGGCAGAACTGAGGGTAAGGTTAGCCAGTAGGGGAGAGAAGTGCTCAGTTCAGGCCAAGTCTGATGGAAGAGAAGCACTGTGTCTAGGGCTAGCCAAGGGCCACCAGATCGGGGCAAGCCATGGGAAGTGTAGTGCAGACCAAAACCAGGCAACACAGGCCGGGAAGATGTCGCCCAAGGCCACAGCCAGGTGCCGGCAGGGCAAACCGTGTGTAGACCGTATGGAGGAGTGACATGGGGCTGTCCTCTGTGTGGGGGGTGAATCATAGCCTGAGAGGGAAAAGCATGCATGAGTGCAGAACTAGGGTGTGTGTCCTTGATAGTGACACAAAGCACACCATGGTGCGTTTGGGGTCCTATGATTTAAGCTCCACAAAAGCAACTTCAAGTGGGCGGTGGTTTTGAAAATTAGAGGGGGCAGATTTTTGATGTTATTAAGAGTGGATAATTTTTATAACAAAAGTCTGATTGCTTGTTTTTTTCTCTGCGCCTATTTAAAAAAGGGGACTTGGCCTCTTAGTGAATACAACACACGCGTGACTTCTCTAGATTCTGGAGCGTGGGCGTGTGGGAGCCTTGCAGATACGAGCTTTCTTCACCGAATCTCTCCTACAAGTGAGATCTAGCTTCGCCAAACCTTTCTTGAGTACCCTACAGTATTTTCTTTAACCTTTCACTTCCCCTCTGCCGTCAACCTTTCCACCACTTCACACAAGTTTCGTGTCTAGTGGAGATATATGGAGCCGTTAGGCAGTCATTATGTGGAGTTGGTTGACAATATCGACATGGCATTCGTCTCAACAGTAATGACTTTGAGCACATAAAGCCACCGGGTTTGCTTGGACTTTACCCTCTGTGAGTTGTGATGCTGCAAGATGATCATAACAACATGATCTCGGATCCTATGAGGGAGGATAGTGCTTAGTCTGAGGGTAACGAGTGCTCCTTAATTGCACCAAACAGCGATCGCCTAGGTGTCAAGTGGGGGCAGGACGCTCGTAATACGTGGAATTCAAGCAAGAATCGACACACTTGTTCATGGGTCCACGAGTGGATCCATAGTCTTGACCCCGAGACCCTAAGTCTTAACGCACAATTTCTCAAGTACTTTTTTTGCATATCCTTTCTTAATGAAATTCAAGTTTTCAAGGCTCTTTGTGATTGCCAATGGTGATGGAATCTTTTTTTGCATACTCTTACCCTTTCTTCATGAATGTAAGGGTCTTTCTAGGGGTGGGCAGAGAATACCCAGATTCACCATGAAGCCATAGCATTATCTGGATAGCCATTGGGTGGTAGGTGATCTTGTCGGGATTGACATAACCCAGGATGTCGTGTCAAGCAGTCTTGTGGTAATAGTCATAACTGAGGATGCCGAGGTTTCCAGACGGCTTGTAGATGGGTAGTTGAGCCTCACTACTTGGAAGCCAGGCTTCTAGATGGAACTAACACCAGACATCCTTACGGTGACTAGATTTGAGTGGAACAATGATTGGGTGTATGTATGATGGTATCTTTCATCCTTGATTTTGCACGGATTACAGCCCGCTAAGGTTTGACCTTGATGTTCAGAGGGGGATTCGGTTGCTTCAAGGTGGGGTTGTGGGAGGGAAAGGTGGCGATTCCACCCACGATCGTATTCTCAATGAGGGTTTTATGTAGGGTCTGCCTTGGTGGTATGGGACACTAGGGTGTATTCCCATATAGGATCTCCTCAAGATTCTGGATTTCTTGTCTGAGACAGTCTGAGACAGTCTATGCTTTGGCATAGCTAGCCTCCGGTCATTGTGAGGTGTAGTACTAGTTTGTGAATGGCAACAAGATAACGGAATTTCTTGGTTGTCCGAGCATGGCAAATCACCAGAAGGGTCACAAGCTTTATAATTCATCACACACTTTCTCATGATGGCCAAATGATGTTATTGAATTTTGATACAATAGGTAGCCTCCAACGTATATTGGAGAGACAATGAGTTTGAAACTTCTCAATCTAGGACTTAGTGCCTAACACCAATTGGCTGATCTAGGGTCATTGGACCACCTGTGATATACTGACTTTGTGGATTAGGTTCATGAAATAACCATAGCAGTCACATGAAATAACCGTAGCAGTCAGTGATGCTCCAGGATGGATGTAGTTCCACAGAGGCATCTAGAGTCCACAATTTTGCAATCATGTGGATTCTCATGTTTCCTATGGGTTGCAGACGAGGAAGGTGTTGACCAAGCTCAGCGGATGCCCTAGTGACTCAAACAATCTGTCTCTGTATAAAGCGGGAGCAGTAGCAGGTACTGGGAATGTATTTATTCCTTCAACAACAAGTAAGCAAGCGAGCTTTCCCCCTCGGGCCTCGGTCCATCCTGGACATGTTGGGTGAGGATTATACTTCCTAGTTGTTGGAAGTGCACCTCTAGTCAAGGAGATTGTGTATTTATACTTCCTAGTTCTTGGAGTAAACCTCTAGTGTTGAGTATTCAGGATTTACAAGAGCAAAGCACACATATAACAGCAGATGAGGAGTTCTTCTTGCTTAAAGTTAAACTTATTGTCAAAACTTTCATTTGTTTTGTTAGGTAGTCAAAATATTTCGTCATTATGAACGTTGAGGTTTAAAATCAGTTGGGAACTAGTGTGAGAACTGGTTGATAGAACCTGTCTTGTTCTAGACACTGTGGAAATTGTCCTATAGGATCTCCTTGGGTGATTGAGATTGTTGGGACATTTGGTAGCTTTTTGAAAGGGTGTCGTTCAGTTTTTGCTCAATTTGGTGTGGTGAAAGCGTAGCTGGAACCACAGTCACAAGAAACGTTTTGAGGTTTTTTGGGTTTTGTTTCGAAATGTTTTGTCCCTCAGCTAAGAAACTGCAAGATTTCAAAAAATCCATAATTTCATAAAGTATAAATACTTAAAGAACTTATAGTAGCCATCAAAAAACATAGTGTA
Organism: Cibotium barometz; assembly: GCF_041138505.1. Lineage (NCBI taxonomy): Eukaryota > Viridiplantae > Streptophyta > Polypodiopsida > Cyatheales > Cibotiaceae > Cibotium > Cibotium barometz. The sequence goes on from NC_141092.1 coordinate 23,179,393, forward strand.
ATGGTGAAAAAACGGTGCCTTCTCACACACCTCGAGGAACTATCCTTATTTTGGTGAGGCATTATGGCAATTTTGCTTGATTAGATGCCACAAGTGGTTCAATCAAGGACTCTTAAGTAGAAATTGGGAAAGATTTAAGACATTGAAGGATGGTGTATAAAAAAAAAGGGGGAAAGAAGAGAGGAGAAGAAGAGGAAAGGAGAAGAAAAAGGAAGGGAGAAGAAGAGAGAGGAAGAAGAAGAGGAGAGAAGAAGAGAATTAAGGAAGGAGTAGAGGAGAAAGAAGTAGTAGAAGATGGAAAGGGAAAGGAGGGAGGCACGAGGAGAAGAGGGAAGGAAGGTGAGGAGGAGGATATGGAAGAAAAACAAAAATAAAAAAATCCTCAATAATTTGGGAGGGGGGAAAAAAAGAAACCTGAAATTTGGGCAAAACTGTTGTACTGGAGAGGTTTCGAGGTTTTTAAAAACCGTTTTGAAGTTTCGAAGTTTTGAGGTTTCGAAAGCTAGAAATAGTTTTTTTTGTTACTATGGCTAGAACCGAACTTGTGATAGTTGGTTACTGGCATTTAGAGAGCATATGATATCTGGGAGATCTTATATCTTTTCTGGTGGATAATTGAGAGAATGCAAGATGACTTGAGGAGTCGGAACTATTCAAGGAGTTGGACCTTTTTTGGCCAAAGCTTGAAGGTGACTTGGGAGAATGATTGGTTCTTTGGGAAGGAGAATGATTGGTTCTTTGGGAACAAGTTCCTTCAGCTGGTAATCTTTTGCGAGCATGAAGCCCGGTGATTGACGGGTGATCTCTCTCTTCTAGTGGATTTGGACAACCTTTGTATTGACATGCACATGAGACTTCCAAGAAGTGAGGGTTCTGACAGTAAAACAGACTTGGATGGAAGAGTGGAGTTAGGTTAGAGGAAGGAGTTGGTAGTTATGCCTTTGCCAAATTGGAAGCAGTTGTTGGGTTTAGTCTTAGGTGAGGATTGGACAAAGGAGATCTTATGATTAAACACGGGCTTTGTTCAGCTTTGGACATGGGAGATCTTGTGTTTGGTATATTATGCCTTTGATTAGAGGACTTCTCTCACGTGAAGGATTGTTTCACATGCATGGACATGCATGAGGAGGGAGAGTTGATACATTTTACTCGATCATGAGTTTGGACTTGTGATGGGGTAATGAGATGTTGGAACTTATTTGCACCCGATGGGCTAGTATGCCGATAGAACTATACAAGCACAGAGTGCCCACATTTGAGGGATAGACCTCGCTTTTGTTGTGCACATTGTCAAAGATACGACAAACATGACACAAACCAATGCTTAAGGTAACCCCCATTGGCCAAGGCGATTGCATGTCCCTCCCACAGGCAACTCTTGGTCTTGCCTGCCCCTAATGCCATATGCAGCCACAAGACACAAGAGCTACCAGGGGAGTGCATGACGTTAGGGCCAAGCCCCTACGCACAATAGCATGGCATGTAGGGCATTGTGAGCATGTCTGACGACAAGACATGCAAAGGAGAACAATGCGTGATGTGAGTGGTAGCCGTTATAGTGTGCGCTGGCAAGCCATTAGTGCACTAATAATCTGGATAGCCAGGTGTACATGGCAAAGATGCGCATGGGGTAGGACCATGGGGATCACACATAAAGAGAGGAGAGAGAAGGGTCCTCACGCAAGGGAGGGACCGAAAAACAATGGCATGTGTGGGCTAAAGGAGGTGGCCAACCAAATTCAGGGCTATTAGCTTTAAAAGAGAAGAAGCAAGTATGAGTTATTTATAACTTAGACACCCTGTTTTAAGTTAAAAGTGAGGGGCATCCAAGAAGCAACACAAGAACGATGCAACTCTCTTGGCATTGGTTTTTCTTCATCAAACATCTTTTGGAAGCAAACTTCATTGCACCTTCTCGTCAATCATGTTTTTGTTACTGTTGTTCTCCAAGTTAGCATGCACATTTCGTGTGCACTAAAGATATATGGAGTAGGTGGTGGGTAGTAATTTCGTGAAGTCATCTAGTAGTAACGACATGGAGTCGATCGACAATGATGACTTTGAGCAAACGAAGCCACCGAGATGGCCAAGATTTTACTCACCACCAGTAGTACAAGTGGAAGATAAACATGAGCATGTTGTCTAAGATCCTCTGGGGGAGGATAGTGTTGGGACCAAGGTTGATATGTGCTGCATGCCTTCGCAACTGATGACTGTGGGGTTGTCAAGTGGTGTCAGGAGGCTTTTGCTAAGTGGGATTCAAGTTTGAATTTGCACAAACATCAGTGGTTGATGTCAATAGTCTTGACATCACAGGACCTAAGTTGTGGTGCTTATTTTCAAGTTCTTTTGTATACTTTTTTTGTAAACCCTTGATATATAAAATTTAATTTTCGATGGCTTTGCCAAACTGAGATGGGATCTAATTTGTTAAATAGTAGGTGTTAGGCAGTCTTTAGAAAGGGTGCCGAGTAGGCTTCAAGGCTGAGTTGTAGGAGAGAAAGTTGGCCATTCCACCTATCATCATGCTTAACGGGGATTTTATGTTTGGTGTGCTCTAGTAGTATGGAATGCTAGAGTGTATATTCATTCAAGGTCTCGTGAGGCTTCTTGGGCATAGTTACCAACAGTCTTCACAAAACAAAAACAGTTCAGAGCAACAGGCCTTCTACACAAGTTTAGGAAGAGGACGAGATAGAGGAGGCCGTGGATGCAGTCAAGGAGGTGGCCGAATAGGTAATCAGAATTATGGCCAGCAGCAGCAACAAGAGCAGTCCCAGAATTCACAACAACAACAACAACAACACGCAGGTGGAAGAGGCCAATTCAGAGGCAGGGAGAGTCAAAGAGGTCGTGGAAATTGGCAAAGGCAGTATAATGATACACGTGGATGCTTTTATTATGGTAAGCCTGGACATGTGCAGGCAGATTGTTATAAGAAGCAGGCTGACATGCAAAATGGAAAATTGTAGCAAAACAACTATGCATCCTCGAGCAGAAACAATGAGAATAATGAAAGGTTGTTTGTTATGCAGCATGTCGTTAATGTCATGTCTGAAAATGTTGAAGCAGCACATAAAGATGATCTATGGTACGTTGATTCAGATGCTTTGAAGCACATGACAAGTCATGGGGAGTGGTTCAAGGAGATGAAAAACGTTGAAAGATCAGGTTTTGTGGAAACAGGAGATGACACTGCTCATCCAATTGCCCATGTTGGAGATGTGCCATTGTCTATGCAGGATGGCAAAGTAAAGTACCTTACAGATGTACTTCATGTTCCGAACATAACAAAGAATCTGGGTTCAGTTGGCCAGATGATTGAGCAGGGTTTGCAGGTTGGTTGTTTGAACATTGGCATGTTACTCGTAGGGTGACAAGTTTTATGATTCATCAAACACTCTCTCGTGATGATCAAATGATATTGATGTTTGCAATAGCCTCGGAATTGTACATGAGAAAGACTTCTCATTCTTAGATTGGATGTCTAGATTAATTGACGGTTGGACTATTTACTATACTGAGTTTGTGAAGAATATTTGGTGGGATCCCACATAGTTAGTGTTCTCCAAGGAGGATGGAGTTGCACTGAGTTATTTTCATTCGAGGACTTTAGAGTCATATGCACTTGCCACTTGCTCGATGGGATGTAACCCATAACCATGTTGGGGATGAAATAAGTCATAAACATTGTTCTTCAGTTAAAATCATATGGACTTGCCACTTGTTCGATGGGGTGTAACCCATAACCATGTTGGTAATTCCTAACCATTTTTCTTCAGGATCTCTATCAATGGGATTGTGTGGACCTTTGGTAACCTTAAGTTCATTCCAATTTGGTGGGGTGAAAAGTAGCTAGAAGCCATTTGTTGTCTTCAGGTTGTTTGAGGACATGGGACATACGTAGAAATTGATGGGGAGTTTTAGGCTTGCCCTTTCGTTTTCCCAAAAAAAATAGTTACCAAGAATGGAGTTGAATTGGCTAAGTACATTACCCAGTCTCAATCACGGGAGACAAGAAAAACAAGGGACAGAGATGGGCTCTTTCTCATTGACTGGCCGTTCTCTCGGAGGAAGGCTATCTCATACAAGGGGGAACATCGAAACAGGTGGCCTATATTGCCAAGTAACCTTGTTGTCTTTGACCTCGAGGAAAAGACCTGTTACGTACCTAGTGCTAATCCTCAAGATTAATGGCCTAATTCGACAAGGTTAGAGGAGCCTTGGGATTAGGAGAAAGGAGGCGAAAATGGGCAGCTATGGTTATTATTAATATATCCATGTGTACTGGCTATTTATAACATGATGGTTATTTATAGTAGCAGATTGCAGTGATCACTATATAAGTGAAACATGGGTTATTATTGTCATAACCTCACTATTGGTCAAAGTTTGAGCAAGACTCTGGCCATGCATGTGGCAGAGCATAGATCGGCATGCTGAAGGCCTCTATGGGGCAGACTGGCATGGACCTGTGGGAGTCAGACCTTAGCCCCTGGCTCAAGGTGGTTCAAAGCATAGAACTAGGGTTGGGAGGTGAGCTAGCGTGTCTCCGCCCGCCCAAAAGTATGGATATCTATGATCTTGGAGCATGCCATAGCTTTGCATCTATCACATTGGATGTACTAGACATTGCATGTGCATCACATGCAACTCATATGCATCAAGTCTGTAAAGCCCATGACATAAAGTACCTGATGCAACAATAATATCTCCATCACTCCAATCATGTACAGTGCATCTGTCATCCAGAAAATGGACCACTAGGCCGGACCCAACAATGGTCGAAACTGACATGAGATTCTTCTTAATACTTGGTACATGCAATACACGAGAAAGAGTGATCATCCCACCCTTTTGCAACAGTGAGCTCAATCTTTCCAACTCCTTTAACAACATAATTGGAGTTGTTTGCACATGTAACTATGCCCCCCCCGAGAGCATGTTCCAAGAAAGAGAGATGACGTTGTGATGTGATGTGCTTGCTAGCACCACTATCAAAGTACCATACATCAAAATCTGTAACTGCCATGCATACATCATGTAAGGAAGGATCATAGCTGCAATGTACCTGCATTACCCATTCATCTTGAGCATAGGTATGTGGATCCTTTTTGTCAGCACTAGGTGCTGATGCATCATATACAGACATGCCAGAGTCTTTCTTCTCCTTCTCTTTTGCAAGACTTTTCTTGCACTCATTTATGTTGTGTTGTGGCTTTTGACAGTAATTACATTTACCCTTCTTCTTGGATTTCTCAGTGTCACCCTTGTCTACATCCTTGCCAAAAGAGGCAGCTGTCCCACCTTTAGCCTTGTAGCCACTGGCATTGGATGCCTTTCCTCTACCTTCGCCTTGATCGGCAAAATCTTGATCACCAATCCTCATTCTCGACGTGTTTTGTCGGGATAGCTCCTCTTGCAAGAGCAAAAACACGATCTCATCAAAAGAAAAGGCATTCACACTGCCTTTTCGTGAGCAACCAAAGTGTAGCAGCAAAGCCTTGATATGAGTCAAGCAATGCATTGAGGATACTAGTGACAAGTGAACTGTCCGAAATAAGCTCATCAATGTTGGCTAGCTGTTGTCGAAGGTCTTTCGCCTTCATGAGCTACTCATCCATTGAGTCACCCTCGTCCAAATGTAACATGTCCAGCTACTTTTTTCAGGGAGGCCACATGAGCCTCGTTGCACACTTGATATAGTGTTGCAAGGGCATCCCACGCTAACTTAGCAGTGACACATGAACTGATGTGTGGTATAATGCTCCTCTTCACTGAGATTTGCAGTAGGAGGTACAGGTGCTAGTATGACTGAAGCGACTGTAACACCTCTTGTAGAAGTAGCAAGAGCAGGCTACTGCACTGCAGATATTGGACGTTTTTCATCTCCTGTAACTATTTCCCAAAGCCCTTCAGCAACCAGTAAGTGCCTCATCATATAAGACCAAAATGGGTAGTTAGTCCGGTCAAGCTTGACCTGTAGAGTGGTGTTTATTTCTTTGCCTCCTTGCAAATGAAGGCCTATAAGGCCTTTAGGTCCCCAAGATCAAGGTAGGGAGAGGAGGTGGTTGAAGCTGCAAACTGCCACCACTTAAAAAAACGGGCTGCTCCAGGTGAGTTGCTATTGTAGATGTCCCCAAAATCACAGAGCATAAGGCTCTGATACCAAATGTTGGAGAGTTATTGTAGCCAAGCACAGAAATCCACACACACACACAAGTACAATCCTCGTGAGAGTACAAGGAGAGGCACACAAAGCAATGTTGTAGATTACGTGATAAGTGCCAAAAGTACGATATAAGATAAACTCTATAATGAAATAAGGGTGGGCTCACACCTAGAGTGCACGGGGGCCAAACCCCTTTTAAGGAGGGTAAAAAGTGCCTCGGCTGGTCCTATTGGACTTCACTCGTCACTGCCATGACATAGATGTCTACATGTAATGTAGTGATCAGGATAGCTCATTTTAATGGTCAGTTTTTGAGGGATGTCTTTCAGAGGTTTATAGATGAGCCCCGGCCCCCGCTGAATATCCTTTAGATGGATAGCCAAATGGAGAGGATCAATCAGATCATTGAAGCAATGCTTCAAGAATCCGTGAATAAGAGGCAACTGCTTGGGAGAAGTTACCAGGGTTTCGTTATAATGGTGCCAAACATTTAGTTATAAGCTTATTAAGGGAGCACCAGTAGCATGTGGTTAGGCAAGGAAAAGATACAGGTTGCAAAAGAATTTCTACGACGTTGACCATGTTTGCACCCTTTGAAACCTTTTTCCATTTCCGCTTCTATTTGTGTGATGTGTATCCACGTGCAGGGGTCATGTAGTACAAGGAAGTTCTTAAGTGATGTGAATTTCAAAGGTGGCCGTGTTTGCAAAAGTATTTCTATGACATTGGCCGTGTTTGCACCCTTTGAAACCTTTTTCCATTTCCGCTTCTATTTGTGTGATGTGTATCCACATGCAGGGGTCATGTAGTACAAGGAAGTTCTTAAGTGATGTGAATTTCTTAAGCGTTGCAGAAAACCATTTTATTCTCCTTTTTTTGGTTTGCGAAGGCACCAAGGACATCTCGGGTTGGCATGGCAAAAGGGCAGTCTCGGTCTCCTAGTGCAGTTTCATCAACACAGCATCTATTGAGCAGTCATTGGCACAGCATTATAAACAGCCTCAATACACTTCTCAACACATTACGCGCGAACCACGTACAGACTTGGATCCTACTTTCATCTTTTTGCTTTTGGGTTATAACTTATGCTTCTTACTTTCTTTCATCTGGTTGCTTACTAGGAAGCTGAAACCTGCTTTTCTCTGCAGGTGCCTCCTTTTTTGATGTGCAAAATTTTTACTCAGATGTTCTCATTTATCAACGTACAGCTTTTCAACAGGTTGCTGGCTTACCATAAGCATTGGGTTGCAACTTGATATGCTGTGGTGGAACACGTTCTTTTTAAGATTGATACAAATGTTTTTTCTTGTGCTTATGACAGCCTTTTATTGAGGCGAGAGTGCTGCTCGTTTAGTAATGGGGAGTATGTTAAAGCTGGTCTTGCAGAACTAGACCGGTGGATATTTGAAGCATCTGAAAAGGTTGGTGCACTTAAAACTGGTTCTGGTTGTTTAGGTGCGTACAGAGCTATCGCCTGAGAATGTTGTATTTAACAGTATGCAGGGAGGTCTTGGGAGGAACTCAGATTTATCAGGCAGGCTGTTGGATTTCTGGTACCTTCTTCTATTCCTGTTTTCATCACAATGCACTCTCTCTCTCTCTCTCTCTCTCTCTCTCTCTCTCTCTCTCTCTCTTCAGCATATAGAGATGCATTAGTAGCCCTAGTACTCCATCCACACCCTCTCGTTTGTACACCACCATTGAGTCCCCTATGGTCGTGTTGTCACACTTGTACATTTTATTCTCACTCCACATTTTCCTCTTGATGACTGGAGGAACATCATTGTACTACTTGTTTGTCTCATAGGCCAATTTTGGCCTTTTGCAGACGTTAATATATCTTTCTTTCTTTCTCTCTCTCATAGGGATGTAGTACCATGAGGTAACCACTCATTTTCAAACTTTGGCATAAATATGGTCCACATTCTTAACCCTCTTCATCACACACTATTTGAACAATCTAAACATAGATACAAAAGTAGACAAAAAATGCAAGTGGGTTTGCTAAATGTCTCAATATAGTTATATTATTATTGTATCCCCGACACAAGTAGTGAATTGTTTACTTCCCACCCCGGCCTAGGGTAGAAGAACTAGCTAGATTCTATGAGTTATTGATATTCCTTTCAAGTATTTCATGTTGTTGTTCAAAGAACTTGTCCCACCATTTTATATCTTTCTCTCTTAGGGGGTTGTCGATGAGGAAGCTTGGTGGAGGGAGCTTTTCTTGGCTACCTCTCTCTCTCTCTCTACTTTGAACACTCTCTCTCTAACTCTTCCCACCACCATCTCCTCCCACCACCTCCCAACCTAGCCCAACCCAGCCCAACGTAGCTCCTCCTCTCCTCCCTTTCTCTCTCTATAAGGGTTTCTGTTTACCTTCCAGTTCGAGTTTCATTTTCTAGGTGCCAGTAGTATCATCTTTATTTTTCATTTTCTGGTTTTTTATCCAGACATTGTATCAGATCCACCATGATGTAACTTTTTGGTCTCATAGGTCATTATGGCCTTTTGAAGACGTTAATATAACATTTCATTTGTCTCTCTCTCTCCTACCATCTCTTTCCCTCTCTCTTCCTCTCATACACTCTCCCTTCTCTCTCTTCTAGTACACTAGGTAAAGAGCATACTGAGAGGCAAACCCAACATGATACTTCTCAGAGGGCCATTACAGATGTCTTTAGTCTACATGCATCCTATCAGAGGCCATGACCTGTACCAGCGGCCAGCCCTACATCCCAAAAGGGTCCTGAGTGATAGAGCTCAATCTATTTTGCAGGCCAGATTCCCCCGACCCAGAGAATCATGATCCTCCACCCGACAGGTACAGATCCAGGAGGCTCTTGGACACCATGACATGCCTCCATCACAGAGGCCTGATATTATCTTTTGCCATCAGATTGGTATTGGCTGAGGCGGGCATTACCATTAGTTGATCATGTCTAGTTTACCTCATACACATGATCATATGCTGATATCACATGTATATACACTAGTGATAGTTGTCTTTCATTTTCTTTCAGTTACTTTTTCCATGGCTCAGTACACCAATGGTATAATTGTATCACGCATGGTCTCATAGACCCTTGGGGTCTTTTGTAGACGTTAATTTATTTCCATCCTTACGTTCTGTCTGTGTGGTCACAATTTTTTTTTTTTTTTTGGGGGGGGGGGGGGGGTGTGTACCCATCTGTCTGTCTATCCCATTCAGTGTTTGCACGAGTATTATAGTTGGAGTGTGATTTTCTTTCTTTCATTTCTTTGTTGTCACTGTGTTGAGATTAAATTAAGTACTTACATCTAGCTTATCCTCAGGTCATACACCAGAAGCCTAAAAAATCTCTGGATGAAATAATGCATGATCTATGCCCGGTATGGTTCGAGCATCTCTACTGATGGTTATGTTTGTTCTGGAGGTGTGCTTTTCTAAGTTCATTAGGGCATAAATCTGACTAACTATTACTACAGGTCTTGAGCGTGCAGCAATTGTATCGTATTAGCACAATGTACTGGGATGACAAATATGGGACCCACAGCGTGTCTCCTGAGGTAATCTACTCTTATTCAACTTTTGACAGTGTTGGTAGCAGTTCAAGTTGGTCCTTGACTCAGTTGTGTACCAGCATGAAAGTGTTAGGGAGAAATTTATGTTCAATGATTTTCTTGGGGAAAGGAGGGAGCGGATGCAGCTACATGCACATCTGCAATAGGCTACCCCCAACATGGACAATCTGGTTAAGATGGTGACAAAAGTTTATGCAGCATGTAAGCAAAGTCAAGTCTTCTCGAAAGGGACTATCGTAAAAGTAGTGGTCAGAAGGTGATGACAGGCATGCATATTAGTCTCTGTGTAGAGGGATGCAATTGAATACCCGAGGCTTTTGGTGAGGTTGATCAAAATGGGGATTGCGGAAAAGCGGTTGGTTTTCTTAAAGTGGGCACTTAAGGAGTTCTCGCTTAGCATTCCATTTTGATGAAAATCAAAACAGCAGGGTTGGAGCATTAGGACTCCAGAGTGTGCCATAGACAGTA
>NC_141092.1:23189796-23254796 GCF_041138505.1 Cibotium barometz
TTATCACTATGTAAGTGAGAGCTTGGGTTATTATGAGGCAAAGTTGTGCAGATGCGCCACTAACGGTTTGGCTTTTTATAGCGAGTTAGCTATTTACAGTGTACTTATCAGGTTGGTGTGTCAAAGGCCTATAGGTAGGCTTTAGTGCTATGCGATGTTCAGACACAGCCTTATTGGATTGAGCCCTAGTTTGGTTGATGCCGGTTGCGGTTTGGAGGTGAGCTAGGTTGTTACTTCATGATTTGGTTAAGGATTAACCTTGGTCTTCACTTGTGTTTAGGGTGATTCAAGGAACGACTTTACAAGAGCAACCCTAATGTAGAGGTTGAAGAGGTATGCGTGTCTAGGCGTCGTAGATGTCGGATTTCCCGGGTATGCCTCTCATTGTTCTTTTTTTTCTTATCAAATGGATACTCTACAAAAGTTGTACAAGGTTTTTGTTGACATCAAGGTTGCACGAGTAGTCATGTGTCTGAGAGGATGCAAGGAGTGTAATAGACCTTTGTAAGGGCTTGCACATGTACTTAGCTTATCTTCAAGAAAACAACAAATTCATGCGTAAAACCTTAAGAAAATAAACAAAAGAGAGGGAGGGAGTAGACAGAGAAGACACCACAATAGGGGCCAAAATAGCCTTTGGGTCGAGTCCGCCTCCTTCAACCCCCTCTCTGAGTTATATTAGAGAAAACCCCTTGGAGGAGTCTTGAGTACAAGTACTTAGAGCCAGAGAGCTCTCGTCTTTTTACATATCTCAACAATGAGAGAATAGTTGAATTTATAGTTCTTGCTCAAATGCACTTGAGAAAAGTGCTTTAAACTCACTTATATTCTAAAAACATCTTTTTAATAATAAAAGCTCCTCTTTTCAGTATTTCAAAATCTTTCAAACTTTTACTTTCCAGGAGGTAGTCACATCATTCCAAGCTTGTAAGGTGGTCTTGTGTTGCTATCTTGCCACGTGGTAATGCCATGTCAACATTGTTACATCACTAGTGCAACATCACTCTTTTTTTGGGACTTTGGGTTGCATTTTTGCATATGAGCAACTGTTATTTTGATGCTTTGGTGACATTCCCTTAACTTATTCAACAATTGTCCTCAACTAATAGGTCTAGCTTTTTTTGCTTTTCTTTGTTTTGTTTTTAAATTGTGGGCCTAGCTCTTCTCTTTGTGGTTCTTGAGACATGATTCTTCATGTGGAAGGTCCTTCTCTTCTCTTGTGCTGGGCTTCGGGGAGCATCTTGCTCTCTCCATTTTCACCCTTCACATAAAGGGACCTTGGGTTTGACCTCTTTGGTAGATACTTCCATCCCTTGCACCTCTAGAATCGCCTTCAGGTAGGAATTTTTGAGCATGATTCTCTTGTCAAGATCAACATGTACCTGTTATATGCCAGAAGACAAACACGTGCACACATGCTCGTCCTTGGATTTAATTGAGCTTCTCCGACCCTTGGCACACATATGTGACGTAAATCAAATGCACAAATAGTTACTTGGTTTTGACACCATTTTCTACTATAGTCAAACTACCCATGTTAGTGTCGGACTATGGTAGACTAACTCATGTACTTAGTTGTGATTTCCTTCACTAATAAATAGTGCTGTTCGTTTATGAATTTACTATCATAGTCTCATGACCTGTACAAAAGATTAAGTGTTGTTCAATCTCAGAGTTGCTCCTTTTGGATACAACTTGGATAGCAATCCTCCAGTTCTAGAATACTCAATTTCCTATAATGGAATATAAACCTTGAGCGTTCTCCCTTCGTTCTTGGTTCTTTGGATGTCAAAATACAAAGGTTGGTGACATTCCCTCGGCTTCTAATCAGTTGTCTTCAACTAAAAAGCTTCTTAATATGGATACTATGCAAAGAAGTTCTCATCCACCCACTTGGCTTCCAAAGTTGAATAATTTTTGAACTTGATAAGATACTTTCTAGTAATCTTGCCATGCGATCTTCTTCTTTCCCTATGAAAGACAATTTTCTTTGGTTGAAGGACTTCTTGTAGCTCTTCAACTTTCGATGGATCCTCATTCACTAGTCTCAAAGGTTCGGGACACTAGAGTCGCATGAAAAGCATTGTGAATCCTCCAATGATTGGGATATGCTAGTCTAAAAGCCACATTGTTAATCTTTTCCAATATTTAGAAAGGTCCATTGTACCTATTGACATCTTAGGATAAATCTTCTCTTCGTCCTACTTTTGAATCCTTGCTTTCCCAAACTTAAATAATACCCAATCACCTTTCTTGTATGTCACCACCCTTCTATGCTTATCCACAACCTTTTTCTACTAGTTCTTGACCTCTCAATGGTTGTCCGCACTTGTGCAAAAGTTGTATCTAGATCTCTGACATACTCGTATGTTGCAAAGATCTCATCCTTAGTCCTTAGAAGTGGTGGTAGTATAACTTTGCCATAAACAACCTCGAATGGTGCCTTTCCTGTGCAACTATGCATTGTATTGTTGTAGGCAAACTCTACTAGTGGAAGATACTTTTCCCACCTCATTTTGTGTTATGTCACATAGTACTTTAATAGATCCACTATGGCTAAATTTGATCTCTCACTTTGGCCGTTCGTCTGTGGATGATAGGAGGAAAAGCCAATTTCATCTCTATATTATCAAACAACGCCCTCGAAAACAAACTAGTGACCCTGGGATCTCGATCAACAATAGACTTGGGCATTCCATGATGTTTGAACACCTGTGTTAGAAAAATCATTGCATGTGGTCTGCCTTGATGGTCTTCCTCATTGGAATGAAATGAGCTTGCTTACTAAACATGTCCCACAATTGTCCAAGTACTATCATTCCGAAACTTTGACTTTGGCAAGTCAAAAATGAAGTCGATCGCTATACTTTTTCATGGGCACTCGGTTACGAGTAAATGCATAAGCAATCCTAGAGTCTTTTAACGATTATACTTGGGATTTTGATGAGTCAAGCACTTGGATACATACTTGTTAATATCCTTTCTCATGCTACGTCAATAGAGGTATTATTTTTGCTTGCGTAGTAGAAAAAATACCTCTATGTCCTGCGTAAGGTGGTGCATGTAATTTCTCAATCACTTTTTGAATCAAATCCTTGGTTGCACATAACCATCAAATAACCACTTTCAAGGAATAGTGATTAATTGTTTGACCATCCTCTAGCTTCCGCGGAATCCCACCAAAGTCCTCATCATGCACATAGTGATCTCTCATGGAATCCAACTCTCTATGATAGACAATGGTCATGGAATCTACATGTGGTCTCCTAGATAGAGCATCTACAACCTCATTCTTCTTTCCAGGTGTTTGGATAATTGGAAATGAAACATGGACAAAAAGTTTACCCATCCATATGCTTCTCGGAAAGCTTAGTTTGGGTTAGAAAATGTCTGAAACTTTGATGATCCGTCTTCAACATGAAATTAGCCCCAAGCAAATAATGGTTTCATGAAGTAAGAGCATGAATCATAGTCAGAAGTTCTTTCTCATTAATTTGCAAGTGTTTCTTGGCATGTTGCACTACTTGTTGCAAAACGTCTTTACAATCTCCACTTGCATCTCATTCCACCACAAAAGGTTTCACTAGATTTGGAATGACCAACCCAATCTAGTAGTGAGCTTCTCCTTCAACAAGTTGAAGGCATGTCTCTTACGCGCACATTCCATCTGAACACTACTATCTTCGTGGTTAGATCATGCAATGGAGTGACAATGGTGGCAACGTTACTAATGAACCTCCTGTAATAAGAGCATAACCCCAAGAAAGTGCAAACCACATGTACGGATTCTAATTATGGCCAAGAGCTTTCTTGGATCCATCCATAGTCCTTCCTTAGGAACTATATATTCAATGTATTGTATAGAAAAACCCACTCTTTTTCATTGATGAACAACTTGTGTTCGTCTTCGGTCTTGGAAAACACAATAACTTCATCAAAGAAAAAGTGCATGTATACTTTCGATGTGGCCTAAAGATCTGATCCATCATGGGGTTGAAGGTAGCTGGAGCATTTCTGAGTCCAAAAGGCATCACCTAATACTCATATAATCCAAAAGTGCTACAGAAGGCGCCCTTGTGAATATCTTGTGGTTGAATCCGAATATGATGATAGCCACTCTTCAAGTCAATCCGACTAAAGAATGTCGTGTCTTCCAACCGATCCGATATATCATCAGTCCTCGATAGAGGAAACCAATTCTTGATTTTAATCTTGTTCAAGGCTCTATAATCCATGAACATGTAGAATGAGCCATCTTTCTTTTACACTAGAACCACTGGAGAACAAAAGGGTGAAGAACTAGATGGTATTAACTTCTTTGATAGCAAGTCTTGTACTTGTGTCATAATATCATCTTGTTTTATCGCACTCACACAGTAAGGAGGTCGATTTAGGGGTGAACTCCTTGGAATTAGCTCTCACATGATCCGTTGGTTGCTTATGAGGTAACTCTCCTGGAATAACAATCTGGATAATAGCACTCTTCCTATGGAATCATGGCATCCCCAAGATGACATCTGAGTGCTCAAGGGTGAAATATAGAAATCCTCACAGTCCACATAACCTTGGACATGAATCCTCAACTTACCAATGATAGGTGTTACTGCTACTCCTCGGGTTTGATACTCAATTGCTCAACAAGCTCCATGGAAATGAAATTATTTGTGGCTCCCATGTCAAATAACACCAAAGCATTCTTGTCCCACACTTTCTATCAATAGAGGGATAACTCTCTAGCCTTGGGTTCTGAAGTGTTTCCCAATACATTGGTAATCCCACTAACCAGTTGCTTAGACTTTTCTTTGGACTTTACATTCTCTCTAGGTCCCTTAAGATGATTTGGACATTGGGCCGACATGTGTCCCTGTTTGCCACATCTAAAGCATTTCCCTTCCTTGTGGTAGACCTGTATTTGCTCATTGGTTAAGTTGTGTTTTCCTTTGTAGGAGTTTGGAATACCCCTTGGTTTCATAGGCTAAAACCGATTCTTGGAGTTCACGCTTCTCAAGTACCAAAGACTTTTCATCTCCAATACTTGTCTTTTCTTCGGTTCGTCTCCCATGTAGACCTTGGAACCAACCGAAACTGAATGCATCGAAACTTGAATGGTATGATTTGGGCAAACACTCACAAAAGCTTGAATGCTATCATTTGGGCATACATTCACAAAATCTCGAATGTTATGCAAAATGGCTCATTACTTTCTGAACTTAGACTTCTAAAAAATCTCCTTAAAAGGAGTAATCTTGAGATATGCATTTTGAAATTTCTTGTTTTGTAGTGATCAACCATCTCACCTATTTCCATCGCAATCTTTCCCATACAAGATGCACATCATCTTCAAACTTTTTAGGTAAAAATTGATCTTAAAATTGCTTCTTGAAGTTTTTATATTTTTTGGGAGATGTTCCCTCAGCCATGAGTGCACCCCAGGATGCGCGTTGGTTGTCTCTGTAAGATGTAAACTAGCCATGCGAATCTTGGATGACTCTGAACAATTTTGGGAACCAAAAACAATACCAAATTAGAAGATAAAAGCGAGGGTTTTGTTTGTGTAACTAGAAGCTCCATCATATGTTGTATACCACACCGTTCTTCCTCCTTTGAACTCCTTAGCTTTGCACTTATCTTTCTTTCCATGTCGTGGAGAGAGTGACCTAGAAGGGGAAGAAGAAGAAGAAGAAGAAGAAGAAGAAGAAGACAAGGATGAGGACGAAGATGAAAGGCTTGATGAAGAATATGGGCTCCTTAACCTTCTTCAATTCCCTAGCTCTGCACTTTCAAAGAAGAAGAAGAAGAAGAAGAAGAAGAAGAGGAAGAAGAAGACGAGGACGAGGATGAAGATGAAAGGCTTGATGAAGAAGATGGGCTCCTCAACCTTCTTTAATTCCCTAGCTCTGCACTTACAAAGAAGAAGAAGAAGAAGAAGAAGAAGGTCTTAATGAAGGAGATGGGCTCCTCGACCTTCTCTGACTATGTCGGCTTTTCCCACGATGATGTCGGCTTTTCCCACGATGAGAGTGGGTTTATTTGGAATGGCTCCTCTTCCTCCTTTCACGACGAGAAGGTGGAGGACTGGGTAATCTCTTCGAGGGAGTTCTCTTTGATGAAGAATTTTGATTTTCAGCCACCACAACCTCCTTTGTTGGGCATAACCAATAAAGATGCATTTCTCTACCTTTAGATCTAACTTTTCTCTCTCTTTGTCAGGAACATGCACATATGCAATACACCCAAACACTTTCAAGTGAGACACATCCGGTCTTATGCCTGTAAACTTCTATTCAGGCGTCATACCATGAACAGCTCTGCAGTGGGTGTCCTGTTCATAATGTACACAACATTTGCTATTACTTTTGCCTAAAAATAATGTGGCATATTCTTTTCAGCCACCATCAAGGCACGTGCCGTTTTCGCAATGTGCTTGTTTTTTCTTTCTATAACACCATTTTGTTGCGGAGTGTGCCTGCATGTAAATTGTCTCTTGATTCTCTGGTTCCTCGGAAAATCGTTGAACTTATTGGAGAAATATTCTCCCCCACCATTTGATCTCTGGCATTTTATTTGCATGCCTTTTTCCTTCTCGACCAAGGCTTTAAATTTCTAAAAGTGAGCAAACACCTCACTTTTCTCCTTCATGAAGTAAACTCGCACTTTCTTAGTGTGGTCATGAATGAATTAAAACCTGCAACCTGCAATTGTTACAATCTTGGTCAATCCCCATACATCTGAATGTATGAAATCTAATGGCCTTGCACTGTCAAGGTTTTCATGTGGGAAAGCATGTTAGCCTGCTTACCAAGCTAGCATACTTCACATACTTTATGCATATCATCAACCTTAAAACTTTGGTAAACCTGCAAACAATATTGTGGGCCTACATAAACTTCAGTCGTTGTATATTCACATGACCAATGCGCTTGTGTCATATGTCAATATCTACAATAACACGTGTTTCATGCGCCAACAAGGCTGCCTTCACTTCAGGTATAATCACATCCGAAGTAAACATCCTGCCATTTCTGTTACCCTTTTTGCAACCAAGCGACACTGATTTTTGAAGTCTTTCACAAAACATCCTTGATGATTAAACCTCACTTGCAGACTCTGCTCAACCATCTATCTAACAGAAGCTAAGTTCTTTGTAATATTTGGAACGTGAAGTACATCTACCAAGTACTTTATTTTGCCATCTTGCATAGACAATGGCACTTTACCAACATGCACAATGGGATGTATAGTATCATCATGTGTTTCTACATATCTTGGTTTTTTTATTTTTTGCATTCCTCTAAATCACTCAACATGACTAGTCCTGTAGTTAGAGGTGCCAGAATCCACATACCATATATCTTGAGATCCTGACATATCCCCTGTTATGGAAATGAGCATGTGTTGCATCACAAACAGCTGCTCACTTTTGTCACATCACCTCCCTATTTACCAGATGATGTATAGTTGCCTTGCTCTGTAACTTTTTACTTTTAATATCATTCTGCTTTTTATAGCAGTCCTTTGCTATGTGTCCTCTAGTTTGCTATAATAATAGTGCTCTATGCTATTTGCATTTTGATTTCTTTGCCAACCACCTCGGCCTCTTTGGCTCCCCCTACCTCTATCGTCTATGTATGATTGTTGCTCCAAATCATTGGATTAGTGTTGTTCAAAATTCTGATTTCTTTGTCGGCCATCACCTTGGCCTCCCATGACCTCTACCACTGCCTCTACCTGAAATAGAGTAAAAGACTTATTCCGATGTGTTCTTGCTTTGTGAAGAAGAGTCCTCACCTAGTGACTTTCAACATAAACATCAAGTCCCAAAAGTTAGGAATATTCTCCCTGATTGCAATGGAGGTCTTGAATGGCTTGTACTCTTTGCCAAGCCCATTCAAACAAACACTCACTAAATCATTATCTTTCACCGATACATTAATGGATCCAAGGGATTTAACAATGCCATTGATCTTTAAAGCGTACTCATTGGATAGACATGCTTTTCTTTCTTATTTAGCTGCAATTTCCTTGCCTTTGTGTTGGTTTGGAACATCTGTATAAATTTTGCCACACAATTGTTGGAGTGTCGGCATCTTGTATGTGTCCTATCGTGTCTATGACACTAATTGACTTTACTTGCATCTTGATTCTAATCCTTGAATGCCTTTATATTTACTGGAGTGGCATTCTCTTCAGACAACGTAGGAGGCTCCTCATTGTCTCCTTCGACGTAGTCCCAAAATCCTTTACCCATAAGAAAATTGATTATTCTGAACTTCCAAGAATGGAAGTTTTTCTTTTCTAGCTTCTCACTAACAATCTGATTGATTCCGTTAGACATGTTTTCCTGCAACAATAAAAAAATTGCAATAGACAATTTCTATATGCAACTTCTGTATGCAACCTGTAACACAGCACAATAACTTCTCTGACTACAGTAGAGCGGTACTTCAGCGCAACTTGTAGGTCACCATATTTAACCAAATTACATGTACATACACTCAATGTCAACAATACATGTGCAAACATTGTCTGCACTCCCAAAATGCTCTGCTGCACTACAATAACTAGATTTCGACCAGAGACAGTTCTCAACCGAAACTTCCCAAACTATCGAAAATTACAGTGACAAAACAGAGACCGAGACGTGCCTGAAACGCGATTTTGGCCACCGCCAAAGTATTGTTCAAAGTATTGGGTATCACACAGGCACCTTCAAGCCTGCAAAGACAGCTTCTCAATCGGAGATGTGTTGTACCTAAAACTAAGAAGGGAAAGAGATGATGATTCTCTTACCTGTGTACCGCTTCCTTGCTTTCTTATTCTTGCCTCTTGCTTGCCTCTTTAGCTCTCACACAAACCAAAGCTCTTATACCATAAAGAGAATGTGGGGGGGAGAGAGAGAGAGCTTGAGTTCCTTGCAAGCAAACACACACACGAGAGTGCAAGACACAAGAGAGATGGATGGCTAAATTTTCTTCTATCTTCATCTCTTCTCTACAACCATATAACGAAAAGATAAGAGCACATACATAAAGGGAAAGTACTCTCCTACAACAATATACAAAATGATCGATCTATAGTGTGAATCCGAATATGTGAGCTTAGCGCTATAACTATGCCATAACTCTAGTACTCCAAAGTGATTGTCACACAACCTGTCATCCATTGGCGGCATATCGATCATAATCTCATCGACTATGCCAGTGGCATAAGTGTGGAAGCTATCACCCAGGCGGGTCCTCAATGTCCGTTGTAGCACTAGTTGAGCTCGATATCTCAACAAACAATGAGAGAATAGCTGAATTTATAGTTCTTGCCCCAAAAGCACTTGATAAAAGTGCTTTAAAGCTCACTTATAGCCTAAAAGTTATCTTTTTAATAGTAAAAACTCCTCTTTTTTAGTGTTTAAAAATCTTTTAATTTTTTGCTTTTTAAAAGCTAGGCACTCATTCCAAGCCTTGTAAGGTGGCTCTGCGCTAAATCCTGTAATATTTTTGGTGAGTTTTCTTTGAGTAGTAACAAATTATCTTGGGTTTGTCACGGCTAATGAAGTACATAAGGATTGTGGGACGGATGAGAATGTTCAATTCAACGAGTCCTTGTGAGGGTCAATGATTTGGTTAGTAAGGTTGACTTCTACACGAGGATGACCTTGTTTAAGCAGCAGATTGTCAACTTGACTAAAACCATGGTTACTACACAAGAAACTTTGGCGGGTCTGGTAACAACATGGGGGGTTTAGATAGCTTTAGTTGCATCCTCTTTTACTCCAGAGCCTTTTACGAGGGAGCAAAAATAGAAGACTCACGAGGTAGACTCCTAGCTTCATAGGTAGGGTATGTATTTTGAGTTCCATCCTTTCCCTGAGGATAAAAAGATACGGATGGTACAAGGGGTTCTTGGACAGAAAAAGCCCTTGCTTGATGGAAAGAATTATGAGTGAACCCATGATGTGGATAGATTTTGAGTGGGTTTTTCGAGAAGAGTTCTTGCAAGTTGAGGATGAGAATGAAATTTTCTCTTAGTTTAAAAACTTAGAAAGAATTTTAGAGTTGCAGGCTTGTGCAAGCCACAGACCTCATCACTATTTTGGGATTCTTTGTGGATGGATTGTCTGATAAATATCACCTCTAGATCAAAAATAATGGATGATGCCATTTGATATGCAAAGATTTTTTATGAGATTGTGGCAAAGAAACAATTGAAGAAACCCCAACAACCCTTAGTTAATGGACCCGACAAGATTCCAACACCGTAAAAAAAAGTTTAAGCATGGGAAGAGTTGACAGACTCTTGTAGAGACCTAGAGTTAGTCATAGAGACTATGGGTGTGACACCAATTCGAAGAAATTAAAGTAAGCTGAATAGACTCTTCAATTCATTAAGGAGGATGGGTGTTTCACTTGTGGTTAGTAACAAGGGCACATGAGGATGAAATTCCTGCATGCAAAGGTGCTTGCATAAGTCAAAGTCAAAGGGATCCCATGTGATTGAGGTTGTGTTTCTAGATGATATCTTGATATACAGTTAATACTGTGGAAGAGCACGTCAAACATCTCGAAATCGCCTTGAGGATTTTGAGACGGAAGAAGTTGTATGCCAAGTATATAAAGTGAGTTCTTTAAAAGAGAGCTCATATATCTAGGACATCAAATTTCTTAAAATGGGATGAGCATATATCTTGAGTGGATACATAAGGTTTTGGATTGGCCAGTTCCTCAGATTGTAAGGCAACTTTGAGCATTTTTGGATTCATCATATTTCTTAAGAAGTCGATAAGGGATTATTCGTGGTTAATCGTACCTTTCATCTCATGAACCTCCTTAGGGGTAGAGGACGCAAGTGCAATAGATCAATCTCTTGGAACAAGAATCTTGATGAGGCTTTTCAAGCTCTCAAGCTTAAGGTGAAGGAAGTGTTGAAATATACAAGTGAATAGTGTGTGTGCGGGAACAAGCCCTTGGCTAGAGGCTATAAAAGAGAATGTGTAAATGTGAGAGAACCTGTGAAAAGGTGAGAAGAATCTACTAGGAGAGAATAAAGGGTAGCATGAGAGGATTTAGGAAGTGTGGAGATATTCTGGGAGAGGTGGAGAGAATCAAGCAAAAGAGGTGGAGTGAATCAAGGAAAAATCAGTGGGGTTAGATGCTTGGATGTAAACTCTATAAATTGAGACATTGGCCTAATGAGAATTTGTTGGTTTTTGAATATCCATGCTTAGATTAAGCTATTTGTTAATTACTCACTAATTATATCTTAATTATCATCTAATCACTTTGTTTTAATGATGTTGATTCTAGTATTTGATCCACCATAGCTCATCACATTGTTGTAATTTTAACATGGTATCAGAGCCAAGCCTAGAATCCATCAATTTGTGAGCCCATTATCTTACTAATCACTTTACTAATTAGAATTAGTAGAAAATTAATATTTTTTTCTCTTTTTCAACTAGCCTCTGTATCCCCAGCTGGTGGAGGAGCTCTATCTCCTTACATACTCAACATTAGCTCCATTGCTTCTAGCCATAGATAGCCAACACTCTTGTGCTCTAGCCAATCAAATCAGAAGTGCAAACCGTCGGCGGATGCAGGAGAAATCGCGTTTTTTGCAGGCACCATTTTTAGAAGGAAATTTAAAATTTCTTCTTGCTCAGTTGCAATGGCTCTAATTCTCATAGCTCCAGGGATTTTCAAGCATGCTCTACAAGCTGGTGAAGTCAGAATTCAATTTGATCAAGTCTACAGTGAGATCCAAGCTCTTCATCAAATCTGCAGGTGACTTTGGTAAAACAGAGATTAAGCATTCAATGTTTGGTCAAATCTTGTGTTTCTTGGCTTAATCCTCTACTAGACTCATTGCTATTAATGGCCTTGAAAGGATTTGAGCTTATTTGAAGTCTAAGGTCCCAGATCTGAGCTCCTTAATTTGCTAATCAGTGAAATCATTACTGTATTTTGGTATAATTGAGGGTTCAAATTAACCATTAGGTATCTGATACAGATTCCTATAACTTCACATTGAAATTTGGAGTTGGTTTGATACTCCAACCATTCCGTACAAATTGGTTATCCTTGATTTAATGTACTTTTTGGTGATTTTATACTGATAAATTTATTGTAATCATCTCTTAAACACCAGATTGAGTTGTAAAAGGGTAGACACTAGCCTTGAATCTTGAAATTGTATCAAGAGGTAAGACCCTCTTCACAACTCAAACTTAGTTTTAGGTTTGGCGGGAGTTTTGAGTGTATTTTTATGAACTGGTCACATCTTCTTTCCTCGAGACTGACGAAAGAGTTTGGTCTTGGTCATAGTCTGATTCTTCAGGGATCCAGTCTGATAAGATTTTTCCTGAACTATCTTTCTCGAAAAAAAGGGGGGTGATATTTTAGTTACTATTTTACTGAATTTCATTCATTAAATATTCACTTAACTGATTTTTAAATTAATTACAAATTTCAATGAGAAATAATTTAATCATTTATCTGAATATTTTGACTTTACAATCCGAGTGAATATAAAACGATAGAAATTTCTCTCTCAGAGTATTTACTTATTCACTTATCAAATACTCATAGAAATTAAACATAGAATTAAACATAATTCTAATTTTGATATAAAAATTCTTTATGCATCTATTTATGCATAAAAATCAACGTCAATGGGAATAACACTTTTATATAAAAGAAAATCCTTTTATGCATCTATTTATGCATAAAATCAAATTTAATAAGAATAACGCTTTTATAATTTAAAAAATTTTATTATGCATCTTTCTATGCATAGAAATTAAATTCAATGAAAACAACACTTTTATAATTAAAAAATTTATTATGCATCTTTCTATGCATAGAAATTAATTTTAATAATTAATATCAGTGATATCCATGTATATTCTTAGGTGAATATGTACATGGAGTAAATTAGAATATTTCTTTTAGAATGCACAAACGGTGGGAATTACTCTTTTAGAATAACATAAAAATAAACTTTCTTTTTTATAAAATTCAAGAAAACTTTGTCATAACCTTCTTTGTATGGTTGACTATTTCTCATTTTTAACATTCTATTTTCACTTAAATCCAATTAGATATAAAGGACTCTAATTTACATAATTTTTAATTTTTAAGAGAGTAAACAATAAGAAAAGTTTAATCAATCTTTTTGTTAAACATTCTAGGATAAAGAAAGGCTGAAAAGAACAAGGCATAGCATCAAAATTTACTTTAATCAACTATAAAAATAAGAAAATCAAAAAAATCATAGATTTAAAATTAAAAAGTAAAAAAGAATTTAGCTTACATGGAGTTTGTAAGCTTTCCTTTGGCTTGAGGGATTGAGAGTTCTACTCTTGTTTGGATCAAGAGTGGCCACCAATTACTTTAGAGAGGATTAAGTAAAAAACAATTGAATTATCAAGAAAATTTAATGTAATTGGCTCTGGGTGTAAGAGTAGAGTAACAGCGCATAAACACTATTAAGCTTTTACAAAGAGGGAGGCTTCTATTTATAGGAAAAAGTGAGCCTCAAACCAAGCAAACCGATTCTAGAATTTTCCAGATCAGTTTGGTCAATTTTTGACCCAAAACTAGACTTGAAATAGGAGGGAGGAGAGATGAAATGTCTCATTTTATTGATTTAAAATAGAGAGTAATGATGAGAAAAAAGGTGTCTCCTTCATGAGGGAGAATCCCCACTCTGAGGTGTCAAAAATTCAGTTTTTTAATGTTTCCTTTGGTCCTTAGTCCACTCTTCATCTTATGTGAGCATTTACTCATTTTGGGGGGAGGGGGGGGAGGTGTTTCATTATTTCTTCAATTTACTCATTTTGGGAGGGGAGAGAGGAGGTGTTTCTTTATTTCTTCAATTTATCTCCTCCCTAAATTTGGATTAATCTTATTGGTCCCTCAGAACCTTAATCCAAAATTTTCAGAAAATTTGGACCCTTAAGCTAAGGTCTTTTGAGCAGATTATAATTTATTTCTAATGCACCTTAGGAATTTCTTTTTAAACTTCTGTTTTCGAAGAATTTATTTTAATGAGAAGGGATATTTTTCCATCCAAAGATATCTAAAAATTGAATTATCTCTCTCTAGAATATTTTCTCTCTCTAAGCCAAAACAAGTAGAAATAAGATCTTTTATTAGTTTGAAAAGGGGGTTGATTACAGGGGAAGATACTGGACATCTTGAGGGGCTGGGGAGGAATCTTACACTCAAAGCGAACACCAGTTCTAGTTTGCAATCTCATTTTAAACGTCCGTTCCTTCTCTCAGTGTGAGAAGTTTACGTCCGTTCCATCTTGATTTTTGCCAGGATTTTCTGAGAAGCAAATGTCTGTTCCTTCTCTCACTGAGGAGTGTGCGGCTGTTCGCTTATAAGCGTATGATCGTTCCTTAATTTAAAAAAAAACTTTCTTCTTTTCTCAGAGGGTTCTACACAGTACTTTTGTATTCCCATGCACCTATTGTGGGGTAGGTTGGTGAGAAATAACCCTCTCTTTGACAAAGTGAGCTCTTTAGACGCCCCTTCGCAAATCAAATCGGATCCATCGGTAAATATGCGTGGAGTCAAATGGTGCTCATCTTTGACACAATACTAGCAAGAGCGAGGACCTTCCTAGTAGTGGGTGAGGGACTCTAGAGTTTGAGGCAAGAGCCCAAACCGCATTGTATGGATAGAACATCTATCCAACCAGGAACCTGCTCCTATCTCTCCAACTCATTCTCAGTAAAGCCTTGCATCAAGGCTCCATAATTTTTATCCTGGGAAACAAGCAATCTATGGAATTGCAACCCAGAGTGAGAGATATGGATCAACCTCAAGAAAGTGGACCCATTCCTTCTCTAGGATGTTGGCCAGAGGAGAGCGAGAGCCATCAAACCCAACCCCAGCTACCAGACTGGAGAGCCATACCTATCTCAGGGGGTGGCAGAGTCATTCAGAGCTCCGAAAACCTTGTTAAACCAAGAATCACGTCCATCTTCCCAAAGGCCTGAGACATCATACCAAAGAGAATGGGTCTACCCAGGCCCATTCGCCAGAACAAGGCCCGCCGGTCTATCAGCAGTACCCACCTTAAGGGGCACACCCAGGGTACCAAACGGGACCACGTGGGCCAAAACCTGGTCCTCCTAGAGGGCTAGGACCCCAGATGGTCTACTATCTACCCGGTTCCACTCCTCCATAACCTATTCCTCAACCTGCACCACCTGCTCCTTCCATGATAGGGTTGACACACCTGAAATGTTAAGGATTGCCATGGAATTAGGGAGGGGGTTAGCCGCCAACATTACTCCCCCTACATTAGTTCAACCTAGGCAAGAATAAACCAAACCAGCGAACATCTCAAAGCTGATCGCGAAGTTTGATGGAACAGGTGATCCCATCACTCACTTGAGATGTTTAATTAGATCTGCGGGTGAAGCATTTGGCCATATAGACGATCAGACTATGATAAGCGCCTTTGGCCTTACCTTGGATAGCAAAGCTGGCCAATGGTTCAAACCTTTGAAAGCGGAAGATAAAGCTTCCTTCGAGGCTCTAAAAGAAGCTTTCAAAGTGGGGTATTCTCGTCAAGGTACCTGATGGAGCCCTGTTGAACAGCTCAGCAATGTCAAACAAAATGAGGGCGAAACCTTCTTAGAGGTTACATAAATAGAGTCAAATATCTCCACTCACGCTATAGTATTGTTATCTGATGAGAGACTAACTAGGATATTTATGGAGGGACTTGAAGATATTCCCCTGCACAACTCGTTATTTACCTTGGGACGACACAACTCTTTTGAACAGTGCTACATGAGTGCTCTAAAATTTGAGGATAACTTCAAGGGAACACCTTCCCGCCGACAACTCCACGAAGGTATATTAGAAGCCTCCTTCAAGACCACTAACACAAAGCCTAATGAAAAGGGTAACGAGTGCACGTCTGGACAAAGTGTGGAGCAACTAGCCGTCGCCCTAATGCAACAAATGACCCAAGAATGGAGAATCAACCAAGGCCAAGATCGAGGGGGCCATCCACATCTTTATCCTAGAAGGGAACTCATATGGTGACCGACTTGTCGAGAAAACCATATTGGCACTGAATGTCCTCATCTGAGACCCGCCTAAGTCTCTATTGTACCTATTGTGCGAAGTGGAACAATCATGAGATCTCTAATTGCTACCATTACAAGGCTACCTTAGCTCGAGCTATGCCTCGGGTACTGCCAACCCTAGGCAACTGCTGGCTTTTCCAGCTCTTACACACCACAAAGAGGAATCCCTAAGTACCAAAAATATCCTTACCACCCTCACTTCTCCCATCACAGCCCCCGTTACCCCCAGAGTCGCACCAGTTTTTCAGATAACCCTGACGGAACTCTTCGAGGATGGGAATGAGGGAGAAATCCTAGAGACTCCCACTTATGAAACCCAAGAGCCCATGAGCCCGCCCTCACAAATTCTTAGTCACTATTTCATGGAGGGTGATCAAATATACCCTGTGTACTTAGCAGCCCCGATATTACAGGCAAGGGATATGAATCAAACGATGAGAAGATCGCCCAAACAATGTTATGATTGTGGTGGACCTCACCAAGTGGCTGAGTGTCCCAACAGGAATAAAACGGCGAGTGCTCCTGCCCATGACTCCACTGTGCATTGGAGGTGGTATCAATCATATGTATAAAGACTGCTTGCTATATAAGACCATGAACAACTAGAAAGGCTCGTCGCGCGAAGCTAATCCCAACACCAACCTTAACCCGCTGAGTGTTAGAAATGGTTTCGTTCAAGTAGTCCCCCTCAACGGCAGTAACCAAACTACAGAACCAAAAAAGAGCCACAACACATGCTGTTGCAGAGGCATCAACCTCTCAAAACCAGGACCACAAGCAAGAGCCCCTGAAAAAGCATGAGTAACTTGGCACTCACGAAAGAAAGCCACCAAGGTTGGGAAGGGTGAAAGTGATGTGATTATCAAAAGTGGTTCTGACTCTCGCACAACTCATCCTTCCACTTCTTCATTCTGAAGAAGAAAATATGCTACATGCCGTAGCCTGTGCCTTAGAACCCAGTGACTCCCATCAGCTACCCAAAAAGCTTATGGAGTATTCAAATCCTATTAAGAAAAAAGAAAGGCTCCAAGCTGCCCAAGAGTTAGTTTGTGAGTGCCAAGCTCAGTTGGAAGCTGATCCTCCTATCTACCTTGAACTATGTTCGTCTGTCTCAAACCAGAGACCTGCACATTATGCACATGTTTATCCTTTGCAAACTTCCAGACCAACCACTCTTGTAAAGAGTTAATAGAAGAAGAAGCTACCCCTAACAAAAAGGGTGGCATAATATCTTAGAGACCTGGGAGATGAAAATCATAGGGGAGCCAATGTAGAAATCCCTGTTCCCATCCCATACACCTCAAAAAGCTTGAGACAAAGTAGACCCAACCTTCCTTAAGGGAAAACCTTCATTCCAAGAGACATTGTAGGTCTCTCTCCTTTCCTCTCTTCTCAAGTCCAAATTCCTATCAGCACCTTGCTTCAAGGTAGCCCAAGCCTATGGAACGACCTGAAAGACTGGATGGAGGGACGTCTTAGGGAAGGCATGCACGAAACCATGGAGCCTGACAGATCTGATGATTATGAGGAAGAAGAATTCCACATACCTCTTAAGGTAAAAGGGACTTCTACTGTTCAAGAGAGCAAGCTCGGACAATACTTTGAAGGCGATGAACTTAATGCGGCCTTACCAATAACTTTTGATGATGGACCAAGTTACTGCAATCTTGGATGGAGGAGCCGGAGTGAGAATTGTGACCAAACAATGCTAGGAAAAATGGGAACACCTGCCCTGGATAACACTCGATTGTTAGTGAAACTTGTTGATGGAGCCACTACAGACCCATTGGTCTAAAAGTATCTTAAAATTAAGATTCTAGGAACCACCTACCACCACACTTTTGTGGTAATGAATTTTGGATGTCAGTCAATTTCATATGACTGGATCCTTGGCAGACTCTTTATGCAAGAGTCCAAGATGATCCATGATTGGGATATTGACCACATGTAAATTCGGAGAAAATATCTTACCTTGAAGATCAATCTATGCACGTGGAAAGTACACCCCATGACTAGCAGACCGATTGTAGAGGACTCAGTCACAACTACACAAACTATTGAAGTTCGTCTATGCTAAACATGCTATAAAACACTGGACGATGAAAGGGAGAGTGAGGATTGCACACCACTTCCAGATCCAGAAGACTTTGAGAACTGGATGCATATCCTCGCTACCCTAGACATCTTGCCTAGAAAAACTGGTACTAGATTTGCCACAGTGGATGGGCAAGAGCTTACATCTTATATATGCTTAGTTCAGCATATCTGTCCACTATAGCCACACACGAGCTTGAGCAGGTTGTTCGAGCCAAGTCATCAAGGAGTGCACGCTCCCATAAAACTCACAGGCCCAAAGGATTCCCTGGGCCAGAGAGGTATATCTTCCCAGAAACCTCTGAAAACCATTGGTTGAAATATGTGGGTGTTGTGGAAGCACATGAGAATTTCAATGAAATGTGGCAAAAAGAGTTTGCAAACAGTTCTCTTTTGGTCCATACTACTGTCCCATAGCCATTTGAACCCATTCACAACCAGAACCAATCCCTGAAAAGCTTTGCCGCTCTGCACGCAAGGCACGCAACAAAAAGTTAGCACTCACAAAAATAAGCCAAAAGGCTAATTGACGAGGAAAGTGCTAAAGCCAAATAAACACGGTAGGTGCCCAGGCACTTTAAGACCTTTCAAATGCCTGATTGCTTTGTTCAATATGATTTGGCTCAAAGATCTAATAGTGGGTAACCTGGGACCTCATATGACAGTCCAACAGCCAAGGTTAAGGAAGTGAACTTGGTAGGCCCAGGTGAAGACCTCAGGCTTGTATTTGTTGCAAAAAAGACCTTTCAAGAAGGGAAGAAGAAGCTGAGCTCATCGCTCTCTTAACTGAATTCTAGGACTACTTTGCTTGGAAGTACATAGATATGAAGGGTGTACCCCCAAAAGTGGTCTGGCACACCATTCCCATGGTTGATGGAGCTAGGCTAGTCAAACAACAAGCTTACCCAATGAACCCCAAATACTCCAAGATGGTCCGCAAAGAGATTGAAAGACTTATCGATGTTGGATTCATCTATAAAATTGAACATACGGAGTGGGTATCACCGATCGTGATAGTGCCCAAGAAAAATGGAAAGATCAGGGCTGCCTTGACCTCAAAAAGGTCAATGCCGCCACCATAAGGGATCACTATCCTTTACCATTCACTAAACATGTGCTAGAGAGAGTACCAGGAAAGGAAGCTTACAGCCTCCTAGATGGATGCTCAAGATACAACTAGGTGTTGATTGATCCCAAGGACCTGCACAAAACTACTTTCGCTCTACTGAATGGGGTACATACGCATAGAGTCATGCCCTTTGGGTTGACCAATGCCCCCAGAACCTTCCAACGCTTAATGTGTATGGCTTACAAGGAATATCTCTGGAAACTCCTAGAAGTCTTCATGGATGACCTATGTGGTGTCAATTCTTCTTGGAAGGAGCACCTGTTTGCACAAGGTGCTAGGGCGATACAAACTATACCGCATCTTGTTGAACCTCTTAAATGCCAATTCTAGGTTTGACACCATGGAGTGATCTTGGGACACATTGTCTCCGGACAAGGAATATTAATTGACGCCAGCAAGGTACGACTCATTCTCGAGCTGCCCCCACCTACCAACTTCAAGGGTGTCCAGTGCTTCGTGGGACACATCGGCTATTATCAATGATTCATTCTTATGTACGTCGATATTGCTAGATCCCTTTACAGAGACTCCTTATAGTTTTCTAGTGGACAAAAGAATGCCAAAGGGCTTCTCACCAACTTGTAGTTGCTGCAGTCTGGATTTAAAAAGCACCGAAAATCAAGAACAGCCACAAGATCTGCTGAGCTCCTCGCCAACTTGTAGTTGCTGCAGTCTGGATTTAAAAAGAGTAATCCTACGCCACACTCAAAAAAGCCTTGGCAAGCACTCCAATCCTTAGATCCCCCAACTGGGATCTCATCTTCCATGTCCATATTGATGCCTCAACATTTGCCACATAGGATGCATGCTGGCCCAACCAAGTGAACATAATATGGACTTCCCCATTAGTTTTGCCAGCCCGTCAACTCAATGAAGCTGACATAAATTACACCACCACAACTAAGAGAAGGATTAGCGATGGTTTACACAGTTAAGAAATTTTGCCATTATCTTTTGGCGACCAAGTTTGTCTTCTTTGTAGAGCCCTCTTGTACCTAGTCAATAAGCCCTGTGTATGACATGCAGAATCACCAGGTGGCTACTTATCTTGCTCGAGTTTGATTTCACCGTAACGGGGAGGAAATGCTCTCAGCATGTTCTTGTAGACCACATGTCAAGGATCCCCAATGGGCAAACAACCAGTGGGAGTAGACGATGATTTACCAGACGTCGCCCTGTTCCAACTTTGCTAATGGGGTGAAGAAGTGGCTCACTTCTTAGCCAATGGCTTACCAGTTAATCCTCTCCTCAACAAGGAACGTGCCCGTCATTTAATAAAAAAGGTGGTCCCTTAACCAACTTATCGCGGGGGTCAACTTTACAAGCAGGGTAAGGACAAAATCCTAAGACGTGTTAGAGAAGACGAATATGTCTCCCTCCTTAAACAGGCTCACTCTTCCTGTGCTGGGCACTTTGTGAAGAAATTTCATGGGATCTTGCAATGGGTGTGCAATTAGAGCTATGGTGGGTGTATGTGACTGGCATTCATAGTGCTAGTGAGTGTAGTATGAGTAAGATAGTGATTATAGATGGGCAAGATAGAGGTAGAATAGCAAACCCACAAATTTTTTCTCATTCATATGGCCTCTTAAATAGGCAAGATACATGGCTACACTTTTACAATGATTGGTGCCATTTGGAAATGACCTTTTGTTCATTGGCTTGTGCTATTGCATCCTTTTCTAATTGGACCACCTTGACTTTGCTCTAATGCTATTGGACCAGCCTTTCTACCATTTCCTTTTCTTTCTAAATGTGCCATTGGCTTTATGTAATGTGAGATTGTGTGCTCAAAGCACATAGGTGGCATCACTATTTTAACACCCCCCTTTGATGCTAGGCTGGTCATGACCATTAGCCTATGTCACCAAAAATTGTAGGTGTCACCCCCTTAAGCCAGGCTCAACCAATGGTGTATTCATTATGACAAATGGGTGTGGAATACTCCCCCTTTGAGTGCCCACATTCTCTCATAGCTCATGGAGTCACAAAAGGTGTAGGAGTTATACATAAATTGGCTCATTGAGCTTACAAATTACAATGGCTAAAAACGCTTTTCCTCATTGAGGTCATATGAATCATGTGATACATTTGATACAAAATTAGATTGTTGCTTTTGAAAGAACTTGTTTGCTTCATGCCCAAATCTTTTACAAATAGAGAATTTTGGTTTACCTTTGTTCCTGCAATCTTTCTCCTCATGGTTGTTGTAGCCGCAATAGGTGTGCTTGAGTCCTTGTGTAGCCGTTTAAGGTCTTGGATTCCTCCTTGTAGCCTTGAATGCTTGACTACTTGATGTAGACGTCCCTTCTTCCTTCTTCACCTTCATCTCTCTCTCCAATAGAGAGGCCTCAATATCATGCAATGATAAATTGTCCATATTTGATAGATACTCAACCAAATCACTATAACCTTGAATGTCACAGCTTGCCAATAAAATGGCCTTAGCCTCGTCATCTTCCAACTTCTTGTCAATGGAGACAAGTTGTTGCTTCAAGCTCTTATATCTATTGATATGACTCGTTACATCTTCATT
The DNA here is from genome assembly GCF_041138505.1 of Cibotium barometz. Taxonomy (NCBI): domain Eukaryota; kingdom Viridiplantae; phylum Streptophyta; class Polypodiopsida; order Cyatheales; family Cibotiaceae; genus Cibotium; species Cibotium barometz. Next base: position 23,211,658 of record NC_141092.1, read on the forward strand.
GGGTTTTAGTTTAAGGCCATAGATTTTTATGAGTAATTTTACTTTGGAGTGTTTAACCTTGGTGCCAAATATTTTTTTCCATTTCATCCCAGGCCTCTTTGGCCTTAGTGATGCCACTAATGTTGTGGATTACTTCATAAGCAATTGTGCCTACTAGGGCTTTCTCATTTCTCTCTTCCCATGTATCTCCTAGGGTATTCTCAGTGTCTCTCCCTTTATTAGACCCCATAAGTTCTTCTGCATTAATAAATACATGACTTTAGATTACCAGGTGTGAAACCCGAACCCATTAAATTTTTCTATTTCACTTTGTGGGTGCCATTGCATGCAATGAGAAGATATAAGGAATTGCAAATGGCAAGGTCTTACCTCTTGGGACTCCCAAGGGTAGTGTCTATGCCTTACAATAAAAGATGATCACTTGGGCTTACTAAAATGAGTGCAAGGATTTAATTTTTGCCAAAATTAATTACTTGAGCTAAACACCTTGGATGTGTGTGTGAGCTTATTTGGGTTGTGCAAGGAGAATAATGTTTGAGGAAAGTGCAAGAGAATAATGTGATGAAAATGAGTTTAAAGTATTCCAAATTAAACTCCCAATGAGTGATTATTGAAGACTTTTGAAAAAGGAGTTTAAGTTTATTACTTACAGCTTCAGTGGAAGCTTGAAGATGTAGACATCTAATCAAAAAAATGCTCCGTATGGCCACATGGGTGCTTAGATTGCCACAAGAATCTAGAGGCTCTTAGAAGGATACTAGATGGACCTCCAACTCAAGCTGTTTTAGTTCAGTCCGCACCGTTTGCGAGAACAAGCTGTTTTCCCAACCAAGCTACTTGCTGTCTACTTGCCAAAAACTTCTTGTTTGAAAATCACACAATAATGGGATTAATAATCATGAAATTGAATAATTAATATAGTAGAGAGGATTTCCCTAGTGTTCTCTAAGTGTCCCTAAGAGGATTTTACCAACGGTTGAGTGCATAAGGAGTAATTAGTGGATATAATAAGGTGTGGGTGGTAGTGGATATGGCAGCAAGAGGGTTGAAGCCTAATCAAACTTAGTGAGTTAATTAGAGTGGATAATTAATGAAAAGGAGTAGAGAGATGAATTATGCAAGCTCCTATCATACAACCATGCTCTGATACCATGAAGAAATTCCATGGGAGCTTGCATTGGGTGAGCAAGGAGAGCTATGGTGGGTGTATGTGACTGGCATTCATAGTGCTAGTGTAGTATGAGTGAGATAGTGATTATAGATGGGCAAGATAAGGGTAGAATAGCAAACCCACAAATTTTTTCTCATTCATATGGCCTCTTAAATAGGCAAGATACATGGCTACACTTTTACAATGATTGGTGCCATTTGGCAATGACCTTTTATTCATTGGCTTGTGCTATTGCATCCTTTTTTAATTGAACCACCTTGACTTTGCTCTAATGCTATTGAACCACCCTTTCTACCATTTACTTTTCTTTTTAAAGGTGCCATTGGCTTTATGTTATGTGAGATTATGTGCTCATAAGCACATAGCAAGCATCACTATTTGAACACTTTGCAGCAGCAAACATTACTGCTCGTAAGGTTCTCACAGCTGGGTTATGGTGGCCCACCTTAATGGATGATGTTGCTGAGTATGTCAAACGATGTGATGAATGCCAACGTGTAGCAATCGCTCGTTTCAAGGATCATATGTCCTTGAACCCCATTATGTCCTTACAACCATTTGAAAAATGGGGCATAGACTTCGTAGTAGGGCCCATCAGTCCGGCAGCCAAATACACTCAAATCAGATATATAATTGCTATCACGGACTACTACACCAAGTGGGTAGAAGCTCGTACAACCAACAAAGCTGATGCTCGATCAATGTGGCTAAAGTTCTCTATGAATCTGTAATCACACGCTTCGGTTGTCCTCTCGAGCTTGTCAGCAACAATGGAATGCATTTCAACGAGGTAATAAAATTCCCCTTGTAAGAGTTCCTTCTCACCCACAGGAAGTCCTCCCCATACTATCCTCAAGCGAATGGCCAAGCCGAAAGCACAAACAAAATCCTGTGTGCCATTCTCACCAAAACAGTGGAGGCTAGCTGCCAACAATTGGGAACAAAAGTTGCCGGCTACACTTTGGGCCTATAGAACTTCATACAAGGTAGCAACCAAAGCTACCCCTTTTAGTTTAACCTACGGAACTGAAGCATCATGCCCATAGAGTTCTTAGTCCCAAGTCTACGTGTTGCGGTGCACAAAAAACTTACCAAAAATGCCTTAAGCTATCGTCTGTTCAAACTTGAAAAGCTTGATGAAACCCGCCTCTTTGTAGTCTACAACATGATTGTAGAGAAGCTCAGGCGTAAACAGTGGTTTGATGATCAGCTCAAGGACAAACAAATGAATGAGGGTGACATGGTCCTCTTATTTAGCACCAAAATGCATAAGAAAAAGCTCAAGCTCAGGGACTTAGGACCTTTCCTAGTCTTTGAGATCACACCACAAGGCGATGTGCGCATTGAAACACTTGATGGTGTTGAGATGGCTGGTTAGTTCAATGGTAGCAAACTTAAACGCTACTATGGCCCTCTCACTGAGGCCACCTTGAAAGCCATCCATGATAAAAAACAACGAAAACAAGACCATGAGGATATGAAAAAAATTGCGCAAGAAGAGGCCAAAGTGAGGCAAGCCAAGCTAAAGCAAAAGAATATCATTGGTTAACATGGCCCAAGTAGTTGACTTAGAAGAAGAAGACTGGGAGTGGCTATGGGTGATAATACGGGTATGGGTAGGTTGGTGAAGACATGGTATATACTGGGTGTTTCCCTTGTCCCCCTGAGGCAAGTTGGGGTGTTATGGAGGATACCTGTGCAAGGTTGGTTCATATTATGGCATGTATGCTCCTCTTAGAGTTGGTTCTAGCCCACAAGTCCTTGCTCTATGCTGCAAGGTTTTTATAGTTGTGTATCTACCGATGAGAACTTGGATCGACTCTTTAGCCCTAGTGGCCTGGGTGGTTGTGTTGTGGCCTCTATGGTCATTTGAACCTAAATCCCCTTGCACTACTTGTATATCGGGATCTGAAGTAGCGAAGCCAGGAAGAACAGTGGGTCTCTAAGCTATTTCGGACACTCAAAGGTTTGTGTTTTGAAAACTATCCAAGCCAAGAAAATTAGATGTAACAAGACACTGCTACATGCACTTCACTATACAATGCGCACCCACAGTAGTGGTCACAGAGTGAGTAGGATGGCACACATGCTAAAATTGACAAGGGACTACACTACATCACCCAAGGTTAAGGATAGGAGCATGAAGGATGTCCTCCTCCAAGATGAAGGTCTTTGGCTACTTTGTGGAATCTTGGGCTTTATGCTTATTTCGTAGCCTTAGATTTTCCTTTGGTGACTACCCTTGTCTTGGCTTAGAGCTATGTTGGGATAATCCTTGTAAGCATGGTTAAATCCACACTTGTAACATGTGCCTCCATAAGGAATTATGTTGGGGTGCTTGGTGCACTTTGGGGGATTTGGTGTAGGGTTTTTGTGAGGACACTTCTCAATACAATATAGACATTTACATCAAAAGCATTGCATTGGTGGCCTACCTCCCATATTGTTGAGATCTCCTCTTGCTCTTTGTTGCACCATGGCTTTGAACACAAAGGCATAGTCTAAAGTTATAAACCCATAGGGATCATACTATTGCTACTCGTATGGGTCCTATTGGTCATAAGACTCAGTCTATACATACCTCGTGGTAAGGGGGTTTTGATAGATAGGCACTAGAGCTTGTGACTTGCTAAGGAGTGACTAGTGGGGCTGGCAAGACTAATGGTTTCCTTTATGCTAGGAGTATCTATTGTGGTGATGGATTCCACCCTGCTAGGTTTCGTTGGTAAATGAGTTGTGTCATGGTTCCCATGGCATTGGCCAATGAGCACAAAATTTTCTTGTCTCTACTAGGCCTCAACATTGGACACTTCATACTTGTATGATTTTGTGGAAAATTTTGCACCATTTCTCTATGTGGGAATGTCCCATTTGTGGTGTTGGATTGGATTGCTCGCCTTGAGGTGCCCTTCTGCCCTCCTATTTTTTATCAACTCATCCATGCTTATGTCATTATCTAGGACTTGTTGAAACTATGGATCGAGCTCTCCTAACTACACATCCTAGTCACACACTAATCTGATCTAATGACATTGCTAATCTAAGGTGGATAGAAATGAAGGAGACTCATTGTGATGAGTGCGTGCTAATTAAGTTTAGATTCAAGTTCAATTAGGTTACAAGATGGAAACTTGTACTCATCTCATAAAAAGATGGAAACTTGTACTCATCTCATAAAAAGACTTGAGATTTTGTGCTTGTAATCCATTGCTTGAAATGTCTTCCTGTTATATGACGAGAGTACAGTTTAGCTTTTCTCTTGCATGTAGGATAATTCTCACTTGGTGATGTGCCTTCTCACACTCACTCCATACTTTCCTTGTGCTCCATGGCACAATATTTCTCAACACCCCTCCTTGGTGCCAAATCTTTGGGCTACTCAAGTTGGCCGGACACGAGGTTTTACAAAATGTTGTCTACATTTCCCTATGTGATGTGAGAAACTTTGCCTGATGTGCTACTTTAGCACTTGCTCCCCTTGATGGTGACTTGACCTATCTTTAAGGCCTAGAGGTCATCTCTAAGAGTGAGGTTCCCCCCTTGTTAGAGACTTGACCTATCTTTGAGGTCTAGAGGTCACCTCTAAGAGTGAGGTTCCCCCCTTGTTAGAGACTTGACCTATCTTTGAGGTCTAGAGGTATCTTCTAAGAGTAAGGTAACAAATTTTTGGCTATTTCTTCAACCTTGACTACATCATGGGTGCCAGAGGAGGGTAGTTACAAGCACTTTTTGTCGGAAGTAGGATCCTTTTTTAAACAAATTTTTGTTTAAGAGATGGGTAGGGGTGGTAGCTCGATGTTACTGGCATGAGATCTCTTTGCTTATGCCAATTATGCTTTGCTTACATATGCATGCATACTCATTTAGTTGCGGCATTTTTACAAGAGTTGTACTCCTCTTTTTCGCACACACACTAGTGTGCTCATTTGGCTGCTTTTACAAACACTTTTCAAATCATAGTTGGTTACAAAAGATTTGGTTGAATTTGGTGAAGTTTTTGTCCATTGGAAATGTCCAAAAAGAGATCCATAAGGGTCCATGGGAACACTCTCTTATGGAAGGCTTTTTTACACCAACAAAAGAAGATTTTTTTTTTTTTGAAATTGCAACCTTATCCTTTTACATGTGGTGCACTTTGCCCTTCTGCGAGCTGCCCCTGCGAGACTAGCCGCGCTGAGACTAGCCGCGCTGAGCTGGTTCTCTTCCACTCTCACGATGATGGCGACCTTGTTTTTGCTCTGCTCCACAGTAAAAACAATTGCTTATAGCTATTGCACTTTTGGAGTTGTACAACGTGCTTGAGCCCACTAAAAGCTCTATGCTGTGTGTTGCTTGTGGGTACGCTATGGCAATGCTGCTCACACGTTGCTGTTGTGTGCTGCCTTTCTCTGTTGTTGTGATGACGGATGATCTTATACTCTACTGCTTGCCTTTTTTTCCTCTCTTCACTAGGTTGGAAGCGCTTTGTCACTCAGAGGTTCTTACCTTGTTCTGCTTCCGTTTGGCTACTTTGGCGCCTCTCCCAGGCCGCTCTTCTTTTCTTGCTTTTGGCTGTCGCTGTGTTGCTTTTTGCCCGCTTACTGTAAGCCTTATGTAAAGGCTTTGATAAGACTTATTTTAAGCCTTAGAGATAAAGGCTCATCTCCTTTATGGGAGATACTAAGGTATTAAGGAGATACTAAGGTAGATTGTTGGGCAACAAATCACCAAGGCACAATAGTGTGCAACAAAGTGATGATGAGACATATGGCTGCAAACAAATGAATGAGGACAATAACCCTAAAAGAAAAAACCCAGACCACTAATCACTGGCTATTGAAATCTCTAATCTTTCCTTAATAAATTGAACCTAAACTAGAAGAGCTAGACCTAAGCTCTGATACCATATTGAAACTATGGATCGAGCTCTCCTAACTACACATCCTAATCACACACTAATTTGATCTAATGACATTGCTAATCTAAGGTGGATAGAAATGAAGGAGACTCATTGTGATGGGTGCGTGCTAATTAAGTTTAGATTCAAGTTCAGTTAGGTTACAAGATGGAAACTTGTACTCATAAAAAGACTTGAGATGTTGTTCTTGTATTCCATTTCTTGAAATGTCTTCCTCTTATATGAGGAGAGTACAACTTAGCTTTTCTCTTGCATGTGGGATAATTCTCACTTGGTGATATGCCTTCTCACACTCACTCCATACTTTCCTTGTGCCCCATGGCACATATTTCTCATGAGGACTCTAGATGGTGCTGGTTGGGCACCCTTGATGTGTTCCCTATCTCCTGGTTTAGGTGGATGACAAATTCTACATCCTTATCTTACATATTGTCTACTAGGTCTATTGCCTCCCATCAACATGCAGCATGAAAGATTTCATGTTTAGACCTCTAGAGATGGGTCATGATGCCTTTTACTTTTGAGACCAATCTTTAGACCTCTAGAGATGGTCATGAAGACTTTTACTCTTGAGACCAATTGATGAGTGAAATCATCTAATATTTATAGGGGTGATGCATCTCATATGGAGATACTTGGTTTTAGTGATGTAATCGCATATTGTTTCTTCCATCAAGACCTCATAGCTAGTCTTTTGAAATGGGTTTAGGGATCTAAACCATTAGCCTAATTTTCCTTCAAGGTAAAGTCTAAATGAAGAGACCTTGGTGGGATCATCAATCCGTCCCATGGCCTGGCAAATTTGATGAAACATCTTTAGGTACTGGTCTCGAATTCTATCAAATTTGGTCATCATCCTTGAGATGTGGATTATCTTGGTTTTGCCTACTAGCTTTGAGCCTCTAGGTGCTATGTTTGTCGCACCCCCCCTTCCCATTTTAAAAGCCATCCTTAGCATTTCTTTTGCGCATTCATGTGGCAAGGGTGTGTAAAGAGGTCCAAAACCCTTTTTCTTTTAAAGGTATGGGATCTCTTGCCCTATGGGATGGGCTATGTGGTTTCCAATGGCACTTGTCATCTACTGGCCTAGCTTTGAGGTTGTAAGCTTCCTCTCCGATTGAGAGGACGCGTTATATTGTGGATTTGTTTAGTTTGATGTAGTCCAAGACATTGGCTCTTTACCCTTTTCCCATGTTGCATGTTCCTCATTCGAATGGAGAAGAAGTGGAACTTGGCTCCGTGGTGAAGGCGCTTCTATTATGAGCTCATGTGGAGAGTGGGATTGTCTACTTACGTTGTGTTGTGTGTGCGCTTTTTTTTGTGTATTTGAGGAATACTAGTCCCTAAGGGTACAAATAAACATGTCTCAATTGTTGTACTACGATTGTTAGGATGCTTGTTGGCCGTGGACAACTTGGAAGAAACCTAGCTCCTCGGGATTGACACCAAACGTTTGAAAATTGCCAAATTCTATAATGAGCTCAAGATCAAATTCTATAATGAGCTCAAGATCGACAAGAACTTTCCTTGGAATTTATAGCTATTGGTACAAATTGCATGATGGGAAAGTCCTCGGACATAAGTATGTCTTGCACATCGTCAAGGCAATAATAATTGGTCGGTACAAAGTTATGTATACCTATCTCTAGACTCACATATGTAGGCTCATGTGTCCAGGCTCACATCTCTCATGTGTCCAAGATCACATCTTTTTATGCAAGATTGTGGGCTCGTTCCCTAGCCGAGAACTGGTTTGGCCTAGTTTTGAAGTTTTTTTGAGATTTTTAAACTTGATAGAGGGTGATTAAGTAATTAAATCCTAGTAAATTATGGCTATGCAAGTACTTAAGTGTTTATTGATTGTTTTTTGTTGGATTTGCATGCTTCTAAGCTACTAATTCAAACAATCCATGAAAATTTTATGAAATGCATATATACACAATTAACTATCTCCCTCTAATCCACACCTAATAGAGATTAATGCTCATGTTTTTGGAGCGGATTTCACTCCTAAATTAGAATTGCTAAGCTATTCATTGGCTTAATGTAATGAAATCTAAGCCTGTTGGGCTCCAAAATCAAGCGAATCACCAAGAAACCAGGGGTTTTCCCTTCCAATAGATGAAAATAGAATGCCCTAATGCAACAAGCTTTAAATCAAAATAAAAAACAACAACCTAAACACATTAAGAATAAAAATCAACCACCTAAACACATAAAGAATAAAAAATCGTATGTTTTTTAGAGTGTGACCTCCTAATCAACATTGAGAAATATTGGGTAATCTCAATTTGCTTGGAATGGGTGGATGAACTGAGCTAATACCTAGGCTAGTCCCTAGTTGTTGCACCAAAGATGTTCAAGAGTCAAGAGCTTACCATAGCCTTGCTGAAGCATGTGTCGTTGGGCCTTGCCTTATTGCCGCATAGTTGTAGCTTCCCTATGTGAGTGCACTAGCTCGTCTCGTCATGTCCTCACTTCGATGTTATTATATCAGAATGCTCCTTGCCGATGGGGTGAAGTGAGAGCTCTCTTTGCCTAGATGGAGGCAAATAGATATGGTCCTTCACGATGGTTCTCTCTCACAAAAGGAAGCTAATGCAAGCTGAAAACCTACAACTAATCCTATCTCCATCAAACACGCAAGGTTCAATAGAGAACAAACAAGCAAGAGTAGAGAAGAAGGATCTCCATCAAACATGCAAGATTCAATAGAGAACAAGCAAGAAAGAGGAGAGAAGAAAGGGAGCTCATAAGTATCCTATTGTAAGGGAATGATACGGTTTCTTATTGTCAAAATGACTTATATGTGAGTTTCACTCTAAGCCAACCAAATTTAAAAAAAATTTACTAGTCTTAAAAAATTATATACTTGAAGTCCTTAGACTTTCCCTTGAAAGTAAGCACAAGGTAGGGCTGCTTTATATCTTCCTACACCGACTTCTTATAAAAGATAAGAGCCCATTTTAGCGAAGAGTAAGATGGCAAAACACCTTACGGGTAGGTCGGGCAAGTGAAACCATGTTAATCTACAGAGACTGGTTTAACAACTATGAATCCATGAATGTGGGTGTGTGCTTCTACTATATAAGAATGATGTGCAGTTTAGCAGAAGTAGAAATTTATGTGGAACTTATTGAATAAAGTGGAAAAAAAAGAAGAAGAGGAGTGAAAGTGTGCGGGGATTAATTGGGAGGCTATAACTACAGGGATTCGGATGGTTGGAAGTGCAAACATAGAGGACCAAAATATTTTTGATTGCATTCGGTTTTTGCAATCACTTTACTCATATTGCAAATAAAAAGTCGACTGCACTTTATACAGTTTTCCAGTAGTGTCATGGTCAAGTGTATAACTGCCCCATTTAGATCTGACCAATGCAAGTTGTAGATAGTTTACTTGCACCAATTAATGTGGCACTCTATGGAAAGCTCTATTCTTTAGGGTTCTTACAAGGATCACATAGAATAATTTGCATGCCATCACAATTGGTCATCCATAGCTTAATGTAAGTTTTAGCTAGTGGAGAGTTGGTGTAAGTGTAGAGTGTCATGTTGAAAACCAAGTTTCAAAAGACATTAAGTTGTGATTGATGGTGGTGACTATATCTGCAAGTCCTAGATATCACCATCTAAATATTCTTGCATTGAAACTCTAAGGCTAGGTACTTACTTCATTAACATCATAGCTTCAACTTCAAAATTTAGATGGAATGGAATTTTCTGTGTGACCACTTTGAACTCTATCCAATAGGCCCATCATGCAGCTTAAAGATTTTTCTTTTGATATTTTTACTTACATCAATCAAGTCTTGGTAAGCATGATGCACAATATTCTCTCTAGTTGCCCACTTCCTTGTGGGGTATTAAGGTGTGGATTTATAATGTATTACTAGAAACTATTCCAGGAGATGAACAATTACTTCATTTAGGAAGTGTGTTCTCTTATCACTTACTATTTCCAATGGGTATCTAAATCTCGCAATCATGTAATTGTAAAGAAACTTAGTAGTTATTAGGCATGTGCTTTTGCACTTGGCCTTAGCTTAAGTTTATTTTGTGCAAAAGTGAATTGCTACAATAATGAAAATGCTTCTGTTTCTTTTGTAGGTAGTTTAATGGGGCTAATGAAAGTGATTCCCATTTTTTAAAGGGTTGCAAACAATATTGGGTGGTGCATCATGGATTCTTTTCATTAAAGGATTGCATTACAATATTGGGTGGTGCATCATGCATTCTTTTCATTGGGGCACAACAAATCTTTTCCACTCCATCAAAGTGTTTTAGAAATTTAGCCACGTTGCCACATGCATAATAGGCCTACCATATGTATTCCACAAAGTAATGTCTATCGGCTATCCCTTCATGTGCTTGCTTGAGAATCTTTAAGAACTTGTTCTCTTGTAGACATCTTCCAACTAGAGTTGTCACACAATTCATCCGTGAAGACTTTAAGGAGTTTCCTTAGATAATCCTCGTACATTGTATTTATGAGTTGTTAGTGCATTGGTTAGCCCAAATGGTTAGATAATCTCGGTACATTGTATTTATGAGTTGTTAGTGCATTGGTTAGCCCAAATGGCATGACACTATAGGCCTATTTCATTTCAAAGGCCTTTTTGTGTTGATATTGGGGGTCTTTTATCACTTGTTCGTAACCAAAAAAGCAATTTAGGAAACCATAAGATTCTTTTTCTTCTATGTCTTCAAGGAAATGTTTAGTCTATGGGAGTGGATAGTTGTCTCATCTGGTTAAGATATTCACCTCCTTGCACTTTATCTCCTTGAAGTTTATAAAAAGTGAAACTTTTCCATTCTTCTTGGATACAACAATAGTTCATATGAGACCCGTTGCTCTATCATGAATGAATCCAATATTAATCAATTCTTGAAGTGTATCTTTGACATTTGGAAAAAACTTTAGGTTCATTTTTTATGTTTTACTAGTTTGGCTCTTTCCACGAGAAAAGAGTATGTTGGAAAACCTCGAGTGGTTGCACTTTCTTTTTTGTAATGCTAGCTTGGCTCCTTCCAGGAGAGAATTGTATATAGTAAAACCTTGAGTGGTTGTGAACTTTCATGTTTGTATATTTCCAAGAAAAAGACATCCTTGAACTCTAAGAGCAATTCTGGCAACATGTCTTTCTCCTCCTTTATTAGGTATGCTGCTATGTACACTAGTTGTGAGTCTTGTTGTGGTCCCACCAAGTCAACCATCGTTACATTGGCTAGTCCATCATATGATGTTGCTATGTACACCAGTGAGTCTTATCATGGTTCTACCATGTCAACCATTGTTACACTGGCTAGTCCAACATATGATGTGCCTAGTTTATCTTTAGAGATGTGTTAGGTTTGTTTAGATGCTATATATCAATCCTTAATGTGTGATCTTTGAAGTGGATCCTTAATGTGTGATCTTTGAAGTGGCTTGGCACTATTGCAAGTTATGAATCCTTTATCCTCTAAAGTATCCCCTTGATCCTATTTTAGTGCCTTCTCTCTCCCCAAGTAAGTTTGGGTTTACTTTTAGAGGAATGTTGCCTTTAATTCCTCCCATGTGGTCACTTTTCTTAACCTAAATGGAGTACTTGCTTCCCAACACACCCATATAGCAATGTTGTCATTAAGGAGCTTACCACCAAATCTATGCTCACTATGGTGACTTCTAGCACTACTATGTGATAATATTCACACCAACACCACTATACAATATGGATATAACTTCTTGGCCTTCAGAGACTATGGGTAGGGTCGGATTTGTCTGATCATCAATAGTGCCCAAGTTTGTTGATTTGACACCTTGCTTTGTTTCATTTTTCTTGTGCTTTTTAGAGAAAAAAAAGTGGGTGTGAGGATGGTAGCAGAGAGTTTCTTCAATATTTGCACATAGGCCATGCTTCTTTCAATCTTTCAAGCCTCTCCATAAGCTTGGGTTTCTTCGTAGGCAACTTACCTAAGGACATTCTTATTTTCAATGATAAGAAGGATGTTAGACTAGGAATATCTTGTAGCTAATACATGTCCTCACTGGGTGCTTAGTTTAAATCATCATGCATATAAAGGTTGGCATTGCATGTCCCTAAAGGAAACATCAAGCTTGCTATTTGATTCGTTTGCTAATTTGTCCATGCTATTCTCTTAGATCGGTTCAAGGATCTCTAGGGGTCTCCCTTTTACTTTAGTTGGCACTGGGTTAGGTTTGCTCATGGTCTCCATTGGAGCTTCATTCTCTAAGGTTGCAAATGTGGCTATGTTGGTTGTATCCTCATCAAATCCGCTTTGGGATCACCCTTCCCCGCATGTCTGGCTCATTTCTTTTTCCTAGATTTGAATGACGAGCCATCTGGTTTAGCTTTTGTGACTTTAGTGTCTTGAGTGGTCATAGCCTTGGAAGACGAGACCTTGGCAGTAGCTCTCCTTCGAACAGCTTGCTCGAAGGAGAGCGTGTAGCGCGTGCACTTTCGTTTTGTTGAAGATGGCCATGATTAAACTGCCACCTCATATTTGTTTCACTCGTCCCCACGAACGGTTGTGAATGCACATTTTCCTGGACACTACAAAAGGGTTAAAATGATTGGATCCCTGCATGTCCAAGCACATTCCTAGAAGGGCCCTAACAACTAGAAATTTTTCTTGGATGGTGAGTGCTGACTTCCACCAATGGGGGTCTAACGATCTAGGGTTGGGTGAAGCTATGTTGTGTTGAACCAATATGGATTTATCTCCAACAACTGTGGGAACTATATGGTCTAAAAAGCTCTAGAAAGGAATTAAGAACAAGACTAAAATAGCATGTCACTTGTAGTCAAGTGATTAGGGTGCTCTATTTTGTCATTTTAGCGCAACCAACAGAGACTCTCTATCTTGCTACACCCATTGGTTGCTATAACGAAATACTACTTGATCTCTGCCTTCACTATGGATAAATAGAGACTTGCATCTGCAGGGAAAGAGTTCAGCGCTTTACCACTCAGGTATGGTCCCCCCCTCTCAGACCATAAGGTGTGCAATAAAGGAACCTCACCTTTTTTAAAAAACACTAGCTAAATAGAGGCAAATCTCCTCTATCACCAGCAACAACCTTTGACTACCGGGCCCCTATTGAGGCCCAAGGATTGAGAGGATTATCACAATTGATAAGGCCACCCAGCATTAAGCTATCCTTGAGCTTTCATATTGTAGCCTACTTTGGTTGGCCTTAGAAAATGACACTTGGCATAGATGTGTATATAGCATCCCCTTGTTGGTGTTCTTCCCGTCCCTTGGTTGTCCTGTTACTAAGGAATCTTTTGCAGCTCTAGCTCTGTAAATACCTTCCCTCAACGAAAACTATGTTCTTTTCTGGCTCTATAAATATCTTCCCTCAACCAAAACTATCTTCTCCTCTGGCTGTGTAAATATCTTCCCTCAAAACTATCTTCTTCTATAGCATTGTCTTCATATATTTTCATTAATATATTTTATGATTTTAAGTCCCTATGGATTGCTCGACTGCCCACTTAGTCTAGCCTCTTGATTGCCCATCATTTTGCCCTTTCTTGCTGCACCTTCTGCTTTTGGTGGAGCTTAGAGATCTCTTCTTTAACTGAGGTCAAAAAGCATGTTATTTTCTTCCAAGCATAGCGTCTCTTGTAGAGCTTGGGATACAGTAACTAGTAGACAATTCACTCTCTTTTGTTTGGCTTTTCTATCTTCTTGCAGTCCATTGTAAACACAGTAAAAGAACTAGATGGTTCTTACAGTGCATTGGAAACGTATAGAAAGAATTAGATGGCTCTATGGTTGGAGCATGCTAGAGTGGATTCTAAAGGTTGTTTCCCTCAACAAACAAAGTCCTTGCAAATGAAAATTATCCTATGCCTAATCCTGTTACATCACTTCGAGAATCTGTGATTTCACCAACCACCATAGCATTCCAGGGCATTGGTTGAAGCGTACTGGGCTAACACATTTCTGCCCCTCCATGTAATACATGTCATCGTCCCACACATTCTCCTCGTACATGCAACATGCATGACTTTCGACATGGGGATGAGGAGCTGCAATTCAAGTTCAAATGACTTGAGGATGGATATAAAAGGAGCTCACTCCAACACAGCTCAAGCATGTAGAAGCATAAAGGGACGTCAACAGCACAGGCGCTGAGAGATCCCCTAATCAATTCTTGGGTTTCTGTCTCCCTTCACTCCTTCAGATGCTTGAATAAGTAGATTACTAATATAAGCTTTGGATGAGTGAACGGTCACTGCAAATTAAAGATGCCGTCACTGTTGAAAAAAGTAAGGCTTCAAAACTTGAAGATGACTCTATCCAAACCAGAAATTCCAATCCAAAGACTTAGTCTACAAAACTTTATAATTCTTTACCCAAATAAGAAATTCCAGAAGTCAGAAATCAAAGAAAACCTTACCTTACCTTAACATGGGACCAGGCTTGCTTCTACTACAAGTGCTCTTCAAACCCAAGACAAGACTGGTAAGAGAAGGTTTCAAAGCGTCAAGGAACTGCCACAAAAAAAAGGCAACAAAAGCAGGCCATCCAAAAAAGGCAACAAAAGCCCCCCCCACCCCCGGCGGGCCCCCAACCAGACAATCATGACAGAAGGTGCAAAAAACGATGGATTCCAAATGCTTAAGAAAGAAAAACAGAATGCCAATGTTGCTTACAAATCCGCTTTAAAAGAAAAAAGTGAAACTGTCTTTGCATGTCACCATTTACAAAAAGATCACATTTGATAGATTTCAAATGCATAAATTCTGTTAATCCTCACTCTTGAAAAAGGCTTCAAAGTCCAGTGTGATCCGTATTTTTTTAAATTAAAAAAAAACCAAAATTACATTGCACCGATTTGAATCTAGCCTCCTGCAGCAGTGTTCTTATTCTGCTGCTGTAACTCTTCACCAGCTCTTTGTAAAAACTCATCCCACGCGCTACCAGGTCCAGTTTCCACATAATCATAAGGGACGCCCCCAGCCATCCTTAGATTAACTTGAACATGACAATTGCTCTTGACAATTCGAAACTCCGGCTTGGAGCCCCGTTCGTGGAGTGTGATATTCGAAAACTTTTTGCCTTTCACATGAGGTTTGATACTGCAAGAATCCAAGCCACCAGAAATTACAGGCACATGTATCTCTTCCTCATTGGGGTTTGAAACACCCTCAATGGGGTTTATGACACCATCATGAGGTTTTATGGTACCATCACTAGGGTTTATGACACCATCATTAGGGTTTATGGCACCATGATTAAGGTTAAGGCCACCACCATCAGGGTTTGCAACACCAATCTCTGATAGGGCTAGTGCAAACTTTGTGTAAATCTCATCTAGCTCATCCCATGTAAAGAGGAGGGGAAGGGTGAAGGCTCCCCAGGGGTTAAAGTCTACAAGCTTGACACTTCCGGCACGTGTGACATAGCAATCAAAGGTGTAATCTTCTAATTCAAAAGCCTCACATAGGCTGTCCATGAAAAACCTAAAAACGGCCAATTCAAGGGTCTCTGCAGACTCTAATAAAGCAGGGTAAAAGACGGTAATGTCCCGCTGACAGATTCCGACAAGAAGACCATGTCGCACAAACCCTCGGAACTCCATCTCCGGCCGCATGTCGTACCATTTGCGCAGGGCAAGGAAGAATTTGTCGGGCTTATGTGAGGGCTTATCATCACAGGAATCAAAAGCGTGGGAGAGATCATGCACAAGGGTGTCGGACGCTTTCAAGAGGAGGGAGATCTCACCGAAGTTTGTGCAGCGGAGGGATCCAGTGGAGCTAATCCAGGCGCTGTCCTTGGGGGCGCTCCAATTAAGCTTGGGGAAGACAGAGCCGCCCAGCTTTTCTATGGAGGCCGCGACCTCTGCTTCGAGCTGAGGGAAGGAGGGCGCCTCCGGTTCGTCGGTGTCGTCGTCCTCCTCCGACCAACGGCGGTAATCGTCGTCGTATTCGGCGCCGCCGCCACGCTCCGCCCGTCGTGCAGGTAGGGCTTCGCTATCTCGCGGGAGGAACAACCCGTCTTCCTGCAGATAGGCCACGAAGGACTCCGGCAGCGCGTGGATGATCGTCTTCAGGGACACGGGTCGGAAACGAGGGTACCATTGCTGGATCTGACAAAGCTCCAGCTCTCGGGCTTTCATGGCGAAGACCAACAAGAAGATGACTCATGCTTGGCCTGCCATGCCATGGCATTTTTTCCCTCGAGGCTTATTTTTCCTAAGGTGTAAAGAGGCCAACTTTTACTAAGGTTTTTTACACAGTGGAAAAAGGGAGAAAAGGGGCAGCCCATTCTCTATGTTGTATAGGAGTGGCAAAAGAAAATGTTTCCCATGATAAGCTCCTTCATTATTTGTTATTTTTTGGAGTTGCCACGCTAGCATCCAGTAAATTTTAGTCAAAGTAAATATCACCATCCATCTAGACTAGAGATATCTTCTCAATCAAACATCGTTGCTAGCGCCGTCCATCTACCACCTCAATTCTCACATGATCATTGCTCCATAATGAGCCCTTGGTTGCTACAATATTATTACCATGTTGAGTGCTTGTTTGTTACCATCAATTGACCTAAAGTTGTTCTTCTGCTAATAATGGTGCTAAAGGCAGAATGAACAACCAAAAAGTGCAAGGGTCAATTGACAAGTGTAGCAATAGTATAATGGTGCTAAAGGTTGGTCATGGTGCAACCACACATGATCTTCAATTGAAAACAAGGGCCAATCCTTTCACTTATGGGATTCCTGGATGGACGAGTTGAATGGATTCAGAAGGTGTCATCCAATTGTTTCATATATATTACCTTATGTGTTGCAAAAGTATAATGGTGCTAAAGGTTGGTCATGGTGCAACCACACATGATCTTCAATTGAAAACAAGGGCCAATCCTTTCACTTATGGGATTCCTGGATGGACGAGTTGAATGGATTCAGGTGTCATCCAATTGTTTCATATATATTACCTTATGTGTAGCAAAAGGCGCCTAAAGCGGCGAAGACCCCGCCTTGAATACATGTACAACCTGAACAAGCTACTAGCAACATATGGAACATTGAAAAGACAAGGTGTATATAAATGCCTAGGGTGTCGTAATCTCCCCCTAATGAAGAGGAAACATCTCTCTCTCTCTCTCTCTCTCTCTCTCTCTCTCTCTCTCTCTCTCTCTCTCTCTCTCTCCCCCACATGCACACACACACACACACATGCACACGTACACGCACATGCACATGCACACATAAGACAAATAATGGTGAAAGTTTCAAGGTTGAATCCTACATTAGAACTAAACCAACGTTTGTAGATTCTATGTACCCCTTTACAAATGCAAACACATCCTACTAGGAAGGGATGGATTGCAACCTTAAATTGTTGTACCATCAAAATAAACCACAAATCTAGTTTTCTCAATAAGAATTGTAACTATACTCCTAAAGAATGAGGAAAGCACAAACCACTTAGCATCCCAATCCTCATCATTAAATGTTGTGGCCTCTATCTCTAAACACTAACGTTGCAACCTCAACAACCCTCCGTCACATTGGCAACCTCTGCCAACTCTTAACCTCAAGAGTAACACCTTATTTACAAAGACAAAGAAGAGAAAACCCATCATTCCAGCAAAGAAAGTCACAAAACTATCTTAACAACCCAAGAACCAGATGTGGTATGATATAATACTATCACCAAGGATTTAAAGACTCAACAATAACCTTAGATGACCTCTCAATAGGGATCACCGAAGAGCAAACCCCACCAGATTCCTTTAAACAACTAAATGCTAGATTTGCAAAAAGATTTTAAAAGAAAAGGATTTGACAAAGGCAACCTATGAATATGGGACCCCCTAAGCCAAAGAAATTCCACTTTACTATCAAAAACCACTAAAGCTATAGCAACACAACTTAACAAGCCAAGGTGGAAATAGAAAGTAAAGACTTTGGCTCCAACTATATCTCCCTATTAAGAGGTAAAAAGTGTCCAAGAATTTAGTTGGGAGAACTAAGCTAATGAGGTTTAAAAACACCAAAACCTTACTACAAAGTGCAATTTGAGAGAGGCTCTCCATAACAAGAATCTTAGGCTTGGGAGGTATGGAGTTACACATGAACCTTTAATCTTTGGAAGGATTATGGAGTTACACATGAATCTTAGGCTTGGGAAGCATGAATTCTTTGGAAGGAGTGGCCCCAAAATGCCATGACACCAACTTGCTAGCTAGAAGACTAATGTCTCTCCACCAACTCAACAAGTATACATAGTCATCCTAGTTTTCAAGTTGTCTTTGTGGTTGAGTAAGCAATAATTTTCCCTTGCTCATCATTGAGCTCAAAATATAAAGGATCTCCTTTCTTGAACATGACTTGGCTAACTACTATAAGTGCCAATTGTCTTTAAATACACATATGATACCATAACATTTAAACCCAAGTATACACATATGATACCATAACATTTAAACCCAAGTATACACATCAACAATAGTGTATTAGGGACTGTATTAAATTAAAAATGGGAAAAAATAATCAACAAATGTGAGAAATGCAAAAAGGTAAATGTTAAAGATAGCAATTGTTTTGGTATGTTTATATAAATGTCAAACAAAGAAAAAAAATCTAAACCAATTGTCTTTAAATATACATATGGTACCATAAAATTCAAACCCAATTATACACATCAACAATAGTGTATTATGGACTATATTAGATTAAAAAGAATAAACAAAAAATGAAAAATCAACGAATGTGAGAAAAGAAAAAATGTAATGTTAAAGATAGCAATTATGTTGGTCTATTTACATAAATGCCAAAGTAAGAAAAAAATCTAAATGTTAAAGAAAAAAAAACATATGTGGCAGAAATTCAAAGAAAGAAATACTAAGAAGAAGCATAGTAGAGTGAAGAAGAAAGTTCAAATTATATGGGAGAACATGTCCAAAATTAGGAAATATATGTTTAGTTTTTATATGTGTTAAACAAGCTATTTTAATAATGTGAATAAACATCATTCATGTTTGGCATTGTTCATGCAAAGAACTAACATTATTCACACCATATGACCTATGTTTCACATCCTAGATTGGTTCAAGCTATCATAATTATTTTTGCCATGATGTTATCTTTATATATATCATGGCCACATTATCTTTTTGGCTTTAGCCATAATTCATGTCTCAAGATATTTCATGCCATGAATAATCTTTGTTCATGTATTCACATCATTCACCTCTGTTCATTACCTCACATCTAACACCATGAATGATTATCATCCATATGCTTACATTATCATTCATGTGCATACACCTATACTAATAGCTCATGTTTATGAATCAACATCATTCATATCCAAAGTTAGTTCACATCCATGGTTTGGCTTAGGGAATGTCGCATCTTAGTGAAGAGTGAATATGAGAAGATATTTCTCAGCTTTGATTTGCACATGGTACTTTACTTTAAAGTAAAGTCAAATGAAGAGATTTATGGCTATCAAGATACTAATGATGTTGCAAGTGTTGATGATTATTGTTTAAGTTGTTTAAGTAGGAGATGAACATATATTTAAGGCACAAAAGCAAGATAAGGATAACCCTAGTACTTGCATTGTCTTTAAGATAGTAGTATATAATAGGTGTCTTGCAAAGAACAAAGATAATCAACCTTCATCACTAAGGCTTTGATCATAGGGGTGTTCACTCTATGTAGCAAGACCACATAGAAAATTATCGTCACACAGTTACCACATTCCACATTCAAGGATAATGCCTCGATAATGCCTTCATCACTATGGCTTTGACTATAGTGGTGTGCACTCTATGTAGCAAGACCACATAGAAAATTATCATCACACGGTTACCACATTCCACAGTCAAAGATAACACCTAGAGATGTAAATACCCACAATACTATTCATTGTATGCATGTTATTAGAAGACAACAAATAGGTCATTATTAATGGGTTCTCCAATTCCAACCCCCTCCCCCCAAGTCAACAAACCTCACCTATATCTAATGTACCCAATGCATTTATTTTTTAAATTTATGTAGCAAAACAATCCTTACCATAATCTTTCCTTAATAGGGAACCACAATTACATGTGGTACAGGTACAAAGTGCAGACTTGTGTGCACACATTCACAGTATTGTAAGGCAACACAACAGTGATGCAAGGAGATGATGTAGGCCAATACCTATGTATATATACACAAATACATATATATAGATACCTATGTATATATACATACATACATACATATGTAGATACCTACGTACACACACACACACACACACACACACACATACTACCTACATATATATATATATACACACATATATATTCCTATTGCATGAGAAATTCTTTCCATGGCTCGGTATCATGAAGAAATCCTTTGAAAATCATCTTACACACAGTAACACCTTACACTACATTGTTGGGTCTATGATGTTCAATCCCCCCCTCTTGCTTGACCAAGGCTCTAGATGCCAAATCAAGCTTCTTGCTACTCCAAATGTTGAAGTTGGCTTTTAATGCTCATGAAGAGAACAAGTTAAAAAATTGTTGTGCTAGGGAGATGTCGATGCCAACTTGGTAACCAAGTTAGCTGGCATTGTGCATCCTCTCTCAATCTAAGTGAACCCTTCACCTAAACCCCAATCTACCTTCGAAGAGTCACTTATCCGAAATCCCACAGACGTGCCAATTTATGGTGGCTCCTACTGCCAAACAAAACACCTCCAAGGCTGTCCAGAAGGCACAAATACATACATGTGAGGCCTCCAAAAACATCTCACTATGATCTACTATTAGCTAAAAGTCCAATAACTCTTCCTCTGTATATGTAGAGACAAACTGAGGCTTGAGACTCGTGGTGGGTAGCCTGAATAAACTTGCTCATAGTCTCCACTACTAAGAGATATTGTAAGGGAGCTAGGGAGCATCCATGTCAGCACACTGAGCAAGAGATTTGAAAATTCTCATAATGTCCCCCGCATGCCAAAAATGTGATATCGACCTCCCTATATAGGCATGAGACCCCTCTAATCCAATCTTGGGAAAGCCACATCCGTGCCATCATGCCTTCCAAGAAGTCCCAATCCACTATGTCATATGCATTTTCAAAGTCCAACAAGAGGATGGAATGGGGTTGCTGGCTCGATTCAGCCCACTCTATAGCTTCACAAAATGAGATGATATTATCAAATATACTCCTTCCTTGAAGAAACCCATTTTGTATCATGAATAACCCTTTGAAGAACATGTTGTAACCTCAAACTCAATGCCTGAGCTAAGAATTTATATGTAGATCTAGGTAAATTGATGTACCTCCACTGCTTGATATTGGTCTTATTCCCACCTTTTGGGATAAGTGGATAAGACTATCCACACATGAGAAAGGGGGCATCATACTTGTATGCCACATTGCTTGTACCTCCACTGCACTTGATGTTAGTCTTATCCCCACCTTTTGGGATAAGGTGGATAAGACCATCTGTGAGATCTGTGAGAAAGGGGGGCTTCATGCTTGTATGCCACATTGTTGCTTTGTAAAGCAAGAATGAACTTGTCCCCAATATGGTCCTAAAAGGATGGGGAAATATCATCATCTCCTCAGCATTTTCCTTTTGAAAGGGCATGCAATGCATGTATCACCCCATCTTTTGAGAAAGGGGCTCTATGATAAGTCTAGGCATGCACTCCCAAACGTTTTGAACTGGAACATCTCTCTCCGGAGAGGGGACCTCTATAGAAAGAAAAACTTGATAAAAATCTAATACAATACTCCTCACAAAGTGTAGCCAGTAACTTTTGTTCCCAATTGTTGCAGCTGGCCTCCACTGTTTTGGTGAGAATGGCACAGGATTTGTTTGTGCTTTTGGCTTGGCCATTCACTTGAGGATAGTATGGGGAGGACTTCCTGTGGGTGAGAAGGAACTCTTATAAGAGGAATTTTATTACCTCGTTGATGAAATGCATTCCATTGTCGCTGACAAGCTCGAGAGGACAACCGAAGCGTGTGATTATAGATTCATAGAGAACTTTAGCCACATTGATCGAGCATCAGCTTTGTGGGTTGTACGAGCTTCTACCCACTTGGTGTAGTAGT
This sequence comes from Cibotium barometz, assembly GCF_041138505.1. Taxonomy (NCBI): domain Eukaryota; kingdom Viridiplantae; phylum Streptophyta; class Polypodiopsida; order Cyatheales; family Cibotiaceae; genus Cibotium; species Cibotium barometz. The sequence continues at coordinate 23,233,815 of NC_141092.1, forward strand.
CCGTGATAGCAATTATATATCTAACTTGAGTGTATTTGGATGTCGGACTGATGGGTCCTACGAAGTCTATGCCCCATTTTTTAAATGGTTGTAAGGACATAATGGGTTTCAAGGTCATATGATCCTTGAAACGAGCGATTGCTACACGAGAGCATTCATCACATCATTTGACATACTCAGCAATGTCATCCATTAAGGTGGGCCACCATAACCCACAGCTATGAGAACCTTACAAGCAGTGATGTTTGCTGCAAAGTGTTAAAATAGTGATGCTTGCTATGTGCTTATGAGCACATAATCTCACATTACATAAAGCCAATGGCACCTTTAGAAAGAAAAGTAAATGATAGAAAGGGTGGTTCAATAGCATTAGAGCAAAGTCAAGGTGGTTCAATTAAAAAAGGATGCAATAGCACAAGCCAATGAATAAAAGGTCATTGCCAAATGGCACCAATCCTTGTAAAAGTGTAGCCATGTATCTTGCCTATTTAAGAGGCCATATGAATGAGGAAAAATTTGTGGGTTTGCTATTCTACCTCTATCTTGCCCATCTATAATCACTATCTCACTCATACTACACTAGCACTATGAATGCCATTCACATACACCCACCATAGCTCTCCTTGCTCACCCAATGCAAGCTCCCATGGAATTTCTTCATGGTCAGGAAAAATTCTGTAAAGGTGTTTTGAGTCCGTGTACATATGGGATGCATGGTTTACGAATAAACTTTGCCGTGAATGCCCTGGCAATTGTACAGAGTGGGTGGTTTTATGGTTTTTTTACGAGCTGATGGTGATGCCTGCATGTGAAAGTGTGCCGGGAACTTCGAATGTGATGATGGTTGGTCAATCTGGGGTTGATTCTGGATGCAGAGATGGCACTCCATTTTTAGCATGAAGGTGGAGATGGCCGGCAAAGCAGGGCACCGACTGGGAAATGGTCTGGTTTGGTAAGTTGATGCTGCTGATCACGAAGCTGTGGGCAGCTCTGGCACTGGTTTTGGAAAGTTGTGGGCGCGGCGTGATGATCCGAAGTGAAGGAAGGAGAGGGGCTCTTTTAGCATTAGTGGGTGGCCATTATTAAGGCTTTGAGGCTTTAATAAATAAAAATATATATAGGTTATGTGGCCACCCTATAAATGGCCATGTGGAAGCTTGGTTGGACGCCAACACACCATCGAGAAGGTGGCGAAGGTGTGAAGGAAGGAGAGAGAGACCGCCTTGGGGGGATTCAGCAGGCGACGGCTAAAAAAGAGAAGGGCTGCCAAATAGAGAGAGAGTCGGCCTTGAAAAAGCGCTGCACAGCAGAGAGCGTAAAGAAGAATAGGAGCCGCCTGGTACAGAGGGAGCCGCCTTGTGCGAAAATAGTCTGGTGGTTGCGCTGAAGTGGCTCGAGGAGAGGTGGTGAAGCTGAAAGTGCCGCCTTGTGGTCGCCTGGATAGTGGAAGCAGACGGGCATGGAGAGATAGCCGCCTGATGTGTAGCGGGGGTCGGGTCAATCAGTAGAGCGAGGGGCAGCTGCCTTTGAACAAGCGCTGAGTGCGCAGGCAAGAGGACGCCGACTAGCTGGCAAAGAGAAACTGGGAGGTCGCCTGGCGAAGAGCTACAGAGGGTCTCGAGCTGGTGTGAGCAACGAAGGGGAAGAGCCGGGAACTGCAGACAAGAGAGAAGGGTGGCCGCCTGGTTGTGGAAGACCTCTTGGGTGGCTATGCAGAGCACACAGAGGAGAGCCTTGTGGATATAGTCGGGTAGCTGCTCCTTCTCTACATGCGTGCAGAGAAGGCAGCCAAGGTTTTGTTGGTGCAGCTGCCCTGAAGGAAGAGAGCTCGTGAGCAGGTAGAGCTAGCGAAAAGGGAACCTCTCGGGCACTTACAGGCAGGCTACGCAAGAGAACACGAATTTGTGGCTGCTGCAGAGAAAGTAGGAAATGGGTGTTGGTCGTGCCGCTTTTGAAGAGGGAATGCTGGTTTTTTGTTTTGGGAGCTGGCAGTTTTGCTGGTAGTGCAAGAGAGTTGCCTTCGGTTGAGGCACAGGCTGAGAACCAAGAGAAGGAGGCTGGTGTCGGGGGTAATGAAGCTAAGAGAGAGAGCAGAGTAAAGTGAAGTTGGCACCAACTGACTGGGTGAAAGGGCCGCTTCAACGACAGTGGTGGCTAGCGAATAGCACAGCTGCAGAGGAAGAGGTGTGGTAGCTGCCTTGTTTCGAGGCCTCTGGTGTGAAAACAAGGGAAAACTTTGGGTAGTGTGTGTGAGTTGTTGCTGTGAGTGTGTGATAAAAGGAGAGTGCAAGGAAGAGTGGGTTGAAGCTTGTCAATTGATAAAATTTATGTGTGATGGATCACCCCTTGTAAATTTATGTGATGGATCACCCCTTGTAAATGGACAATAGGGTTTGTGTTGATGATATGTGAGTGGCTTAGCCTTGCTGACAGATAAAAGGCTTTTATAATGAGATATGTGAGCTGTTGAAACTGCCTTTCTTTGGGTATCTCTGTGTGGTATTTAGAGAGTTTTCTATTTCCAGCATCGTGCTGGTGGTGCCCCTCATGTTTGTTGTGTCTTCCAAGGCTGCTGGGCAGGTAGCTATAGAGGCATTTCTTCTTTTTCCAGCCTCCCGACAGTTTTTTGGTGCCCCCACTGAGGATAGCTCTGCTATTTTCTTCAGTTTACCAGGGTGTATGCCCTAGGAGTTGAGAGTTTTAGGGAAGGTGTTTTTCTTGGGTTTCGAGGTGAAATTTGGGGGTTAAAATGATGTCTTATCCAGAGTTTTATGGTAGCCCTAATGAGGATGTGGCAGATTTCCTGGAAAGGATGGAGGTTGCATGCATAAGCAACCACATCAATGAGTCAATACAGGTGTTGCGGCTACTAAGCATTTGCTTGAAAGGGGATGCAAGGACCTGGTACAGAGCTTATGAGGAGTCATTGAGGGTTGCTGTTCCACATCTTGATATGACTGAGAATGGATTGAATTAGCAACAGGTTCAAGAAGGTAGAAGACCCCGACAAGGTTTGGCATGAGGTGCAAGCTCTGACACAAGGTGAGTTGGAATCAATTGATGATTATGTCAAGAAATTCTCTTTGCTGTGGGGAACTTTATGTAGGGCTTTAGGGGAAGACCAGGTACCTCCTGACATGATGAAGAAAAACAAATTTGTAGCCGGGCTTAAGAGAAGTATTCGCTGGAAAGTGGAATTGATGAAGACGCCCAGGTCTTATGAGGATGCGGTGGAAATTGCCAAATCAAAGGATTGGAAGTTGCAACGGATGAATCGGCTGGGGATGATTCCAATTGTAGCACAGTCGGAGATTCGTAGAGTGGAGGCCACACCCATGAATGCAGTGGTTGAGAGGATGAAGCCCTCTGAAGCCCAGGCTATGCAGATGGTGCCACAAGCTAGTCAAGGAGTACCTATGGTTCCTGCAGGTTCTGATGAGGGATTGCGACAGGATATGAAACAGATGGTTGATCTTATGAAGAATTTGAGCTTAAATTTAATGGGAAGTACAGGTGGTGGACGTGGTAGAGGCAAAGGCAATAATCATGAAGGGGGAGATGGACAAGCAGGGTATGGACGTGGTCGTGGTAGGGGCCGTCGTTTTATCCCTACATGCTGGAACTGTGGTGAGCTTGGTCATCTGAGTACAGATTGTGATAAGCCTCAGCGAATGGGTGGTGATATGTACCCACTACCTTCACAGTTACCTGACAGGTCAAATGATTATGGTATTGATATCAGGGATCAAGTAGGCCCCAGTGGAATCACAGCTGAGGAGAAGGGGAAGGCAAAGGTCGTGAATGTTGTTACTCTGGAGAATGTTCAGGTGAGAGAAGAAGGGGATGTGATGCCCACACAATGGATGAAAGAGAAGGAAAAGGGGTGACTGGACCCAGCCGTAAGAAGGGGAAGCAGCAGGAAGGAGAAGATGTGAAAGCTAAAAGGAAACGGAAGCCTCGTAGAAGGTTCCAGGTGTCAGACTTCCCACTGGGGGATGGGCAAACCAGCTATGACTTGAAATCTGATTTGGTGAACAGGAAGGCCAACATCACCTTTGGGCAGTTGGTGGAGATGGTGCCAAAATTGAGAAGGCAATGGAAGGGACTTGTGAATCCAATGGAAAAGGAGTCAGAGAAGAGGTCAGTTAAAGTACTATCTTTAAAAGAGCTTCCAGATATTTGCCCTATTGTGGAGGTGTGGAGTAAAGGTAGGAACCTTGGTCAGGCCTATATAGATGGAGGAGCTCAAATCTGTGTGATTACCCAATCATGTGTGGAGCACTCAGGCTTGAGAGTCTCTGGGGTTTCTGGTTTTCGAATCAGGATGGCTAATCATCAAAAGGTAAAATGTCTTGGTATGATAAAAGAGTTGGAAATTGAAGCTTTTAATGTCAAAGCTACTGTAGATTTTCATGTGATGCCTGCGGGTCTTGGTGCTTTTCCAATTATTCTTGGACGACCCTGATTGCGAGTGGTGGGTGCAGTACTAGACTGGAGGTATGGGACCATTTCTTTGCATAATAAGTGGGGTAATAAAAAATCTTTTGAGATGCATAGTAGGAGATCTTTGAATGATGTGTGGGAGAGGCCACAGGATTCGAGTGAAGAGGAAACTACCACCAGTACTTCTGAATCAGGGATGGATTCATCGACTACTGCTTCTAGTGAAGAAGAGGCAGATGTGGCTTTCCTAATATCAGAACAACAAGGTAATGAAGATAAAGAAGTGCAAGAAGTGGGTGCTGAGGGAGAAGATACCTTGGGGTCGTATGAAGTGATCGAGGAATTACTGCAGCCAAAGATAGAAGTGAAGAAGAAGCAGGAGCTGATTGAAGGAATGCTGAGTCCGGATCTCTCGAGTGGAGAAAAGGTTAGATATGTTAATATGCTGTCTCATTTTCCAGAATTGTTTATCACCTCTTATAAGGAGATTCGAGGATTTAAAGGGCCAGATTTGAGGATTGAATTGAAAGAAGGTGTAAAAACAGTTAGGCAGAAGCTTCGCAGGATGGGACGAGAACAAATGCAAGCCCTGAGAGAGGAAGTTGATAAGCTGTTGAGTGCAGGTTTCATTACACAAGTGGACACAGCTGAGTGGGTAAGTCCTACGGTGGTGAGTCCAAAGAAGAATGGCAGGTGGCGCATATGTGTGGATTTCAAGCCTTTGAATGCTGCTACAAAGAAGGATTCTTACCCCCTACCTTTTTTGGATGAGATCTTAGATACTGTAGCTGGATATGAAAGATATAGTGTTTGTGATGGGTTTTCAGGTTATTTCCAGTTAAAGATTGCAGAAGAAGATCAACGCAAGACGACTTTCATTACATCGTGGGGGTGTTTCTGCTACAAAGTTCTTCCTTTTGGATTGATGAATGGGCCAGCCTACTATCAGAAAAGGGCAAATTGGGTATTATCTCCTTTTTTGAACAAGTTTGTGAAGGATTTTATTGATGATTTTTGTATATACAGCTCCAGGCAAGAGCATTGTGATAGGTTGGCTACAGTTTTTCAGCGTTATGATGAGTGTGGTGGTCAATTAAATCCAAAAAAGTGTTTTTTGGCTCAACCGAGGGTGAAGCTCTTGGGCCATGTTGTTTCAGAGAATGGTATTGATCCGGATCCTGATAAAGTCAAGTCTCTTCTTCTTCTTCCTACACCAAAGAATACAAGGCAACTGGCTACTTTTGTGCAAAAGGTGAAGTATATGGCTCGATTCATCTCTCTATCTTCACAGTTGTTATATCCTTTGCAGCAAGCAGCAAAGCATGATCCTTTACATTGGTCGGAGGAGTGTGAGGTAGTTTTCCAAAAAGTGAAAGAGGTGTTGGGAGCTATTCCTACAATGCAGGCGCCTAACTGGGAACAGGTATTTTATGTCAACCCTTCAGTGGAGGGTGAAGATGCAATTGGAGCTATGTTGTTACAGAAGGGGAAAGAATCACATTATATGCAACCAGTCCACTGTGCTAGCAGAGTAAAACTTGCTAGAGAAAGGTTGTTTATCAAAGGTGGAACTTGTTATGGTTAGTGTGATGTATGCATGTAGGTGGTTCCGCCATTACTTGTTGCCTCGCCCCTTTGTGTTTTTGACGAGCTACACTTTTTTGCCTCAGTTGATAAATGGCACAAATTTATCTAAGGCTATGATGAAGTGGGTGATTGAGTTGCAGGAGTTTACTTTCTCATTCTTGGTGGAAGAGAGTACCAGGGCTACCTTAGCTGATCTACTGACATATAAGGAGAGTCCTCTTCTTATAAAGGAAGAAGCCAGTTGAGGATGCGGCTGAATTGGTCAATGCACACTTATTATATTTTGATGGTTCTTACAGGAAAAGCCATGATGCAGCCTCAGGAGGTTTGGTGCTTTATGATCCACAGGGTTGCCTTGTTTTTTAAAAAGGGTGTTAAGGTGGATGCACATAGCAACAATGAAGCGGAGTATCTGACTTTGGAAGTTGGATTGCAAATATGTTTGAAGCATGGTGTACACAGGATTCACATTCGAGGAGATGCATTGCTTGTGGTAAAACAGGTATTGGGAGTTTGGAAGTCAAAGAATATGTTACTCAAAGAAATGTGTTTCAAGATTAAAGGTTTGTTGAAGGAATTTGAAGCTTGGAGTCTAAAGCATGTGGATCGAGGCCATAATGAGGAGGCTCATGAAGCAGCCCATGGAATGATTGGTGAAGTTTTTGTTCTTAAAGCTCATGCATCATTTTATTGTGGCAAGGAGAATTTACAGGATGTTGAGGAGTTCTTGTTAACAGGGATGATTCCTAATGGTATTGAAAAATCAAAAAAATATGGTTTCATCAGGGAAGCTGCAAGTTATGTGATGGTTGGTGATGCTTTGTATTTGAAGGGAATTGACTTGATAATGCGACGGGTACCTTGGAAGGAAGAAATCTACAAAATTCTTAAGGAAAACCATGAAGGAGCATGCGGTGGACATTTTGCCTCAAAGATTACCTTGCATAAGGTATTGCAGGAAGGCTATGTATGGCCAAGTGTACATAAGGATGTTAATCATTGGTGCAGGTCATGCAAACAATGCCAAGCTCACAGTAGACGAATATTAAAGCCTGAGATGAGGAAGACAATTCTTGCTTATGATGTTTTTGAAAAATGGGGAATTGATGCTGTGGGACCATTGCCTATTACTAGCCGAGGGAAGTGCTACATCTTGATTGCAGTTGATTAACTTTCTAGATGGGCGGAAGCAAAGGCAGTGAAACAAATTACTGCTAAGGAGGTGGCAAAGTTTGTATATCAGGATATCTGTTGTAAATTTGGTGTGCCATTGGAATTGCTTTCTGATCAGGGTCCAGGTTTCAGAGCAGAGCTTATGGACTATTTGTGTACAAAGATGAAGATCAGTCGCAGTTTTACCACACCGTACTATCCACAGTGTAATGGCCTGAATGAGCGTTTCAATGGTGAATTGATCAAGATTGAGGCTTTATTTTCTAGTTGACTAAGGTTCTCATGCTACCAAAAAGAAAGGAACAAATTTAAATTTGCATTGGCTTTTACAAATTTGCAAACCCGCTAAAAAAGCCAATCACTTACAAAATGATCATAAAATATTGCAATAAAATTAAGGCATTAATGCCATCAAAGGTTGATAAAATAAATATTTTTGCCAATGTAGAACACTTTATTGATACTATTTTGGTACCAAAAATAGGGGTTATGAGGAGCAGTGGCACAGTTCATGATGCCACAGGTGCCAACTGGACCTTGGCCCTTGTCAATGTGGTCCATGAGGCTCTACACCTTTCTTGACCTACAAAACCTTACCAGAAGCTAAGCGAGCACAAGGCATGGTTCGAGACATTCACAAGGACCTAGTCAACAAGGATGGCATCAAATGGGAGGATATCACTCCCCCAAACATGTGCACTCCTACCCGCATCCTCACCATGCTGAAAATCTCTGATGTGGATAGATAGGTACATCAGATGCAACTTATCCCTCCTCACACGCCTCAAGAAAGGTCTGGCAGTAAACTAGGCTAACCATTCCCACCATGAGCTTCACAGAATCTGTGCAAACCCGATTCGCAAGTTCGGAGTTGCCATGATCCTAACTAAAGTTCTCTACTATGTCCCCAAACCTTATAGCTACCATAGTGCAACCACGTCGAGTAGGCCTCCTCCGCACCTAACCCCATTAGCTCCCTCCCCAGTAGATTCTCCAAACCCCCAGAAGTAGAGGTTGGACCAAGAGGCCACTGCTCTGCTGCTGCTGCCAGCAAAACCTTTGTGGATTTTTTGAAAACCAACCTGATGGATACCTCCACACAGCCAACAAACCATAGGCCCAAGTGCCAGCCAAGATCGTGCAGAGCCAACATAGTTCAGTCCCCTCCCACAACTTTATCCCTCTTGCCAAGAACATACCCAGAAATGCTCGGAGGATGGCCTATTTACAAAGTGGCCCATTTTCTTACTTCTCATGAGGCGTAGAACATTATTGGATACAAAAAAATCATCTCCTCCTCCTCAAAAAGCTTGTCGCAAGCCGTCTTCCCCTCACATAGGGACGCCTTTCGGAATTGTCGAGTGCCTTTTCCTCGCTACTCTAGAACCTTGCCAGCAGAAACACGGCCACCTACATTTCTTGCCAAAAGGAGCAGAGCAATGCAGCACAGCAAGCTCTCCTCTTGGTGCATGCTAATGCCGCCTAGTTGGAGACTCAAAAGAATGCTGCCATCGCCACCCTCATTGAAAGGTTTACAGGTCCTGGCCCTTGAGGCCGAATCTAGGATTTCTTGTCTGCTGTTGTTGGCAGCGTGAGCTGGAGGTCCTTCACACGGAGTTGGCCAGAGCTGCCGGAGCTGGAGGTCCTTCACACGGAGTTGGACGGGGCCAGATCTGCCAGAGCACAAACCCACAAGGAGCTCACTAAAGCTACCGCAACACTCCAGAGAGCTAAGACAATGGCACGCAATGGATGAGGTCCACAACTAGATGTTCGAGCACTCCAAGGATTTTTGGGAGGGTCATCGAAGCAAAGGATGCAACCATTGAGCTCAAACTACACTTATCAGAGCTAAAAGTTGTACCCCAACCAGAGCAGGTAGCCTTGGCAACTGAGAAAAAGGTGGATAGCTTGATGGATGTGGCTCACCAACCTATCAAACTTCGCCATCCCTCCCCAACTAGCCTATGGCCTCCTCAAGCTATAGCACCACACCACACCCTCCAAGTCAACCTCCTCCAACATAGCATCTTCATCCATGATGAGGAGATCCCCACCACCACCTTTTTCACCATCCTCTCCAAAGTTCCTTATGCCTCCCACACCACCCTTGGCATAACCTTCTTCCAAAACACCATCTCCCTTACCGAGCCCTCCACCATCTTCCAATTTCCCTCGCCACGTCCTCTACCTCAACCTCCAGTCTTGGTGAAGAGTCCTCACCTTCTTCTCCGACTACCTAGATGAGGGGGACTTCATTGACCTATTTGTTCCCATCGAGTTGGACACTGCCAAGGAAAATGATCATGATGATGTGTCCCGACAGCAAAGACCTGTCTGAAGAAGGCCCCACAACAAGAACAACATATGGTCCCAATGATGAAGCTTCACATGGCCCTTCAACATCAAGAGGCCCCTCTTCAGCTGCCTCAGGATCTTCCGCCAAAGGCAAGGAGAAGGAACAAACCTGGACACCCTTTTCCTTGGACTAACCCTCTACATCAACTCCCCCTCTCATCGTCTTCACCTCAACCCCTATTGCCACTCCTCCCTGGCTTTCTCTTCTAGCATCTCTAGGACTTCTCTCACCCCCCTCATCTCCCAAGCCACCCCCACTACCAAGCTCTCTCAAGGAAGTCCTTAATGGACTCACCAAGGCCTTAGCCTCGCACGTTTGACCACCCCTCTCTCCCACCATAGGTCTAGAGGGGGTGAGATCCCATAACCCCCCATCCAAGAACATCAACAGATGCACCCCCTGATTTCCCATTCAGTTGGCATGATCCTCCTGAACGAGATTGATATTGAAAGAGCTCTCATAATATTGGACCAATTCCCGGACCCTACCCCCACAATATCACTGATTGCCTCGACATAAGCCTTACCAAATTTTATCTAGAGCAAAAGTTTAATCAATGATCAAGATCTCATCGCAACAAGCAAGACCGTGGGAGATATAAATGACCACAAGCTAGTGAGTATTGCTATTTCCCGAGGTATCTCAAGATCACCCCTGTTTGTTTCCCGAAAGGCAAATGGGCTCGAGACCTCTTTGAGCAAGAGCTAGAAAAGAACCTCAAGATGCAATTTAACTTCCCATGGATCCCTTTTCCTCAACCACCCCTCGTCCTACATGAAGAACGGATGCTCGGCTCCATGCAAAAGTTCATTTAGGATTATGATGCAGTGCCATACCTTGATATGATCGCCACCATCTACTTTTTCAGCCTCATCATTATCCTTTTGGTGGAATTTCTCAACTAGTATGCATTTGATAAGGTCAATAGGGCATACATGGCCTTCAACATCAGCAAGAGTCTCACACTTTGCCAAAAATAATTGGCTTCTATGAGCGAGTATAGTGGATGCAATGCTGGTATATGCTCACTTTCAAATATATGTTCAAAACCACCTTCTAGAAACCCTATAAAGCCTTCCATCGAACCACCCCATACACAAAGTCCCACTTTCGAAGATATGTTTGAAAGCACCTTCTAGACATTCTACAAAGCCTTCCATCAAACCACTCAGTATACGAAGTCCAGCTTTGACTTCTACTAAGGGCTTCTACCACTAGCCTCCCATGGAGCTTCACTTCTGATTCCAACAAGAACAGAACTATGATTAGGGAGGGGGGTGTGTTAACCACATTCAAGCTAAGCACTTTGTAAAGAAATGAGCCAAATAATGCAAACGTAGGACCTGCAAAGAATCCCTAGAAATGAGAGGCACCGTGGTCCTCTAAGCTCTTAATATGTCAACAGACTCAGTGAATAGCACCATAAATTTTATGAAAAGGGCATTGAACCTCCCCATCTTTGGGCAAAGTTCTAGTAAGGGAGTGGGAGTGCCGAATCAAGATAATCAAGGTTCCTTATTCACCAAAGAGAACACTTGAGCCTCCAAGATAGAGAGAAGGAGAGGAGAATTCAAGGGTCATACCAGTTTTCACCTCAAGCCACTCTTGGTAGAGTAACTCTCTCTTGTGTGGAGAGCTAGGGTCCTTAACCTTGCCTCCTTTGTTATTACCACAAAGGAGCTTTGCAAATGGGTGGGAGCAAAGAGAGAGAGAGCTATGGAAAGAAAAATCTCTACTTAGATGCCACAGAGAGTGAAAGCATGAGAGAGTAGACAAGAGAAGGAGAGAGGGAGAAGAGAGCATACATCAACACCATCACTCACCCACACAATCCCTAAGCATGCATGCAACAAAGAAGAAAAGAAGAGCATACAAGCAAAATTTCAATCACAAGAGCAAGAAGACTCAAACTCTATTGTAAGAATGGAATTATGTGTTCTCATTAGTCAAAATGTCTTACATACAATACTCATTTATACAATGTCTGGCCGCCCAAGTAATGTCTAGGGACCCAATGAGCTAGTCTAGGCTGATTTCCTAGTCTAAATGTACATGACCAGCATTACACAAGTTGTAAGCTCGGTGTTTAGCTATCTTCTAACATTACACAAGTCTAAGCTTAGAGATTTCCCATAATCATTTTACATGAAGCACATTGCATGGTACAAAAATATGGCCTAACAATTAGCTCAAACCAATATCAAATGGTTTCTAAGATAAATCGTTTTACATGAAGCGCATTGCATGGTACAAAAATATGACCTAGCAATTAGCTCAAACCAATATTAAAGGGTTTCTTAGGTGAATCAATCTCTAGCACTTCCTAAAAATCAAGTCTAAATGGATTCAAATATCTGTGTTTTGCCTAAGTTACTTAGTTTGAGTTTTTTGGTTTTTTGAACCCCTTTTTCTTATAGGCTCATGTCAAGCATGTAGGCTCACATCTGAGATGGGCTCATGTCAAGCGTGTGGGCTCACGTCTAAGATGGGCTCATGCCTAATGGCTTATGGTTCACGCTTTATGGGCTGACTATGTGGGCTCCTGCCACCTGGTGGCTCATGCCTTTTTTGTATATGAAATGGACTCATGCAGGTCTGGTGCCCTAGAGTCACACATCACACCTAGTAGGCTCGTGTCTTGTGGGCTCACGTCACAGCTAGATAGGCTCACATCTCACAACTACTTGGCTCAGATTTTTTTATGAAATAGGCTCCCCAATTTTGGTTTTTATAAAATAGGCACACTTGGGCACGCATTGCAAGTGGTGCATGGGGCTCTAGGTTGGTGGGCAATTATAAAATAGGCACACTTGGGCACGCATTGCAAGTGGTGCATGGGGCTCTAGGTTGGTGGGCAATTATAAAATAGGCACACTTGGGCACGCATTGCAAGTGGTGCATGGGGCTCTAGGTTGGTGGGCAATTATTAAGTAAGAAATACACATGATGCTCTAAAAATTGCAAAGGACAAGAATTTTCCTAGGAATTTTGATGCTAGTAAAGATTGTATGACATGAAAATCTTTATAGAACATGAGTAGGTGTGTCCTTACAAGTCTTCAAGGCAACTTTAATTGGCTTGTACAATATTATGTTCAACTATCTCTAGGCTCATATGTCATGTCTTGTACTTGGCTCACGTCTCAACTGGGTAGACTAATGTCACGTCTCACATAACGTCCCTACAAGCTCACGTCACATCTCTGTAGACCCATGTTGTCTACTGGGGTCTGGGATAACATCCAATTTTGCGAACGTTCCCCTAACTTGAAAGGTGGTTTGGCCTAGATTTTGAAGTTTTTGTGGTTTCTTCTACTTGAGATTAAGGTTTCTAATCTTAATTTATAGTGTTTATGAAAGTGACTTAGTGTTTTTTGATTGATCTTGGTTGATTTTACATGCTCTATGCTACTAATTTCAACAATGCATGAACAAAATTTATGAAACTTTTCGATGTGGGTATGCTAGCTCATCTGTCACCTCCTCACTATGTTGTCACACTAGAATGCTTCCATGGACATTTGGGAGTGAAGGTATAGCTTTCTTTGTGTAGATGGATGTATAGAGGAGATATTTGCGGTGGTTCTCCCTCGTAGAGGTGAAGAAGCCTAAGCAAGGAGAAGCCTACACTCAATCCTATCTAAGCAAGCAAACCATCAAGCTAGGCTTAGATCTCTCAAAAAAAAAAGTAAGCGAGTAGAGAAGAGGGAGAACTCTCAAGTATTCTAATGTAAGGGAATGAATGTGTATTGCTTAATGTCAAAATTGACTTATATACAAATAACTAACTTTCACACTAGGCTGAACAAAACTTAAAAAAGGTGGATGCATAGAGGAGATATTTGCGGTGGTCCTCCCTCACAGAGGTGAAGAAGCCTAAGCAAGGAAAAGCCTACACTCAATCCTATCTAAGCAAGCAAACCATCAAGCTATGCTTAGATCCCTCAGAAAACAAGTAAGCGAGTAGAGAAGAGGGAGAACTCTCAAGTATTTTAATGTAAGGGAATGAATGTGAATTGCTTAATGTCAAAATTAACTTATATACAAATAACCAACTTTCACACTAGGCTGAACAAAACTTAAAAAAGGTCCATGGCCACTAATTCTAATCTTAAGCAAGTATATACACAAGTTACTTGTCCATTTTCCATTAAGCAAAGGTAAGGCTACTTCATAAAGTCCAATGATATCTTACAAGAGATAGGCTTCCGCTACAAGCAGGTCACATAGTGAAGCGCCTTAGGGGTAGGACAAACACAACGATGTGGTTAACAATTACACAATTCACCGCCCATTTGGCTAACAATGATATCACCAACATAAAACCTGTCAAGATACGCCCAAATGTTAGCTCCCACCCATAGTCCATGTATGAGAAGGGTTGTCAACCTCTACTTCCCGCAAGGCATTGCACACCACGAGCGCATTCCATGCTTATTCCAAGCCACTCACTCTCTACTTGTGGATTACCAATTCTTTGTGCTTCTGTCATTTGTTCCCTTTATGCAAATATTAGAATTGCCACATAGGATGTCCACTTCCAGAACTAAGGATTCCTAATTTGACTATAAGACTCGTTCCCCCCTCAGGACTAGAGCCATACACTATTATTATCCACTCCTAGTCATCTTTGGCTACATGCAACCAAACCCACATCGGTGAACTATCAAAGGGTTAGCCATGGCAATAATGACCCCTTCTTTGCCTTCAACTCCACTAGACCTAACCACTCGTGATCTTTGTTGATTATTGCTTGGTTGGACGCTAGTCGTCCCTCCCCTCCATCTACATTTCCTAAAGACAAAGATGGTCTACTAGCTCCTACACCCCATTTCTCACCTTATTTTCCTAAGGGGCTACTATTGGTGCCAAAAACTCTCTTTATCTAAGTGGCATAGTGGCACAAAATTTTCTTCCTGTTGTGTTGCTAGCTAGCAGCGTGTCTTGCTCCATTACACTTGAGAGTCTCTGTATGAACTGTTCTTGGGAGCTTTTAGCAAGAGTGGAAGACCTGTTGGAAAACAATATAGTAGCCTTCATGGGCGACTTTCCTCTATCCACCTCCACTCCCCCCCCCCCACCCCTCCTAGAAGCTGTGAAGTTCCAATGGACATCTCTTGAATTGTCATCACCATATACACATGTTTGCACCTTTGCCACTATCACTATTGTGGGCTCTTTCCCTTCTTAACACGAGGACCAATACTCACATCATATCAAACATGCCTTGTCAATCAAGAACCTTGCCCACCATGCATTTTCTGAATCTTGGTCAAGCTTCTGGCTGTATAGCAAAACCCATAATCTCTCTCCAATGCATGCTCAACCTTGCCTTCACATACATGATCCAAGTTCAAGGCCACTTCATAACCATAAAAATGCATCATGATTCCCCTTTCAAGCATTTACATGGGCTTTTTCAAATGAGGCTGGACACTTTTACTAATCAACTCAATGTCTCTTGCCTCACATTTATATTTCTTCAAGCTCATTACCTAGATCATTAATGTTAAAGCCTCCTCCCACAATCAATCTCCTCATCTATGATGACATCAACACTTAGCACTCATCCCAATCAAGATCAAAGTTCCCATCCAAGTCATCCTCCTTGACTTGTTCTTCAATGTAAGGAAGAGAGGAATAAGAGCAAGCCACCCTCACACTAGCATGCCGTTGAAGCCCCCATCAACTCGAGCATATGGATGGGAAGCAATAGTCCTCAATTGTAATCATTGTTGGTTTGCAATAGTATTTCAATTTTATTATCTCTGTCCATTCACTTGCAAGTTAATGTATAGTCTTGTCATCCGCATGGTATGAGAGCTTAGGCTCTGGACAAGACTCTTGTCTAGTTATCGTGTCTAATCTAATTGGGAGGAATGACTCAAAACCTCAAGGATTGGACCATCACCGTTTGGCTCTTTAAAAAAGCTAGATGAAACCAACTACACCCTTTGAAAATTCAAATTGAAGGTCATCATTTTGTGTTCCATCATCACTAGCATCATTAGTGGTTATGTTAAAACATTGATTCAACATGTTTCTCTGGCTACAAAAGCATGGCTAGTTCTAAGGAACTAGTATGAGAATCAATTCAACAAGGATTCATAACCTTGAAAATTGGATTTCCTCATAGAAGCTATTGAAGGAGATGTGATGGAGCAATTTATCACAAGGATAAAAAATCTTTGTGATAAAATCACAAAAGTCGGAATCAGAGTTATTAGCAAAGATCTTGCACATAGGTTCATAGGGTTCCTGCCTCAAAAGTAAAGTGGTCTTGATACTTCGCTAAATGTATAGGTTAGGAACCCTGTTAGTTTTAACGAGTTCAATGCTACTCTTCCGGATGAGGAGAAGCATCTAAAGGCAAGAGATGGTGAGGACTCAACATTCGTCGTCGCCAGCACAAAGAAAGGAAAATATAAAGAGTCCAATAATTCCTTTTTCCGTAAGGAAAAGAAGACGAAGACTATGACGTGTTTTTACTGCAACAAGCCTTCTCATACCTTGCAGAACAAGACATGAGAAAATTGGTACTTTGAGGACCACATGGAGCCTACAATAGTGCCCAAGTCGCTTTATGGCGAGTGAAGAGTTTTCTACAAACTATTTATGTGGTGATATTATTGACAACATCACATCATATGAATCATGGCCAAAGTAATACAAGTAAATACACAATAATGAAGTAAAGAGCCCAATCTATAACTTCATATTTTTTTGAGAAGAAGGGCGCCAATTCACAGTCACACTCATGTTTGTTCTTTTCTATTTCTTTCACAACAAAAAGGAACAGCACAGACCCATGATTTAATGTTTATGCTACTAAGGGAATGGCATGTTCCCAAGTTTTACAATTCTTTGAAAAGAAGCACGAAAACCCTCACCTTGCCTCGTGTTTTTTTTTCTAATGTAGACAAATAATGACGCAGGCTCATAGCTTAATTCATGCTCTTCCTTGTGGTTATTGCCAAGTGTTTTTGACAGATTCAAGCAGCAGCTGATTGAAGCTGGATTATGGTCAGATACTTCTTGCTTGCCATTCTACACAGATTACAGGTGTGCAGACCGGACCTGAGCACCACTATCTGGTCTGCACTCAACATACTCCTTTAAATAGAAATGCAAATGTAGTGCCCAAGCTGAACAACAGTGATTAAGGTAGATGTGGATTATACTAGACTTTCCAAACAAGGCCTCGGATTATTAAAACAAGGTTTTGAAACAAAAACATGGTTAAGTATGGCAAGCCAATTACAATGTCCGCAGTAATGCAAATCTTGCAGGTACATTCTAAACAGTGACATCATTATACTACCCAAGAAAGTCATCGAAGACCACAACAGAGAAGTACATTGTAAACAACGTCCTTCATAGTGAGTCTTCTGATTATCTCATGCCCAAAGCATCACAGATTCATTCAATAACCAGTACCTGCTTGGAAGAAGTAAAGCCCACACCCATGCAGTGAAGGGGAGGTGGGACTGGTATATCTGGCTTCGATAGAGTAATTAAAGATAAGGGTATAGGTTGATGAGAGGGAATTGTCTCAAATAAGGACAAGGAGACAAGAACATTTCAACCCAATGAGCTTTTGACCCAAGGTGTGCTTAGACATCCTGCCCCCCCTGCACAGGAATTTTTTTAAATCATAAAAACATTCATTTAATGAAAAATCACCAGAATTTCTGACCCAAGGCGTGCTTAGGCACCCTCAACAACCCCCCCCTGCACAGAGGAATTTTTTAAAATCATATAACTACATTCATTTAACGAAAAACGACCAGACTTTCTGAGACCGAAACTAATCAATAGTCCAAATCGCATGAAAAAACTAGCATGAAACTGATTAAAATAAGTGTAAGTCTGTTTCTGTGTATCCATCTCTGCACGCAGTTGCAAGTACACACCTGCGAGTGTGCTTGTGTACCCGTGCACATGTGTGCGTGGGGGGGGGGGTCTGGGTGTGTGTGTGTGAGACACAGAGAGAGAGAGAGAGAGAGAGAGAGAAAGAGAGAGACCGACCTGTCAATTGCACATTATTGTTCGCTCGAGCTCTTTTTTTGTTCTTTGTTCAACTTTCTTAATTTGCGTTTGTCTTTAGCAGATATACTAGAACGAAGCTGTGGCTTATCAAGGTCTTTATCTGCAAGGCTTTCAAAGGATTTCTGAAAGGCACCAATAACACAATTCAAGCCAAGACATGAGGCAATTATATGGAACAACTTTGGAATTATCCAAGAGAGGCTGTGTCATGTGCACACCAGGCACCTGCCAATGGTGCCACGTAGACATGAGGAGAATGCAAAGCTACATGCATGGAGTATACAATCATGATATGCAACCTAGCTAGCTCCATCCTGTACCATACTAGGGGTATAAAATGGTATACATCAATGAAGGGGGTGTCCACAGCTCCCTGAAGAACATGCCTGGGTCTGCTCTGAAGCGAGCCAGTCGCTCCGCACCCTCTCTGTGGAACTGAGCTCTGATCTCTATCATCTCTCTCTGGTATAGGCGTGGTGTCCGAAAGCCATGTGTCCTATGTCTCCTGCGGGCTCTGAGTGTCTCTGCTCTCTGGAGAGTAATTCCCTGCTGTGTGTAGGGGCTAGGAGTGGGGTGGATCTCTGAAAAAATGTAGTAATCTGTGTCTATCGTCCCCCCTCTGGAGCTGTCTGAGCCTGTAATGATGTCTCTCTGTGACGCTGTATGTCTAGAATGAATCTCCCCAGTATACGCTGGTCTGCTGCCTCAAAGAGCTGGCGTAGGGAATGTGGCTCTCTGAATAAAATGGGAGAGAGCTTGTTGCTTAAGCCTTAAGCCTCAAATGAGAGAGAGCTTGTTGCTTAAGCCTTAAGCTCAAGAGGGGAGAGGGAGTGGGGCGGCTGGCCAAGGGTGGGGAGAGTGGGAGAGAGAGAGGAGAGCTCAAGCCTTATAGGCTCATGGCACATGCATGGTGCAGGTCACGGGTGACGACAGCCACAGAGCCAACGGGAGGAAAATGGGCAGCTGCCAGTCACCAACAAGCAAAAGCGGCAAAAAAAGGGCAAAAAAAAGCGAAAAAATGGCGAAAAAAGGGGCACAAAAAAAACGTCTCACCGTCCCGTTCCAATCTCGCCCCCGACAGTGGCTGCCCGTTCCGCCATTCCCGGGACGGCGTCCCCTTGTGACGCAAGTGCCCGAGGCGTCCCCTCCGTCCCCAGACCGTGTCGGAACACCTCGCCGATTGGGGATGACGTTTCCGCCTCTCGGGCCTCCGTCCCCTCTGTCCCCTGTTACTATGGCCACAACATCTAGATCAACCAAGTACATCTCCGCGTCAACGTTTTCCAATAACACACTAAGGAGGAGAGTAAGCATTTAGTTTATGCATAGCATTGAAGAATTAGATTTGTGTTATGCAATCATTGTAATTACTCATTCATTCAATAACTAATGTACATTATGTCACGTGCACAAGGCAGCACCATGTCTAATCCCTAATGACATCCATCATTAGGCAGCAGTATTAGGTGCATTTAGGGCATCTTCATCAGCATGCATGAGGTCGGCAACAATTCAGCACACATATATCAGGTCTATAGCAATAGAATATCAATCAGCAGCATTGTGTAAGGGTCAGCAGCATTTATGGGTAATTTAGGTGCAACAGTTAGCATTTTATGCTACATATTTTATGTCAGAGGACAAATCAGCCGGCCGATAGCAGTTAAAGCTGGCCTACCAACATACCAGCATCATCAGTAAGAACATAGCATGTTAGCTCATTTCTCATCCCTCTCCTCTTTGGAGTTTGATCATATAGAACCAATAGAAGAGTCAAAAGTAGAAGTAGCCCATTTGGGATAACATACATGTAACCTTTTTCTATGTACATAATACATTATATGGAAAACTTGTTATTCTCTCTCTCTTCTCTCATGCGTTTTGTGTTAAAGTTCCTACAAGGTGCTTAAGGGCTGTGATTAACTGCATCAAGGCTTCCGCTATGTGCCACATTGGGAGTAGGTTAGGTAAAGAGTCACTCTTCTCCTCTCTACTCATCATTGCATATGTAAAGAGTAGGTTAGGTAAAGAGTAGGGATGTCATAGCTTATTGTCCGCGCTATGCATGATAGAGTTGATGAACCTACACTTCATGTTCGGACAGACATTGGAGTTAATGGTTGCACTTTTGAGTTGAAGTCTTTTTTAAAGTTTAGCTTAATGTTTCGTTCTGGCTCTTATGCGCTTTAGGTCTAGAGTTTATAGTTCTCTATTTTGCTATTTTATGTTGTTGTTTAGTATCTCAGCTCAACTGTTGATTTGTGCACCTCTCCCCACCTGTGCGCAAGTGCCCCAACCTTCACCCACCTTCTTTCTGCACACCTCTCCACATACCTGCCTTCTTCACCTCCTGCCAGTCATTCTCGCCTTCTCCTCCACTGCCTGCCATTCTCCTCCTCTTGCCCACCATTCTACCTCTCTCGCTTCTTTGCTTGCATCAACATACAGAATAATTATTTGATGTGTTCAAGTCACCTGCCCATCCCTTGATTGGCATTATGGCTTCTGCTTAAGCCAATCCTTGCCATAGTTGTTTGCATACATTCGTACGATACAGTACAATATGATATCATACGGAAATTTACCATACCGTATGAAATTTTGGAATATGACACAGTAAAGTACTATTTTTTTTTACACTTATAAATATACACATTATCAATTTGAGAAATGATTTTTTTTTAAACACACTTAAAAAATTACGGATTATCAATTTGAAAGGCTAGAGAGCTTAGAGATTGTTACAGAGCTTGAGAGCAATGGGAGCTTGAGCTTGAGAGGCTAGAGCTATGAGAGCTTGAGCTTGACAGCTTGAAACTTGTGATGGAGAGAAGGTTGGAGGAGAGCATTTTAAAGTGAGGCCAAAGAGTCCAAAGCACCCACCCAAGGCCAAGGGCCAAGGCCCAACTGTTGGAAGACGGTCTGCGAAGACACACACACACACACACACACAGAGTAGTTGAGGAGAAGCCTTTGCTTCTTGTTGCCCTAACTAAGGAAGGTGCCTCACCTCAACCCTCCAAAAACGGAGCAGTGATCACAAGGATAGAGAGAACAGATCCTTTGCATCCACACCAAAAGTCAACATCCACAAATCCTTGGCTCCTGAGCCTAAAAGGATACCAAAAGCAAGCAAGCCCCATAACAATCAAAAACAGCCATAAACAGTCATTGTTTCAAAAAAAAAAGGGTCAAAACAACAACAATCAAAAACAAAGAGAGGGGGGATAATAATAATGATAATAATAACATAAAAATCGGTCCATACGGAATCGTACAATATCGTACCATGTGTACCATACTGTACAACAGTGTTGTACAACGTACGAGAGCAACTGCTCACACTCCCCGGCTGAGAGAACCATTAATTTT
>NC_141092.1:23259796-23354796 GCF_041138505.1 Cibotium barometz
TTGCTTGAGATGAACCTAATTGCTTTGCACAGACCCAAGGTGTTGTTCTTTATTTAACACTTTCACATGCATCTTATAGCTTGAAATTGCACCCCTGCACGTGATTTTGGGGATCAAAATAAGTGCCAACGTTTGGCATCCACAAGGGATAGCTGGTATGTGCATCAAACCCAATGTCTTTGGTTTTCCAAATGCACTTAGTTGCCCACATGTGCTTCACTATGCTACATAGTCACTTTCTTTATTGTGTGCCCTCTTTGCTACTTTCTCCTTTTTCTTATTCATTTGTAATGCCTTTGTTGTCAATGTCTCTTAAATTTCCTATGGTTTCACCATTGGTCAATTTTAAAACCTTTAACACCTTTCTGCCAAGGAACTTCCTATGATGGCTTTGGGCATCTTTCATACCATGTATTTTCTTTAAGCTCCTTTGCATTCTTGCACTTTGGGCATCAACACCCTTTGCATTCTTGCATTTTGGGCTTTAGCACCCTTGGCCATTATAGTCAATTATGCTTTTTGTTTCTATGTGACCCACCTCCATGGGTAGTGGATCTCTAGGTGCCAATATTTCATTCTCTAATTTGTTCATTCTCTAGTTACATCTTCTTTTTCATTAGGCTAGCCACTTTTATCATGGAAAACCCCTCTTCTATATGATTTAGATGTTCTTCTTCGTCGCTTCTTATAGCCAATTCCCTCTTGGATCTAACAAGCAACCAACCATATGTCTTTGTATCGTTTTTGTATACTAATTGGCTCTCATGTAGCACATCATTGGCCTCATGGTCTTCCCTTGTAAAAGTAAACAATGAGGGAGGTGGACACATAGCGATCTTTTCGGAGTGATCTTTTTTTTATAAACAATATCTCTATATACCCTCTATTACCCACGTCTTCTCTCTCTTCTCCCTTCTCCTCCCTTACAGCCTCCTCCCTCTTCTCCTCCTTCATTCCTCTCTCTCTCTCTCTCTCTCTCTCTCTCTCTCTCTCTCTCTCTCTCTCTCTCTCCGCCCCTAGTTCCAAATAACTTGATGAAATGGGTATTCTTAAAATTTTATTACACGCTGATAAAATATAAGCATTGATAGAGAAGTTAGACACCGGCCTAGTGTTACAAAGTTACAATGGACATCCAAAAAACTTAGCAAATGTAAACATTGTTTGACCTACAGCCAGACAATACTTGAGATTTGCATCTAGAGTTGATTAGGGTGTGTATATACGAATTAAAATCATCATCTTAGCATACTAGAAAGCAAGAAAGAGATTAACACTCATGATAATGCTAATGGTAAAAATGAAGTGCTTAGGGGGGGGAGGGGCACTCATAAATATGCAAGCGTAGCACGTGGGTTCAACTGAAGGGGTTTTTTAAATCCCCTTTTTACACATTTCTTTACATATAGAAGGGTACCATTTAAAGGGCAGATTTTTAGATTGAATAGAAAAAGGGTGTGTTTTATTCTTGAAAAATTTACAGATAAGGGGTTTTTTAATTAGGTCTTGAACGCACGTGATATAAAGAGTTTACATATAGTGAACCCCCCGAGATGAAGCGTAATGACAATGACAAAAGATTTAGTTCAAAAGCTCATATCTTTGATCCATTAGGTAGAGTGCATTTTTATAGGCTTGATTACATCTCCATTAGCCATTAATCATGGCCCGCAAGTTTTCTTAAGCATCCCCTAATATTTTCTATATTTGAGCATCATCTCCCTTGAAGTGAGCACGCATTTGGCATCCTTTCCCCCTTCTTCTAGGAACCTACTCTATCCTCCACATGGGCTGGCCATTCCATAAATTCCTCATCCTTTGGGCTCCCTTTGACCCTTTGAACCATATTCTATAACTTATGCAACTCCTACAAATGTTCCAGGGTCGCATACCACTCCCCCTTACTCCAAACTTTCACTTCACATGACTTACTTTACCAACACTCCCCCTCAAAGTGTTGAACTACTACCACCATACATACACTCGTCCTACACTCTAGTTAGTTACTAGAGTGAAGAATATGAAGAGAAATCTTTGTTTACTAAAGGACCAAGATCTAGAGTGAAGTGCAACTTTTGTGGCAAGCCAAGCCACGTAGAGAAAAAGACTCTAAAAAAACAATCAAGCAAACATCATGATGAAAGAAGAGCCAAATGAAGGGGCCTCCCAAGAAGGAGGCCAATCATTGAAAAGGCTCTTCTAATCAATGGAAGAGGGAGTCCCTCTTACCTTGTGTTTATACCCACTCATTTTATTATTACCTTTGTGTAAAACCATAGGCTCTCTAAGCCAACATTGTAGCCTATGATGCTTTATTCTATTGATTTCTTTGACATTTATCACCACTAACTTATTTAATAAGGATCTTGTACGTGTTTCTTACCCATAGGGCAAAGTTAGACAATGTAACTTGATCAAGCTTTGTTGGGGTAGGTAGGTTCATGTTCGTGTTTCTTACCCATAGGGCAAGGTTAGAGAATGTAGCTTGATCAAGCTTTGTTGGGGTAGGTAGGTTCATGTTTGTTGGGGTAGGTAGGTTCATGTTTGTAGCATTTATATAGTGATGTAGGCTAATAATGGGTTAGGGAACTTTTTCCCTCTTTAGAATGTACGCTTTCTTATGCGTAAGTGACCTTATCATGTCACTTTACTTGTACTTCACTCACTCTCATCAATCTACTTTGAGTGTTGTGCTTCCATATATCTCTCCTTGCTTGCTGCATCTATGTATGTGTTACCACATTGATATCCACTCCAACAATTGGAATTAGAGTAGGTTCTCTTGGCTCTCATCCCCTTTTTCATCTGCTCTTCGAGTCACTCTTTTGATTGTCTAAGATTAAGCTATCCTTTTAGGTGGAGAAGGCATACCATATAGTGTTTTGTTAACTATGTTAACCCAATTTTTACGTGTTTCGAAGCATTTCGGACATGTTTTGGGGCTCGTTTACATGTTGTAAGGTTTCTGCAGTAGCATCCCAAGGGAGTATCAATTTCAAAGATTTTTGTTTGATTTTGGTTTTTCTACACAATAGCGATGGCATTTGGTGTGCAATCAGTGATGTCATCATCTTTAACATCGCATCATCAAGCCCTCTTCAATAGCATCATTAACATTATCATTGATTCTCCATTATTCTTGCTAAGTATCGTTCACACACTCTACATTGCAATTTTTCATACGCTTTGTAGGTTTCCATTGTCATCGGTGATCTATTTCACTTGCATTCAATCGGCATTGATAGTACCTATAGGTAGTTGGGATATTTGCATTCTATGTTAGAGATTAGTTATTTGTAGGAAAAATGTTAGGCAGTGATATATTTAGGATGCTTTCTGCTGGCTGCTGCTGCTGTCGAGGATAAGCTTGATGAGACCAACTGCCTGTTGTGGTCCTATATGATGTGCCATGTATTGGTCGCCACTAAAGATCTTTGGAATTTTGTTATTAGCATTAAGACACACCTTATCTATTCAGCATAACATCATAGTATAGATACTCTGGATGGTGACACAAGTTTTGATGTAATTGTGGCTACCTCCACACCTCCACCAATAGAACAAGCTAGGTGGAATGGTAGGGATACATAGGCACATGAATTAGTGGCACTTTTAGTGAAAAGAAGCATTATTCCTCATATTTGCTTATGTAAAGGATGGCCATAGTAATCCCCTTTTATTGCTTGGACTTTTTGTGTACACATATAATTTTTGTGGACTATGGTTCGTGTATATACAATTATGTAGTTATGTAGACATTTTTGTGTGGTAAGAACTTGGGGGGAGTTCCATCCCCCCCTCCTCCTCCACACCTCTGCTCTTTCTCCATTCTCCCCTTGCACACCTCCTTTCTCCCCTTTCTTTTAACACACCCACCCTTTTCTCTCAATATTAATATTGTCAGCTTAAGACAATTAGCACACCACCAACATAGAGCTGATTGATGCTCATCTCCATTACCGCCCCATCTCTGTGCACCACCACCACTGGTGTTGGGCAAAGAAGATGTTCACTACAGTGTGCAGGCCACAAGAGCTATTAAGCTTGAATGCACAACCATCTCACAACATCACCCCTGCCCTTCATTCATTAAGCATAGCAAATCAAAGTAGCATGTAGAAACAAAAGCCAGTGGGGGGTTCAGAGAAGCTAATGGGTTAATAGTGTAGCAAAGTCAATGGTCATCTCTCCAAGCATAGTAAAGCCTAAGTTTGGTGTAGAGCGTAGAGCTCACGAGCCATCTGGTCAAGCGTGCAAAGCTTTAGGTGGGAGTGGCTATCATTAGAGACATAGAGGAGAAGAGCATGGGGTGACTATCCTCAAGTAGTAGAAGAGAGTGAGCAGTGGGGGGGCTATCAAGCAACACAACATAAAACTATGGCAGCACAAGCAAAGAAGAAAAAATAAATATATTAAAAGAATAATCTTTTTTGGAAATAACCATAACCTTACCTTACCACCCCCTCTATTCTTGATAGTGATGTGGGTGTCTTTCTCTTCCCTTTCCATGAGATTTTCCATTGAAGTGTTGATTTTTATCAACAAATGGAATTCAAGGACTATGGCATGACCACCATTTTTATCATAGGGGACTTATAGATTTGTTTGAGTCACAAGGCCTTTTAATGCTCATATGTAATGGTTCATCTTATTGTTCTTATGATGATGGGTAGTGTTTAGGAGTAGGAAGCAAATGACTTGTCAAAAAAGGGCATGCATTAGCATGTAGGGATATGCTACATATCAGGTGTGAGAGCCCATTAGGACACTCGTTCTTATGAGTACCATTTGTTCTATTGTATATGGTTTTGTATTGTCTTGTGCCTCTTCTCATCCATGTATTCACTAAGTATGGTGAATGGGTCATGTGCTAGGAGAAATGTAGATGGGTTAAGGGGGGCTTATGGGCATTCCTATTGGATTTATCCATATGGAAGTGGGATTGTGGGGGTGTAGGATGGCCATGGCAATCCCCTTTTGTTGCTTAGGATTTTTGTGTGCACTTATATATCATTTTATGGACCACAGTTGATGGTCTCACAGTGGGGATAAAGGGCAAAAGGTCGTCGGTGTCCAAGTCTGGAGGGCCAAGTATGGACACATGACAAGTATGGACTATGGTTGATGGTCTTACATGTGGAAAAAGATGGCAAAAGGTTGGTGGCCAAGTGTGGAGGGCCAAGTATAGACATATGACATTAGGGTTAGGGTCGGAGGAGAAGCACTACATTTTGTATTTAAATGTCATTTGGGCTATGGAATGGACAATCTCTCTTCCCCTTGTTTTGGCTCATTCTCTCTCTTGTGCTTTGATTCATCTTGTGTCCACATTAGACATTAGGTTTTCATTAGTATTTTGATTATAGTTGAATTAAATCAACTACACATATCAGCATGTTTCAGCGTGATTTATTTTCCTCACTTAAGTCTGCTCCTCAAGGAGGAACAACCACATGTGCAAACAACCCCTTGTATATTGAGTAAAAAGAGTTGATAAGGTTGTTCTCATTGCTAAAAATGGTGGGACAATCACTCTCTCAGAAGTCTTATTTGTGTTAGGCATCAAAAAGAACTTGTTGTTAGTCTTTGCCATTTGAGAACATGCCTAATGGTGAGATTTGCTGATGGAAAACATTATCTTCTAAGCATTCCTCTCTCAGAAGTCTTATTTGTGCTAGGCATCAAAAAGAACTTGTTAGTCTTTGCCATTTGAGAACATGCCTAATGGTGAGGTTTGCTGATGGAAAACATTATCTTCTAAGCATTCCTTCCCACTAATTTATTAAGTGATAATATAGAAAGCAACATCAAACAACAATGATCACTCGAGTGATGGTGGAGACATCACTATGGTATCTACTCATGGGCTTTATAGGTTGGATAGGTATGAGAGATTGGCACATTATGCTTGTTCAGTTACTACCACCACACGTGATATGAGTGACACGGAGCTATGACATGCCCACTTTGTTCACTTGAATTTTGGTAGTTTGTTGCACCTTAAAGGGAAAGAGATAGGGTCAGAGTTGCCAAAGATTGAGGCCCTCATCAACAAGAGATGAATTTAGAGTTGCCAAAGCTTGATAAACATGTATATAATGAGGGGTGTATTTTGGCGAAGATACAACATGCATCATTCCCAAAAGATGGATCAGTTAGGGCTATCTAGAAATTACAGCTTATACATAGTAATTTATGTGGTCCTATGAGGACACCATCGATTGGGGATATGTCTACTTTGTGACTTTTACTGCAGGCGCATCTAGGTGTATCACGCGCCTTTGGCTACCTACAGTGCCAAGTGACCAGCCTAGGGAAGCCTAAAAATATATATACCAAAAAAATGGCATGAGCGCGGCCCCTTTTTTTTTTTTTTTTTGGTTATATTAACCACCTTGGTGCACCCCCTGCCCGCTGCTCCGCCTACGCTTGCCGCCAGCCGCCGGTCTTCCATATGTGCGCCCGTCGACCCCCTCTAACCTGGCTGCTTTGCACTACCTCCTTCGCCTTGCGCTGACGTCGTGTGTGCCAACAACTAGATTCACCCGCTCTTTGCTTACCCTTGTTTGCTTACTTACCTTGTGCGATGACGACCAGACTGTTTTTGGCCTTGTTTTCTTGCTTAACGTGTTCATTGATGACAACTATTGCTTATCTTGTTCGCTTGCTTGCCATGTGCACCGACGACCATATTCACCCGCCATTGGAGACAGATGCAGGTGAGGGTGGACGGCTGGAGAGAGGATAACTGAAAGTGTAGTCCTCAAAATCGCAGACTTTGAAGCGTAGGGTTGTTGGCTCCACTTCTGCTTGTGCCATTTTTTGGGTTTATATACTAGCAAGTTAAGATTTTTTGGGTTTATATACTTTTTGGGTTTATATACTAGCAAGTTAAGAAGGTAAGGGGTTGCATACATCAGTATAGTCTTCTTTGTCTTAGGAGCTAGAGAGTTGTGACCTTGCGGGATACCTTACTATAGATGATACTCTACAACACACAACACTCTTCTCATGTATTGAACTATGTATTTCTCCTTCTTACGTGTTGTGCCACAACTCTCTTTAGATCTAGAAGATCTTCTCTCTCTTGTAGACTAAATGTATACCATCCTGCAACATCTCTTATCAATACACCCAATAGTAATTTAGAGGCTCAAAATACTTGTAGGGAAAGCTCTAAATACTTGCACATTTTGGCATGGAGGGAGGGAGGAAGAGAGAGAGAGAATCAAAACTAGAGAAAAATATACTTTTCAAGTTATTACCAATTCGGCCTTATGCTAAGTAGGCCATAACATTCACTTTAATGACTAAGTAGGCCATGGTTTTCATGTTTGCTTACGAGTCATGATTGGTGATTTTGTTTCGATCTTATTTAATGTAGATATTGGTGAGCTCTACATTTTTTGGAGCCCATTGAGAGTGGTTCATGTTTCGTGCAGTTGCAAAAATGTAGTTGGTGTAGTATTTCAAATTTCTATGGTTTAACATGTGAATATTGTGTTTTGATGATGTGCAAATCTAGTGATTTACGTGATCTTTCAAAAGCTTGTCAAGTTAATTCTAATTTTTTGGGGTTTGTTGCCAAGTTTTGCTCTAATTTTTACCTCGCTCGGAAAGGTTGCTCAATGTTTGGTAAGACTCATATATATGTGCAATACATCAATATCATTATGTGTGTGTGTGTGTGTGTGTGTGTACAATACATCATTATCCCATCATAATACAATAAATGAATCAGTCTAAGTAAATGAGAATCAATGAGATGATGGTGGCTAATCAATGTCGTGGGTGAGTCGTAGAAGCTATCAAGGCCCATGCGAACACCACTGTGATAGTGAAGAAAGTGGAAGCATGCTTGATACACGTCCTCCAAGGATCCAATCCTGTCATGCCATAACTCACAAAATGTATCCCATGAATGATCACTATGATCATCATCACCCATATAATCATCTATAATCATAGCATGAACATCATCATCATCCTTGGCGGAATGATATGGATCAAGCCAATACTTGTACACATACCACTCCTCCCAGAAGTGTTGGTATGTGCAAAGGGTCCCAAATCAATAAATGAAATCCAATTAGGCCACATAGCTCCTCGTCTGATCCCATACAAAGGGATGGAAAGACGCACACATGTACATAGCCATGTGCTCATCTCAGAATAACATGATAATGTTGCTTGCTCATCCGAGCTAAACATATGATAATCATGATATGCATATAGCTCACATGCATGGCATACATACACAATGTTGTACCTCGGTGCCATACAAACATCCAAAATACCCAAAATATGAGGCATATGTGAATAAACTCACCAAAACCCCAAACATCTGAACAATGTACCAAGATATCACACAATGTATGTGAATAATCCCCAATGTAAGCTCAAAGAGTGCGAACACTTCACACAAATGTATTCATGTGTGAACAAGGTTCATAATGCCTAAAAGCATGTGAACAAGCCCAAAATTACGACATTGTGCACAAACAACCTCCTCGAGGGTCAAGGCGTGTAAACAAACTCAATCATCACATATGAGTAGCCCAAATCCATGTGATAGATGAATAACTAGTGTGGAATGAAAGAATTAATGGGCTGAGGTATCTTAATAAAGAAACCCAAAGGGTGAATGGAAGGTGTACCAAAGGTGTGAAGAGGCCAAAGTGTGGAATGAAAGAATTAATGGGCTGAGGTATCTTAATAAAGAAACCCAAAGGGTGAATGGAAGGTGTACCAAAGGTGTTCGAAGAGGCCAAAGGGAAAAAAACCCTAAACGAATTAAAGGTGAAAAGGCTTCTTCTCATGCATTAGTGTTACGAAACTTTTTCTGGCGGTGGCGGCCACTTGTAATCTTTTTTTCTTCTCATTCCTCTTCCCTTTCACCATTTTTATCATAGGGGACTTATAGATTTGTTTGAGTCATATGTAATGGTTCATCTTATTGTTCTTATGATGATGGGTAGTGTTTAGGAGTAAGAAGCAATGACTTGTCAAAAAAGGGCATGCATTAGCATGTAGGGATATGCTACATATCAGGTGTGAGAGCCCATTAGGACACTCATTCTTATGAATACCATTTGTTCTATTGTATATGGTTTTGTATTGTCTTGTGCCTCTTCTCATCCATGTATTCACTAAGTATGGTGAATGGGTCATGTGCTGGGAGAAATGTAGATGGGTTAAGGGGGGCTTATGGGCATTCTTATTGGATTTATCCATATGGAAGTGGGATTGTGGGGGTGTAGGATGGCCATGGCAATCCCCTTTTGTTGCTTAGGATTTTTGTGTGCACTTATATATCATTTTATGGACCACGATTGATGGTCTCACAATGGACAGAGGGCAAAAGGTCGTCGGTGGCCAAGTCTAGAGGGCCAAGTATGGACACATGATAAGTATAGATTTGACCATTTTTTGGGTTTATATACTAGCAAGTTAAGAAGGTAAGGGGTTGCATACATCAGTATAGTCTTCTTTGTCTGGACACATAGGAAGCTAGAGAGTCGTGACCTTGCTGGATACCTTACTGTAGGTGACACTCTACAACACACAACACTCTTCCCATGTCTTGAACTATGTATTTCTCCTTCTTACGTGTTGTGCCACAACTCTCTTTAGATCTAGAAGATCTTCTCTCTCTTGTAGACAATGTATACCACCTTGCAACATCTCTTATCAATACACCAATAGTAATTTAGAGGCTCAAAATACTTGTAGGAAAAGCTCTAAATACTTGCACATTTTGGCATGGAGGGAGGGAGGAAGAGAGAGAGAATCAAAACTAGAGGAAAATATACTTTTCAAGTTATTACCAATTCGGCCTTATGCTAAGTAGGCCATAACATTCACTTTAATGACTAAGTAGGCCATGGTTTTCATGTTTGCTTGTGAGCCATGATTGGTGATTTTGTTTCGATCTTATTGGTGAGCTCTAATTTTTTGGAGCCCATTGAGAGTGGGTCATGTTCCGTGCAATTGCAAAAATGTAGTTGGTGTAGTATTTCAAATTTCTATGGTTAACATGTGAATATTGTGTTTTGATGATGTGCAAATCTAGTGATTTACGTGATCTGTTTCAAAAGCTTGTCAAGTTAATTCCAATTTTTTGGGGTTTGTTGACAAGTTTTGCTCTAATTTTCACCTCGCTTGGAAAGGTTGCTCAATGTTTGGTACCCTAAGATTCATATATGTGTGCAATACATCAATATCATTATGTGTGTGTGTGTGTGTACGTACAATACATCATTATCCCATCATAATACAATAAATGAATCAGTCTAAGTAAATGAGAATCAATGAGATGATGGTGGCTAATCGATGTCGTGAGTGAGTCGTAGAAGCTATCAAGGCCCATGCGAACGCCATTGTGATAGTGAAGAAAGTGGAAGCATGTTGGATACACGTCCTCCAAGGATCCAATCCTGTCATGCCATAACTCACAAAATGTATCCCATGAATGATCACTATGATCATCATCACCCATATAATCATCTATAATCATAGCATGAAGATCATCATCATCCTCGGCGGAATGATATGGATCAAGCCAATACTCGTACACATACCACTCCTCCCACAAGTGTTGGTATGTGCAAAGGGTCCCAAATCAATAAATGAAATCCAATTAGGCCACATAGCTCCTCGTCTGATCCCATACAAAGGGATGGAAAGATGCACACATGTACATAGCCATGTGCTCATCAGAATAACATGATAATGTTGCTTGCTCATCCGAGCTAAACATATGATAATCATGATATGCATATAGCTCACATGCATGGCATACATACACAATGTTGTACCTCGGTGCCATACAAACATCCAAAATACCCAAAATATGAGGCATATGTGAGTAAACTCACCAAAACCCCAAACATCTGAACAATGTACCAAGATCTCACACAATGTATGTGAATAATCCCCAATGTAAGCTCAAAGGGTGCGAACACCTCATACAAATGTACTCATGTGTGAACAAGGTTCATAATGCCCAAAAGCATGTGAACAAGCCCAAAATTACGACATTGTGCACAAACAACCTCCTCGAGGGTCAAGGCGTGTAAACAAACTCAATCATCACATATGAGCAGCCCAAATCCATGTGATAGATGAATAACTAGTGTGGAATGAAAGAATTAATGGGCTGAGGTATCTGAATATTGAAACCCAAAGGGTGAATGGAAGGTGTCCCAAAGGTGTGAAGAGGCCAAAGGGAAAAAAACCCTAAACGAATTCAGGGTGAAAAGGCTTCTTCTCATGCATCAGTGTTACGAAACTTTTTCTGGCGGCGACGGCCACTTAATCTTTTTTCTGGCGGCGACGGCCACTTCTAATCTTTTTTCTTCTCATTCCTCTTCCCTTCCACTGGCTGAGCCTTGATGGCCATGACCATGAAGCTTCTCGTCACTGTTAGCTTAACTAAGTGCACTTGGGTGCGGCTGCTAGCGAGCAGTGCAAAGAGAGGGGTGATGAATGTTAGTTTAAGTGATGCAGCTGTTAGCCAAGCAGTGCAAAGAGAAAGAGAGTCTCTGCTACGCATCAAGCACTTCCACAGTGGATCAGCTGCTCACACAAGAAGGCTGAGAGCTTTATGAGAATGCTCGATGATGGCCTGGCTACTGAAGCTCGATGATGACCTGGCTACTGCGGCACTGAAACGTGAAACGCCGACGCTGGTGAAGCTCGATGGTGACCTGGCTACTGCGTTGTAACTGAGACGTTCGCAGCTGCACATGAGATGCCGAGGCTCTGTGTTTTGCTCACTCCCCCGTGATGTTTGCTGAGGCTATACGTTTTATTTTTCTCCCTAACGCGTTCACTGAGGTGGGTTGCACTTTTGTTGCGCCAACTGAAGCACCAAGCCTTTGGAATAATCACAAAGGTGATGAAAGGAACTGTTGCGCTGTAGAGAACAAAACGAGCTAGAAAATACTACGTTGCTGAGCCTGTGTGATGATGGTCTGCGTTGCGCTTATACACAGAAGTCACAACCATGCAAGCCCCGGACCGGCCCCGGACCGGTTCTTGTTCTGAATGATGCTGTAAAAAGAAGAGAGTCGGGATGGAACGTTCATCATGCAAATACCTAGCAAAGCAAGCCCCACTGCTAGACAAACCCAGATGTTCAATCTCCTTCTTGCATAAACATATTATTCATAGACGGCATTGCAACTCCTTCAGGGAAGTACTCGTATTGCCAATAGCATGAATATGGAATGCTTAGCAGCCCAGGGGTCAACAATGTTGCCAAGTTTCCACATCTTTGTTGGTAGTAGAGAGGAAAGACTACTTTCTTCTTCTCACGAAGTGTCTCCTTCGAGACTTCCCTGTAACATTGGAACTCGACCTGTGTCTTTTTAAGAGCCTCTTATGTAGCATTTAGCTCGATCCTGGGAGTTGTTGGCGATGGCCTGGACTAAAGAGAGGTCATGATGGGCCCTCTGCGGCTTCCTGATCTTGTTGGGGCTGATGTTGAAGTTTGATGAGAGTGGAGAGTGCATGCCCAAGCTGCTTCTCCTTCTCATCTTGCATGTTTTGGATCTGGAGGTTGTTGAGTTGGTTGTGTATAAATCATCAGCCGTCTGACTCTCCTGAGCCTTCGCCATCAACATCTCTCTTTGGGCCATGGCTGCCACCTGTTGTTGGCGATAAATACAATCGGTCATCTGTGTAATAAGGTCCTGGGCCATATGAGAGAATCCTAGTGCAAAGTTTGGTACTGCTCCATAGGTCGCATGTACACTCTCAACATATGCTTGACTTGATATGAAGCTACTTGACCTCGCCTAGCAAAGGGTCTCCAGTGTGTTGACATGAGAAGAGTGGGGAGGAGGGGCCGGTTTCTGTGAAGTGAGGGGGGAAATTTGTGAAGCTATCTAGGGGCAAGGTTTCATAAAGGTTCTGATTAAAGAATTCTTGCTTTTACCTTTCCTCCTTCACAGCCTTTCATCTGGCTTCCTCAGCTTCTTGCTCCTCTTGTGTAGGGCCTTGACTGGGCGGTGGGGGAACTGGCTCCTTGCCCTTAGGTTCTAGTTAATGGCGTTTTGCGGGTGGTGGTTGGGGAGAGGATGGTGGTGGGAGCATGGAAGTTGGCATTGCATCTAGCCCACTAAGCTGGATGGCCCTGGGAAGCTCCTCCCACCTGGCAGCATGGTAGAGAACTTTAGTTAGGAGCATGGCTACGGCGAGCTTTCCTGGCGAGCTTTCCTTGTGGATTTGAGCAAACTGCATGGAGCTCTTTGTGTAAATATTTAGCCCAATTCACCATCTGCCCTTGGTGTACTCTGGCCAATGACTCTGGCCAATGTGGACATGCTACATCTACTGAACCTGTCTGTCCATTTGGTAGTCAAAAGAAATTGCAATGCCAGTGCTGGCATTACCAGCTCCTCCTGTGTGATGTTGGCCCATTAAACTCCATCTTTGTTTGTGGTGCCTTTGTAAGTTCCCTTGGTCAACGTGGGGGTGTTGGTTAGCCGCGCATAAGGCTAGTCCATTCGGGGGAGCTAGAGGGTGTCTCTAATCAAATCCGCACTCATTGGGGCTGCCCCTCATTGTTGAGCACTGCACTTATGTCCAAGTTGGCATCATATGTTTCTATAAAATAGAGGAAGTTATATAGATTTGGCCCCCATGGCTCCATTGTGGGCAGTCCTCCTAGCCCTAGCTACTCTAGACGTGTTACCACTGCGGGGTGAGCTGTAGCATGCCCTTATAAAATAAAGGAGCTTGTGCTCTACTTTATAGTTGTTCTTCATTAGAGAGTGCACGGTGTAGTTGCCGCCGCCTGACTTGCTTCATGAGCGGCTCCCCCAAGTGTGAAAGCTGTGTGGGGTGGTAGGCATATTCCTCAAAGCTGTGTGGGGTGGTAGGCATATTCCTTAAAGCGTCCCTCCATCGAGCACTTCTCGTGGCAAGTTGAACAAAAGTTGGAATGGTCATGGCACATTCGGAATGCCTGTGCTAGTTTAAGTTTATGTCGGTGCAGCCATGATATATTTTAGAATGGCCATGGAAAATTTGAAGTTCTGCATGGTGGCAAACGAAGATGTGAATGGTACGGTTGTGGCAAATCTGGTACGGTGGTGGCTTTTTTTTTAGGACACCCTAAATTAGGTTTTGTAACCTTGGGCTATTATGTGGTCAGCATCCCATTCCAGGTTTTGTACTGATTGCATGCTCAATTTGCCAAAGTGAGGAGTTGGTTCCAATTAGGTGTGATGGCAAGGTGGAAGGTTTCCAATTCCTTGGGGTATTCAAAGGTTGGTGACAAGGGAGTACCTAAAACTGGAGAGGTTGACCATTGCTTTGGAGTACTTCGAGGTAGCGTGACAATAACAGGTGGAGGAGTAGCTGATATGTTGAGGGTGTATCATTGGTAAGGGCTGTCAATGCGGATCGACGAGGGTCATAGTATCGTTGTGAAGCTTTTTCTTCCGTTTCTCCTGGGAAATCCTGGTGGGGCAGAGGCCACTTTGGTTTTCCATTGAAGGGTGGGTGACTGCAGAGTGACACGAGCTAGGAGTTGGTGTTGTGGTGATTTAGGGATCCATATGTAGTGATTTCCCTCATAAAAATGTTGGGCTTGTAGTAGAGGTTTTGGGATCCACCTAAGGGTTGTTGGTGGGCAAGGTTGGGGTTGTGATTGAGGATAATGGGGCATTGGAGAGCATTTTGGCCAGCATTTGTTCTATATCTTGTGGGCTTGTGGTTGTCGAATGGGTTGCCGATGAAGTGGACGAGGAGCTCGAGGTGCCGGTGTATGAGGGTGAGAGGTGGATTGTCGGGGGGATCCACAAGGTTGAAGTGCCCTCATAATATCCTTGCACTTTTAGGAGCCGTTTAGGTACCCAAATCTGAGAAGGCATGCCCTGTGTTCTTTGTTAGTGTTGTTCAAAGTGTTAGTGTGGTTAGTTTCTTGCAATGGGTCAGCAGCTTGTGTGGTTTTTGAGATACATGGGAGTGGGCTACTGCTACCGAGTGTGGTGGTGAGGAGGGTGTCAGAGGCAGTGGTGTGTCTGGAAGGGTGAGCGGCCTCTTTTTGAGTGTGATGGATTTGTGGGGGTGTAAAGATGGAATGATGGTGGGGGGTGGGGGGTGGAGGAGGGACTTCTTGGCATGGGGGAGAAACGGGTATGCCCTCTTCATCCATCATGAGGACATTAACTTGGCTAGAGGCTAGCTCTGTAAGGTAGCCGTTCTTGCATGCCAATCGATGTTGCACCTATTGTGTCCCATCCAACCCCTTCCAAGGAGTATTTCTTTGTGCATTGTTCTTGTAGGTATAGAACTTCCCTTCCAAAGGGATTACTTCCAATGTGAAAAAAAAGTGTGACTGTGCCTAAGCAGTGAAATTCCTGAGATGCCACCATTGTGACTATAGCTGGCGGCAGGAGTATCTTTTAGTGAAGATTTCCTGAGGAAACGCCATGTTTCATGAGACATCAAATTGTAATTAGCCCCTGTGTCTACAAGAGCTAATTTTTGGGTGGATCTCTTCGGGGTGGTCATTCCTAGCAATAACTGAGCAAGCTTCACCTCCCATTCTTCCTCTTTGAGGTCTACCACTTGGGCCATATTGACCGCTATATATTTCTATTTATGCTTGGCTTGCCTCACTTTTGCCTCTTGTTGTGGGTTGCTTGTTTCATATCTTCATGGTCTTTTTTTTATTGTTTCTTGTCATGAGTGGCCCTTAGGGTGGCTTGAGTGAGTGGACCATAGTTGCGTTTTAACTTGCTATCCTACCATTTTGACATCGTCAAATGTCTCTACGTGCACGCCTTGTGGGGTTGTTTCAGTGACTAGGAAGGGTCTTAAGCCTCTGAGCTTGAGTTTCTTTTTGTGCATTTTTGTGCTAAATAGGAGAACCATGTCACAATCATTCATTTGTTTATCTTTTGACTAGTCGTCGAATGCCTTAGCTTCTCCACAATCATGCTATATACTGCTAGAAGGCATGTTTCATCAAGCTTCTTAGTGCTAGGAAGGGTCTTAAGCCTCTGAGCTTGAGTTTTTTTTTTGTGCATTTTTGTGCTAAATAGGAGAACCATGTCACAATCATTCATTTGTTTGTCTTTTGACTGGTCGTCGAACCATTGTTTATGCCTTAGCTTCTCGATAATCATGCTATATACTGCTAGAAGGCATGTTTCATCGAGCTTCTCAAGCTAAAAGGTGATAGCCTAAGACATTCTGTGAGTTTCTCTTGTACTACAATGCGTAAGCTGGGGACCAAGAACTCCATTAGCATGACCGCTTTAGTACCATAGGTTAGATTGAAGGGTGTAGCGTTGGTAGCTGCCTTGAAGGAGGTTCTATAAGCCCAAACTGCTACCAGTAACTTTTGTTCCTAATCGTTTGCGGCTAGCCTCCACAGTTTTGGTCAGAATGGCACACAAAACTTTGTTCATGCTCTCAGCTTGGCCATTCGCTTGGGGGTAATAGGAGGTATGAGTAACTTAGGAACTCTTGTCAGAGGAATTGGATTACATCATTAATGAAATGTGTTCCATTGTCACTCACGAGCTCTAGGGGGTAGCTGAAGAGTGTGATGATTGATTCATAAGGAATTTTGCAGTCAACAATTGCGCATCAGCTTTATGGGTAGCCCGAGCTTCAACCCACTTAGTGCAATAGTCCATGGCAGTTATTATATATCTGGCTTGAGTGTATTTGGTTGCGGGACTAATGGGTCCAATGAAATCTATGCACCCCATTTCTCAAATGGTTGGAAAGACACAACTGGGTTCAAGGGCATGTTAAAGCGAGGAATTTCTGCGCGCTGGCATTCATCACCCTGCTTGACATATTCTACTGCATCATCCATTAAGGTGGGCTACCATAACCCAGCTGTGAGTGAGGACCTTGTGCGTAGTGATATATCTGCTGCTGCAAAATGCTTCCCAGCATAGGCAGAGTGAGCCTATTCTAGACGGAAGATGTATTTATCTTCACGGATAGAGCGTCATAGAATCTTGTCTTTCCCCTGCCTGTAGAGTTGGCCTGCAAAAATGAGTTGGTAGGGATTGCCTACTTAATTAGGCGACGTGCATGGTACTTGTTTAAGAGGTGGTCCACTGGTAAGCCGTTGGCTAAAAAGTGTGCTACCTCTTTGTCCCACTCAGGAATCAAACATAGTTGGAATAGGGCGGCATTTGGTAAATCATCTTCCACTCCCAATGGCGGCTCGCCTCACAAGATTGTCAAATAGCCTATGTGCATCTTCAATACACCCGTGTTTGGCATACAAATCAATGAGGGCACTTTGCACAAAGATATCTCTCTCACCCTCATGATTAAAGAGGTTGGTGTGAATCATCTTGCCCTCTTCTAAAGCTGATATGCTGCAACATGCTTTTAAGATGCATGCAATTGTGACATTGTTAGGTTCGACACCCTCTGCTTGCATGCTTTGAAAAAGCTGAAGAGCCCCCTGAGCATCGCCATGATGCACATACCCTGATATGATGGCATTCCATGTCGACACACTCTGCTTTGGCACGGCTAAGGCCAGATTATAATTTATTTCTAATGCACCTTCTAAAATTCTTTTTGACCTTCTATTTCGGGGGAATTTATTTTAATAAGAAGAGATATTTTTCTATCCAAAAATATCTAAAAATTGAATAATCTCTCTCTAGAATATTTTCTCTCTCTAAGTAGGTAGAAACAAGATCTGTTATTATTCTGAAAAGGGGGGTTGATTACAGGGGGAGAAACTGGACATCTTGAAGGGCTGGGGGAGGAATCTTACAATGGCCCTTCAAAATATAGGAGTTGTGCTCCATCTTGTGTTTATTCTTCATGAGCGAGTGCACTGTGTGGCCATTGATCTGTTGAGATATCGAGCTCATCTAGTGAGGCGATATGCGGCCAGTGGGATGATAGGCTGTGTGACAGCCATTCTGGAGACTGGCACCAATCGTTCACATGTACGACTTCTCACATCTATCTATACATTCATATCCATCACTTCACATCCACATATATTTATGACACATCACATCTCTTTCCATCACATCACACTCTTTCACATACACATCTATATCCATTCTTTCACATACTCATTCACATCCATTCTTCACATACACATTCACATCACATTCTTTGAGATACACATTCACATCATATTCTTTCACATACACATCCACATCCATTCTTTCACATACATATCCACATCAATTCTTTCACATATACATTTACATCCATTCTTCACTTATACATTTACATCCACTTTCATCACATATCATCCACTCATATCCCATATCACTAGCCAAGGATTTCTTGAGGGTTGTATAAGCTTGTTGGCATTCCTTCGTCCACTTGAAAATGATCAAGAGCCCATAAAGAGGTCAAGCTATATAAGCAAACATAACAATGAATCACCGATAGTAGCCAACATGTCCTATGAGAAACGCTGGATTCCCTTGAATTTTGGGGGTGGGGGTACCTCAAGAATGAGCCGCACTTTGCTAGATTCCCTATCTAGAGACAATGTGTCCCAAGATTACTCCATGTCTAACCCAAAATTTACATTTGAGTGGGTTCAACAAAATGCGATACAGCTTGCATCTTTCTAATGCCTTGCATAAATAGTCAAGGTGCACCTTCCATGAGGAATTGACACAAAGGTCATCTCAAGTAATTTCCAAACATATTCCTTATAGGCCGTGCACATGAGGCATTGGAAGGTATTGGGGGCCTTGGTCAACCCAAATGGCATGACACGGTATATGCGTAAGTGCCCCATTTGGTGATAAAGGTTGTTTTGTCTTGCAAGATCCTTGGGGTTGATCATCAACACTCGGTTGTAGCCAGAGAATCCATCAAGGAAGATGTAGGCTTCCTTTCCTGCTACTCGTTCTAGCACATGTTTGGTGAAGCATAAGGGATAATGATCCCTTATATGGTGGTGGCATTGACCTTTTTGGGGTCCACACACACTCTTACCTTCCCATTCTTTTTGGGCAAAATCACAATGGGTGATACCCATTCCGTATGCTCTATTTCATAGATGAATCCTGTGTCAATGAGTTTATCGATCTCCTCTTGCACCATGTTGAAATATTTCGGGTTCATAGGGTAATCCCTTTGTTTAATCAGCCTTTCTCCATCAACTATCGAGATGGTGTGTTTGACTACTTTGGGAGGTACACCTTTCATGTCCGTGTACTTCTAGGTGAAGCAATCTTGGAATTATATAAGCACAGTGATGAGCTTGGTCTCTTTCTCTATAAAGAGGTCTTACCCCTCGGGTCTTTGCCTGGGTCTGCCAGGTTAATTTATTTTACCTTAGCTGGACCATCATACGAGGTCCCTGGTTGTCCATTATGGGACCTTTGGGCCAAGTCATATTGGAAAAAATTGTCAACCATTTGGAAGGTCTTGAAATGTTTGGGCACTTGCCTGGTCTCTTCGACCCTAGCGCTTTCTTCTTCTAGTAGCCTTTTGGCTTCTTTTTTTGCTAGTGCCAACTTCCTATTGCGTGTTTTACATGCAGAGTGACAAAGCTTTTTTCATTCAGGTTGGGGGTCAATGGGTTCTACTAGCTTTGGGGTGATCGTGTTGTGGACCAAATGGGAGCTATTTTGCTAACTCCATTTGCCATATTTGGTTGAAGTGGTCATGTGCTTCAACCGCCTCGACATATTTTAATCAATGAGTTATCATAATCGTCTCAGGAAAAACATAGCGCTCTGGCCCAGGGAATCCATCTGGCTTGCACATCTTTTGTGAGTGTGTTTCCCCCATGATGGTTTCGGTTTATGGACATGTTCTAATTTCTTCATGTCTACATTAGGCAGGTATGCTGAGCTACATTCCTAATGTTGCTCTAAGCATACCTACCAACTATTGAGCTAAGCATCTCTATACATGCAGAGCTAGCATGTAGAGAGATGTGATCTCCTGCCTGTCTACTACTGTAGTAAACCTCATGCCGGTGTACCTAGGAAGTATGTCCAGGGTGGTGAGGATATGCATCTAATTCTCAGAGTCTTCTAGCTCCGGAAGAGGTGCACATTCCTTACTATCCTTTTCATCATCTAGTGTCTTATGGCATGTTTGACATAGATGGACTGCATTGGATCTTGTTGTTGTTACTAAGTCCTCGGCAAAAATTTTGCCACTCATTGGATATACCTTCCATGTGCATAGGTTGATCTTTACTATTTGTTTTTTCCTTCAATTGTAGATGTGTTCGGTATGCCAATCGTGGATCATTTTGGATTTCCTCTCATGAATGGTCAACCAAGGATGCAATCATATGAAACAGGCTAACGTCTAAAGTTCATCACCACAAAGGTGTGGCGGTAGGAAGTTCCAAGGATCTTTATTTTCAAATCCTTCAGTAGACCAATGGTCTAGCTGTGGCTCTGTCTAGCGAGTTTGACTAGCAATGTGGTGTCAAACTCCCCATTTTTCCCAGTATTGTTTTGTAACAATGCTCTCCTGCTCCCCCCATCCAGGATTGATGTGACCTGTGGAGGCCATCAGAGGTTATTGGCCAAGGCCGCATTAAGTTTGTCGCCTTCAAAGTATTGTCCAAGCTTATTTACTCAAACCGTAGGGGTGCCAATGATCTCGTGGGGTATAACCAGTTCATCTTCCATGGATTCATTCGAGCTGTCTAGCTCCATGGTTTCTTACATGCATGCCGCGAGGTGTCCCTCCATCCATTCTTTCAGATCTTTCCATAGGTTTGGGCTACCTTGAAGCAAGGTGCCAATAGGGATTTGGATATGAGAAGAAAGGAAGGAAGAGATACCAGCAATGTCTCTAGGAGAAAAGGTTATTCCATGAGGAAGATCGCTTTGGCTTAATCTCAAGCTCTTGTGTGTATACGGGATGTGGATGGGATTTTTGTGTCCGTTCTTTTAAGATGATCATCGCCCAGATTTTTGAGATATTTGCCTACCTGGTTTCCCTGCTGGGGGGTAGCTGCCACTTTTGTTGGCCTATGTGGGGG
Source organism: Cibotium barometz (assembly GCF_041138505.1). Classification (NCBI taxonomy): domain Eukaryota; kingdom Viridiplantae; phylum Streptophyta; class Polypodiopsida; order Cyatheales; family Cibotiaceae; genus Cibotium; species Cibotium barometz. The sequence continues at coordinate 23,280,780 of NC_141092.1, forward strand.
TGATTGGTCAGGGAGCTCTCTAGAATATACCTGAGCTTCTTCAGCGGGTCTCGGATTGGAGACTGAAGGGCATGGCTTAAGGTAAGCGGTAGGAGGCTCATCTTCTATCTGTGCTTTGCAGTCTCAAACCAATTCATGGGCTACCAAGAGTATTTCATTTTCCTCTATGGGGTTAGGGTATTCGGCAAGCTTTTTCAGGAGTTAGTGCATCAATCAGTTCCTTGGCTCAAGCGGCAAAGCATAGCAGATCTTCCTCTTCTGACGAAGTAGTTGATCCATGTGTGGTCGTCCAAACCAATTTTGATAACTACCCAGCTCTCCCCTTTGACAATCTTTGTGGTTTTCTTTCTTGAGCGTCATACTTGTTCAGGGACATTTGCATGGCCTTGGTCTCGTGAGGTTGATGCCTATGCTGTAGCATGAGCTGTAGTCCCCCTCTGTCTATTTTGCAACCTAGTTACAGTGTTGAGAGGGACCATGTGTGGATGAAGCAGTCTCTTACACTCAATAGGTTAAGGCTGGTGCTAGGATTAGCTTCACGAGACACCCTTTGTTCCAGGTCTTAGCAGACAATCTTTATACATATGGTCAATTTCACACCCAACACATAAAGGGGTTAAGATAGGAGCACCTATAGAGGTACTTGCCATCCCTATCGTAATAGGACACTTAGCCACTCGGTAAGGTCCTACACGCAATGATAGCATTGCCTAGGTGGTTGTTTCACTATCGTATTCATGTCTCAGCCCCATGGCATTAGGGCTGCTAAGTACACTAGGTACATTTGGTCACCCTCCATCAAGTAGTGGCTTAGAATTTAAGAGGGTGGACTGCCTGGCTCAAGGGTTTTGTAGGTAAGACCTTATGGAATTTCCCCCTTGTCTCCTTCTTCAAAGATTTTTGTCAAGGTTAGCTGATGATGAACAGGTGGTGTGACGCGTGGAAATGGGGGCTGAGGTGGGAGAACTGGGGGTGGTAAGGGCATTTCAGGTACCCTAAGAATTCCTCTTTGGGCCACTTCTTGGCTTGGTTGAGGTGCATTATGGAGATCAGGTGTGCTGGCAAAGCCAGCGGGGCGGTCGGTTGACCTTATGGAATTTCCCCCTTGTCTCCTTCTTCAAAGATTTTTGTCAAGGTTAGCTGATGATGAACAAGTGGTGTGACGCGTGGAAATGGGGGCTGAGGTGGGAGAACTGGGGGTGGTAAGGGCGTTTCAGGTACCCTAAGATTTCCTCTTTGGGCCACTTCTTGGCTTGGTTGAGGTGCATTATGGAGATCAGGTGCTGGCAAAGCCAACGGCGGCGGTCGGTTGCCTTAGGTTTGCAGGCAAGGCCTGAGGTAAAGCGCAGGCTTGAGCAGCCCTCTGCTGGTAGCAGTTTGTGATTTCATGATTACCCCATCTTTGGCAATATGTGAAATAGAGGGTGGGACAGGGTCATAAATGTGGACACTCCGTGCTGGTATGGTTAGCTTGACAGATCAGGCACCATACGAGCTTCCTCTTCGAATAGAGATGGGGTTGGCTGACCTGATCCCAACCTTGGTTGGTTCTCCAATGTTGGGCCATCTGCTGCATTAATGCAGGCCAACTACTCACAATTGCTTAGCTTGCTGTCCAGATGTGGACTCCTTGCTCTTTCCGTCAGATTTTGTGATGGCGGTCTTGAATGAGGCTTTTGATTTATCCTCATGGAGTTCTCAGGAACGTGTTCCCCTGAAGTTGTCCTCAAAGTCCATAGCACTCCTGCAGCATTGCTCAAAGGAGGTATGGGCCAAGGTATATAATGAATTGTGTAAGGGTACGACATCCAGACCTTCCAAAAATCTCCCTATTAATCTTTCATCAGAGAACTTGTCTCTTGCACTACAGTGGAAGTGGACATATCTGACTCTGTTGATATAGTCTTGGATGGTTTCACCATCCCTTTGTCTAACATTGTGCAGCTACTCCACCAAAATCCATCTAGTCCCTTGACGAGAATATCCTACCTTTGAAGGCCTCTTTCAAGGCTTCAAAGGTGGCCTTGTCCTCAGCTTTCAAGGACCTAAACCATTGGCCTACTTTACCATCAAGGGTGACCAAAGGCACTCACCTTAACCTCATCTTCCATGTGGCCAAAGGCTTCATAGATTCGGTTGTTGAACATCTCCAAATGTGGGACGGGGTCTCCAATCCCATCAAATTTAGTGATTAACTTTGAGATGTTTGTGGGTTTGTTTCTCTCTACGCTAGTTGCACTGTTTAATTCCAAAAAATGCAAAAATAATGTCCCTTTAATACCTCGTGCTAACACAATGCATATTGGCCAAATTAAATTTCACCAAAACACACAACATAATTCCCATCAAAAAGACACAAAAAAGAGCTCTAATAAAAAATAAAGTGCCTTTGATAACCCGTGCCGGGCACGGTCCATATTGGCAACGTTAATTCTCTTTCAGTTCACCAAAATTCCATCAAAAATGCCAAAATGGGATGGTTTAATTCAATCAAAATGGGATGGTTTAAGTCAATCAAAATGCAAAAACAAGGTCTCTATTGTAGCCTGTGCCAACATGGTCTACTTTGGCAAACTTACATAAACACAAACACACACCCATCAATGACTAAGAAAATTAGTCCAAATCACCATAACTCCATTAAACTACAAAAAGAGAGGGTTTTATTCAATCAAAAAAGAAAAACAAAGTCCCTTTGATAGCCCGTGCCGACACGGTCCATATTGGCCATATTAAATTCCACCAAAACATGCAACATAATTCCATAAAAAAGATAAAAAAAAGAGAGGCTTTAATTCTATTAGAAAAAACAAAGCAGTTTTGATAGCCCCGTCCGGGCACAGTCCATATTGGCAATGTTAATTTTCTTTCATTTCACCAAAATTCCATAAAAATGCCAGAATGGGATGGTTTAATTCCATCAAAATACAAAAAACAAAGTCTCTATTGTAGCCTGTGCTGCATTTGCGTGGTCTACTTAAGGAGACTTACACAAATACACACACACACACCCATCAATGACTATATTGTGAAAAAGTAGCCACGATGAGAGGCTTGTTTTCAAAAGAATCATACAGTTGCCTCTCCTATCTCCACAAGCAAAGAAAATCCAAGAGGTATTTCTATTCTTCTAGCATGTTTCTTGTTCTATTTTCCTAGCATATTTCTTGTTCTATCCACCCTTGATTTCCATCAATCATACTTCATTCTATTCTCTAAATTCCTTACATATTTTATACCAAGCTATCGATCTATGTATAAGACATAGGAGGATATATGCTTAGTCATGTATTATGCATGGCTATGGGCAGAGAAAGACAATTGAATCGAAGCCCAAACATGTAGCTAGTTCTAATATTTTGGTGGGGTTTTTATATTATGATAGATCAATGTAGCTACTTTGGATATTGTGGTGTCTATAGTTGTCCTCAGATAACGTGTTCTTCTCTTTTTAATAGTCTACTTATATTTCTAGCTAGTTCTAATATTTTGGTGGGGTTTTGATATTATGGTAGATCGATGTAGCTACTTCGGATATTGTGGTGTCTATAGTTGTCCTTAGATAACTTGTGCTTCTCTTTTTAATAGTCTACTTATATTGCGAGATGAATAGTTTTATGTTGATAAAAAAAATTTATTTGCTTGGTTTTAGTGTCTTTCTTGTTCTCACTCGCTTGTGAAATGACTATCCCCCTTCATGCATACAACATATCATGCAGTCTTTTGTTTTGCAAACCTTATAAAGAGTGAGACCAATCATGTCTAGCTAGGTTTCTCACCAGGTTCACACCTGCTACTATAAAGATAGTTAGCTCCGTTGATATATTCTCAAATAGCCTCTTCTTGTTTCTATTTAAGAATATTGAGCTGGCTCACCAAGCTCCACTTGGAATTAGTCTTGGTATAATGAAAAAGGATTCCTTCAAATCTTCATAAGTTGATTTTTTCTCTGGTTCCAAAGTTTTGAACCATTTGGTAGCCTCTTGCTCTAGGAGGGTGAATCCAAATGCTCCGATTCTTATGGGATATCAGAGCATTAACACTCACAGCTTCACACTTTCTCAAAGGTTTCTAAATAATGGCCATGGCCATCTCCTATCCCACTGAATTTTTGCATAGCCTTGGATACACTCTATACTTTAGATTTTCATCTATCACGTTCTTTTTCTCTCGAGGTCCATGTGGCAAAGCTGCCCATAGGAGCTGGAGGTTCTCAAAGCTACAACTGCTCTTGCAATAGCTTCTGCCATCCTTGGCCTATATCATTCCTACTTGTCATGTAGGATAAACTGGAGATTCTACTAGAATTGGTCTATCCAAGGGTAGGGGAAAATGATTCCTTACTACTACACCACTCCCAGCTAGCATCGTGTGCACTCGTCTGGATGAGTGTAAGTGGGAACATGATGATGTAATCTTGCCATTAGATCTGGACCTACAGTTGCATGTATTGGTCTGATTGAGGGAGTAGCATAGTTGGAAACATGGGAATACCTGACAACCCCTATTTTTATGCATTATTTGGCACATTTTATTGTTTTACATCGACACATTTATAGCATTTTGGCTATTAAAAACATTTTTTTGATGAGCTTAATTATAAAAATCCAATGTAAATTGGCATGGAAAATATAGCGGGTTCGCATAAAATTTAAAAGCCATGATAAAAAAATGTTTGTGTGTGAGTTTTCAACTTTTGGAAGGTTGGAGGATACTTTTTAGTTTCTTTAGTTGCAAAAAATGAAAGGTATTTGGACCTTAGGCAAAAGGGGGATGGCCAAAAAGCAAGCACAATTGCTAAAGCGAGTAGATTTCCTTCTTTTTTTTTGTTTGGGTCTATGAGCAAGCATATTTGAGTTTTGTGATTGATTACACTCTTTCATGAAGTGCCTAGAAGAGATAATGCCAATAGAAGTATTAAGCAACATTCCAAAGTTAATAGTGAATTCAACAAACTAATTCACAAAACATGTTTCACTTTTTTCCCATCAATGTGAAAGATGTATGGCATAACATAAAATTAAATGAAATTATAAAATGTAATAATATTGACAATAACTTCACAAATAAGTAATGCTTAAGATCATAAATCTACTTAAATCATAGCAAATGTCCACAATAGCAAAACTAAGATAATGTCCATAATGTTTGAAGCTATAATAGTAAAAAGAGCTTCTTAGTCATAATAAACAAAGGAAAGAAACCTAGATTGATCATAACAAATGTCTATAATAATGAAACTGAGATAATTTCCATAATGCTCGAAGCTCTAAGTGTAAGAGGAGATTCTAAATCTAAATAAACAAACACAAGAATCAAAACATGGAATGATGTTCAAACAAGAAGGCATCAATGGTATTCTAGGTTGTTTGTCTTTGTTCTAAATCTACAAAAGAAATATGTATGTTAGAGGAAATTATATTTCAATGCACAATAGTGGGAATAACTTTACTTAATTTTGAAAATACTTATGACCTTATCAAATTAGGGTTCTAGTAGGCACTTGTAAATGTGCCTACTAGAACGCTTGTAAATGCGCTCATCCTTCTCTAACAATATCACATTGCGATTCATATATATTGCTGCAAGACCAAGTGTCCCAGTTCTAGAGAACAAATCCACAACATTATCCCCGGGCTTGCTGAAAAAATATACTTGTAGAACTTCTAGCCTCTCTCGCAACCACCTCTCCAAGAAGAGCCCTTTCTTTTGACCAGGGATTTCATATTCACGTGATCACAGCCTTTTTTCTTGTGATCACAGCTATTGTTCACAAATCTCAATGTTCACAAAATTCACAGTTCTCAAATCCTAGAGGGTGGGATGACCTGGTAACCCACAATTGGCCCGCCGGGCTACAAGTCTGGACCGCCGGGCCCGCCGGGCGCGCAGAAGCCCGCCGGGCCCGACTCCCGACCCGGCGGGCTATATTGTGGTATAAAAGGGTGGTCCAGGGGGTCACTGTTCACAGAATCTTCCTTGTACTTGGTGTCAGTGGTGCTAGTGTGATCAATTTGAGGTAATTTTTAAGTTGAAAGTGTTGGTGTCATTTAATTTTTTGCATACGCTTAAGTTTAACGTTGTTTGTGATGCATGTGCATGTGTCGTTAAATGTTAAGAGGCCCGCTGCAGATGGCCGAGCGATTAGCTAGGTCTGCTGATGTGCACTCTTAATATTTAACTTATGTAGAAGTTTTCGTTGTGGCACGGTATCTGCAAATGGTCGGTTTACTGACTAGGTTTGCAGTTACCAAGTTACAATGCGGCTTTGTTTTTGTTAAATGCTTTGAGAGCCCGCTGTGCAGATGGCCGGTTTACTGGCTAGGTCTGCTGATGTGCGCTCGTATCATTTGACATGTGTGATGCTTTGCTACTTAGTACGGTATCTGCAGATGGTCGGTTTACTGACTAGGTCTGCTGACACCAAGCTATGTGGTGAAGTTTGTTTTTGTTATTTGGTTTGATAGTCATCTGCAGATGGTCGGTATACTGACTAGGTCTGCTGACGATGTGTCAAAGCATTTAACTTGTGCCATAGTTTTCATCTTAATGCGATATCTGCAGATGGTCGGTATACTGACTAGGTCTGCTGACGTCAAGTTAAGTCGTAAACTTGTGTTTTGTGTTTGTTTTTGACGATGACTGTGATTATTTAGTTTGCATGACATGAGTCATAAGTGTGTTGGATGTAGAAATCTCTTAGTTAGCTTACAAATAGCATTTTTTGTGGTTATAAATGTTGCAACTATTTGTCAATTATATTGTGCAGATTGATGGCGACGCTTGCACTTACTCCTGAAATCAAGAAATCAATTCGTATCAAACTCGTTACCCTCATTAGTTGCTTGTCACCTAATCACATCGAGGGTATTGTGTCTGATAGGAATCGATTTGAGCAAATATTAGGTGAGGTTGTCCGCGCAGTGAAAAATATCCATGAGGGTGCTGATGGAGCAGCCATCAAGCATTTTGTTACTAGCATTGTGGGCAACATGCCTAGATGCGCTGTTGACCTAGGTGACGACAGACCAGCGGAAACAAATGAATCCAAGCTGGAGCACTTCCACACAAAATGGAAGGTAGAGAAAGAGAGGTCCAAGCGTGCAAAGGCCATAGACACCCAAGCTATCCTGAGCAAGAGAGCTCGCAAAGAGCTGGACCGGCCTGCTGATGAACAAGAAGATTTATCATCTGGTGCACGTGAGGTCTCTAAAGGCACCCACTTGCAGCGCACAATGCATAATACTAACTGCAGCATGACAATTGGGTTGCCTGCAGAGGCCATCATCACAGAAAAGAAGATGGGCTCTGGATCGTACGGCGTTGTACATAAATGCCATATTCAAGGTGTCTCCTGGTTTCCAGAAGGCATTTCTTATTGTGCAAAGCAATTCCTTGGTAGCCGAAGGGCTCAATTGAAGTCTTTTGCTCAGGAGGCTTCAATCGACCTAACCCACAGGGGCATAGTGCGCGCCATTGGGCACACAAGGAAGGAGCCATGGATACTGCTCTTCCCCCTCTTTAATGGGGGAAGTCTTGGAGATATAATGGAGTGTGTTCCGCCTCCTAAGGGGACCCTCAGTTCCATGCTTGCTGCAGGCAAAGGCAACAGATACAAGAAAAAACAAGTGGCTCCTCATGAAATGGAGCGATACAAGTCTTTGATTTTTCATGCTCCCGAGCTTATCTGTGCCCTTGTGAATACCATGGCCTTTGCACATGCTGAAGGGATCATCCACAATGATTGCCACCCCTGGAATATAATGATAGATTTCACCAAAGAAGGGGTGCCACGGGTAGGCATCATTGACTGGGGTCTTGCATTGAGGGATGGGATTGAGTTCAAACCCATAAATATCGCCAACAAAGCAGAGCACGATCAACGCCCCTGGAGAGCCCCTGAGCTCGCAGATGTAAGGTCCCCTTGTCCATGGAGCAAGGCATCAGATGTCTTCTGCTTGGCTTGGGTGATTGAAAAGTTTACATTATTTTGTGCTGAGTTTGCAGAAATGACCAAAGTGCCGTGGGTGGGTAAAACTGCCATCCACACAAATTTGATTAAGGAATGGACGGCTGCCTATATGACGCCATCAAAGGAAGATAGGAAGACCATGGCAGATTTTGAGGAGCAATTGAAGAATTTGGAAGTGTCACCTGCTGCATGCTTACGTCCACTATCTGAGATGACACCACACTTATTATAAAGCCTCTTGTAAATGATATGTTTTGGTTGGCTATCTATTCCATGACCTGCCTTTAATCGACTGACACTATTTTGGTCCCAATTGTTAAATATTATTTTGATCCCAATTCTCTCTCTCTCTCTCTCTCTCTCTCTCTCTCTCTCTCTCTCTATGAGTATTTGAAAATAACAAGTTTGCAGTAAATAAACATTGATTTTATAAACTTATACCTAACATCTGAAAATAACTTTAAAGCTATTCCTAAATTAACATTGATTCTATAAACTTAAAGTGTACATACTTTTTCTCAGATGGCTGATAATAATGAAGCCGCAAAGAAGGCATTTGAACGCTTAAAGCAAATCTCGAGCAGTGGCACTGTGAATGATGCGGCACGTATTGCCGGACGCACCTCCAAATGGGCACCGGCCCATGGATTACAGTATGCCCAAGTAAACAAGAATGTGTCCAAAGAGATGGTCAAGAGCATCTGGCCTGACGTCTCCAATGATGCCATAAAAAAAGGGCGCTTGAAGCTGACACAATGTAGTGTTCCTTTAATTATCGAGCATGCGGAGCGCATTTTTGTGGATGTCATGGCCCAACCCATGCATCACGGTGACTGTCCCCTCTGGTTTGCTAAAATGCTATATGCACAATTTGTGCAGAATTCAGTTGTAGACTTTAGCTCTCGACCTCCTCATCTACATGTGGAAGACATTCGGAGCGAGTCAATCACTATGCCTCGAGATGAGTTGCAACTGGCCATTCTTGGAGCCTCAATGGAAGTTCATCACACGGTTGATGAGCTTCAAACTCAAATCAACCAAATTAGAGGCACCCAAGGCCCTCAACAGACGGAAGCAGCACCAGAGCGCGGGCAAGCACCTGAAAGTTCAAGCGCTAGAGATATACTAAGAGAGAACAAGCTCTTGAAGAGACGCATAACGCAAATGGAGGAGCAAGGCCATGCAAACTCTCCTATGACGGCATTTGAACACCCGAATAGTTTGGAGCAACCACCTCTACATGGGCACGAAAGTGGCGGACCATGCCCTATTTGTTATAGTTTCTTTCACTCATGGTCTGGCCACTACACTGTCCCATGTGGGCACATGTACCACTTGACCTGTCTTTTGCAACACATGGTCAACAGTACTACGTGTGTTTTGTGCGGGAAAGAATTTCACAAAAATTTGTATATATGTTTTAAATTGGGTGCCGACTATGATCGGTTGACCAATGCACGACACATGGACGAGTTAGAGCCGCATTTAAACTTATCTCTCTCTTAAATGCAACCCTGGAATTTAACAAGATTCGGCAACTTTGTTCAAAAGATTTCCAATGCTCTCTCTCTATCTCTCTCTCTCTCTCTCTCTCTCTCTCTCTCTCTCTCTCTCGCACACACACAAACACATGCACACAGATTACTTTGGAGTGTGTCAAAACTAACATGATTTCGTATTCTAAGTTTAACATGACATGACTAAAAACCATACTCTCTAAATTGACACTAACATGTTTGATATCCAGTTGTTGCAAGACGGATTACTTTGGAGTGTCTCAAAACTAACATGATTTCGTATTCTAAGTTTAACATGACATGACTAAAAACCATACTCTCTAAATTGATCACCAACATGTTTGATATCCAGTTGTTGCAAGACGGATTACATTGGAGTGTGTCAAAACTAACATGATTTCGTATTCTAAGTTTAACATGACATGACTAAAAACCATTCTCTCTAAAATGTTCACCAACATGTTTGATATCCAGTTGTTGCAAGACGGATTACTTTGGAGTGTCTCAAAACTAACATGATTTCGTATTCTAAGTTTAACATGACATGACTAAAAACCATACTCTCTAAATTGATCACCAACATGTTTGATATCCAGTTGTTGCAAGACGGATTACATTGGAGTGTGTCAAAACTAACATGATTTCGTATTCTAAGTTTAACATGACATGACTAAAAACCATTCTCTCTAAAATGTTCACCAACATGTTTGATATCCAGTTGTTGCAAGACGGATTACATTGGAGTGTGTCAAAACTAACATGATTTCGTATTCTAAGTTTAACATGACAAGACTAAAAACCATTCTCTCTAAAATGTTCACCAACATGTTTGATATCCAGTTGTTGCAAGACGGATTACATTGGAGTGTGTCAAAACTAACATGATTTCGTATTCTAAGTTTAATTTGACATGACTAAAAACCATACTCTCTAAATTGATCACCAACATGTTTGATATCCAGTTGTTGCAAGACGGATTACATTGGAGTGTGTCAAAACTAACATGATTTCATATTCTAAGTTTAACATGACAAGACTAAAAACCATTCTCTCTAAAATGTTCACCAACATGTTTGATATCCAGTTGTTGCAAGACGGATTACATTGGAGTGTGTCAACTAACATGATTACATCAAACGTGACGAGCGTCTGCGGGTGGCTTTACTAACACCAAAATCGGGTTGCAAGTTTTCTTCTATCTCTTCAATAAAGCACAAGTTATCGCTCGTATGTGGGACATTAGGCTCTACATCTCCATTCTCTTCTGCATCATACTCATCCTGAGTAATGTCATATGTCCACTTAGGCATCTCTTCGTTGTAATCATCTGACTCAATTGACTTCACCAATTTATCATTACAATACATATACACCAACTTCTCAGCTCTATCACTCAATAAACGATTTCTGCTAATAGAATGCACATACTTGTAACTGCTCCAATTACGTTCAGAACTAGAATTTGAAGCACATTGCGCAAGCACTCTCACAGCTAAGCGTCGCAAAGTTGGAACACTTCCCCCATTCAACATCCACCATTTCCAAGCAGGCTGTTCCTTAGCAAGCTTTTGCACAAACTCCAAGGCAAATCTACCTTCTTTCAATTTATACTTGGTTAGCTCAATTACCGCTGTTGCTTGCTCATCTGGACCTTCATAAAATCGCTCCACAACATCATAGAAATCATCGATTACCTCCTCATCTAGGGCATTCACGTCCATATGCCAGTATTCTGGGTCAAGACAATATGCAACACTATGCAATGGACTATGTGCTCCTACCCACCGAGCGCTTACATACTTGGCCAAGATATTTCTCCTTGCTCTGGTGAATGGAGGACTCCAATGCTTGACAACAGTTTTAGTGGGCTCCTCTGGGTTTGCGAGGCTTTCTTGAATGGACCACCACGCCATCCAAACCTTCCCGATATTTGGCAATCTAGAATCCAACTGGCGCAAAGCAAGCATAACTGGCATCATAACATGATAACAATCTGCTGCTTCCTCCCATAAACTACGATCCGATATCAAAGATCGCATGTACCTCACCTTTTCTTTAACCTTTTCGGACTGGTCAACCTCCCACTCAGAGAAGCCAGCACACACAAAAGGTTTCCATCACTGCATTCCTATTTCTTAGGAGAGATTGAAGCATATAAAAATTAGTGCAAAATCTGGTTTCACAAGGCAACTTTAGCATAGTTTCCATGCGTTGACGATACATATCTAAAACACGTTGCCGTTTGAGCACAAATTTGACAATCTTACTTGCACTATCGATAATCTCCTTGAACCACTCTGTATCAGCATTTTTGTACCAATCTTGTAACACCAAGTTAAGGCTATGAGTGTTACAACCAAATGTATAGATATTGGAAAATCGAGATTCCAACATATGACCTGCTGCTCGACAATTAGCTGCATTATCCATAATCACTTGAAGTACATTTTCAGACCCAACTTGGTCGATAGCATCACCAATGATATCGGCGATAAATTGACCAGATTTAACTTCCCCGGAGCTATCAACAGCTTTGATAAAGCATTCCCCACGAGGACATACCAACATTACATTTATCAATGGACGTCTTTGGGCATTCGACCAACCATCACTGACAATTGTGCATCCAGATTGATTTGTGGTGTCAATTATGAGTCTTTGAACGCTTTCCCGTGTGTTGTCATAGCACTTGTCAAGTAATTGATTTCGCATGTGGTGATAAGTTGGTGGACAAAACCCAGGTCCATATTCTCCAATCTTCTTCCAAGCCATCTTCCATGAATCTTTCGTGACCATAGACAATGAAGAACCAGTAAAGAAGATCGCTTTCGCTAAAGCAAGTTGAGCATCCTCTAAAGCAGTGGCACGAAAGCTGTCAACTAGATTAGTTTGTCTGGTACGAAACATACCCACCTGAAACTCAGGAGATGCATCCATCGGTATTGAGACATCTGGACCTTGGGTGTCATTTTGGCAAGTAGTATGTGTTGGAGTCACTCCTTGGTTGGAGATCCCTCCACTTGATGCTGCCAAATTCGGCGATTGGTGATTTCTTGCACAGAGATTGGGCCTCTTGTTTTGTGATACTTGTTTACTTATCAAAGCTCTAAGGCGCTTTGCAGCATCATCAGCTCCTGCACCCTTGCATTTACCTCCGGGATTTTTTGTGTTAGTGCCAAGCAAATGCTCCCTTATTCTGGGAGCACCCCCAGATTTTACCAAGCCACAAAAATTACACTTCCATTCGACAAATCTAGAAAGATTGGAAGCAAATTGCCATTCAGGTCCCGGTGATTTTCCTCCGCTCCTCCTCTTGCCACTTTGAGACGCAACATTCAAAGTTTGTGCTGTCATATCTTGTTGCAAGGAAACTCCACTAGTTTCTAATGGTCTGTTGCTTCGTTGGGTTGATGTGCCGCAATTAGAAGCAACCATTGTAACACCTAAACAACAATCATGCAAGATTTGAGATCCAAAATAGCCTGAGTAAAACCAAAATATGCAATTATAAAGTCTAAAACCCACTTCTTGCCAATGCAACCGAACGTTTGGTGAGATGCATTTGAGGCAATCCATCCCTAAATAGAGATGATGTCCCGAACATCTCACCACCTATATCCTCCTCTAGAGAAGCTCCTACCCAGACCAAATGGCACTCGAGTAGACCACCCAAGAGGAGGTAATTGCTAGTCGACCTAAAGAAATCAAACGTTTGGTGAGATGCATTTGAGACAATCCATCCCTAAATAGAGATGATGTCCCGAACATCTCACCACCTATATCCTCCTCTAGAGAAGCTTCTACCCAGACCAAATGGCACTCGAGTAGACCACCCAAGAGGAGGTATTGCTAGTCGACCTAAAGAAACCAAACGTTTGGTGAGATGCATTTGAGGCAATCCATCCCTAGATGAAGATGATGTCCCGAACATCTCACCACCTATACCCTCCTCTAGGGAAGCTCCTACCTAGACCAATTGGCACTCGAGTAGACCACCCAAGAGGAGACATTGCTAGTCCACGTAACAAATACGATAAACCATTTACAATCAAAATCTTATAAAATACAAAATATTATTAACAAGCTTCAAACAAAAATCCAGAATATTTATACTCACCTCTTGTGTCTTTTAGCCTGAGGTGAGCCACCCAAGTACGTTGGTAAAGTACATTTGGAAGTGAGGGGAAACCCTTTATATAGGTCTCTCCAAAACGGCAAAATTTTTGGCGCAAAAAAAGGCCCGCCGGGCTAGATAAGCAGCCCGCCGGGCTAAATAGTGGCCCGCCGGGCCAAGCTAGTAGCCCGCCGGGAAAACCGGGATAGCAAGTTTCTCCCGGTTGTGTGAATATCTATGATATTAACAAGTGTGTGAGAGTGTTATTAACTAGTGTTATTACCACTTCGCGGTTAACGTGATCACGTGAATGAAATCTCTGCTTTTGACCAAATCCTTAGGAGGAACTCTAGTGATTCAATAAATTATCATTCAAAATCAAACTATCTGATGACTCCAAAGAAGTTTGACTCATTGGATGGGCTTTATGACTCACCAAATCGACCCTAATGATTTGTTCATTCTTTAGAGAGGTAAATATGGTTTGTACCCCAGTCATGTATCATTCGTAATTCCCTCATAAATGGCCTTCCTAATATTATGATGTAATTTGTAGGATGCTGGAAATCCATGATTACAAATGTATGGAAAAATCAAATACCATAGGTGTCCATAGTCATGCGACTGATCTTACCAAGAGGCTTGTTAATAGATCCATCAGCCATCTTGACTGATACACCTGGAGGTTCTAAAGGAGGTTCACCCCATCTCATCCAATAGGCTTTAGTTGCAATACTACTAACACCAACTCCACCATCAAGGATGGAAGAGACTTGAACTCCTTTGTAGGAAATAGGAATGGTTGCATTAGTATCCTCCCCTTCGTAGGATTAATACTACACCCAAGTTTGTTGATGGGCACCTCAGGAATACTTTGGTCATCGGCGAGAGTCAAAATTATCGTACCTTATCAACATTAAATTCTCCCTTATACTCCATGTCCAAGGACTCAATTGGTCATTTGTTCTTTAACCAATGTTGTATAGACCCCCACAAGGTAGGATTGCCTTGTAAAAATCCCCCCAATGTCATCTTGATAGGTGGAGGGATTACAACATGTTAGATGTCGTGGGCTGTTTTGTGTTTCTCGCGTTTCTAGCAAGCCTTGGAAATCTCATAGATCTCGTGGTTACTGGTGGGAATCCTCTTTATTTTCCACACCCATCCTTAGAGTTCTCCACCACTCTCTAGGTAATATGGAAGCATGGGAATAGATCCTTTTACTGACCCTTTGGAGAGGTTCAGTGGCATTGATGATAGAGGGAACTCTAGATCTTGGAGTAGATCTATTTCTAAGATTCAACCAAAAATCATGAGACTCTGGCTGATCTTGATGATCGAGAATAGGGTTTATCAAGTTTTCTACTTGTCCTTGTGTATTTCCCAATGGCATTTCTTTGGCATTATCATCATTGGGCAATTCAAAGAGGTTTAACTCCTCAGAGTCTGGAACTATCAATGTTGCATAGTCCTCATCATCCTTATGCAAGACTTCACTTCCTGACTCACGAATGACAGATAGTGGAGGTGGAGGAATCAATTTTGGAGCCGTAATTGGTCCAAAACACTTTCCAACTCTTGTTGAGTCTTTTGAACCATCTCAATAGCTTCAGCAATTTGTTCTTTTGCCTTAACAGGATTTGAGTATTGCTCAAGATTCTTAAAAAGCTTTTGAGGGTGAGCCTCAAAGCTATTCTCCATTGATTTTTTCACAAACCACAAGTCCTCATCCTTAGGGATCAAAGGAATAGGCTCACTGGATGATGAACTTATTCCATCCACAATTTTTACTTCGTCTTTTCCATTGCCAAATGTTGTAGATTTCTTTCTCTTTGCTATTCTTCTTGTAGCACTCTTGGAAGTCAAAGCTTCCATATTCCCAATTTTAGCATTTTGGGCTTGAGCCCTTGTAGTCACAGTGTGGACAGGACTTAGAACAAATTGTTCAGCATCTCGATTTTGGAGTACGCACATCATATTCAATCTAGTAGTATTCCTTGAAGGATTGCTAGTACCAGTGGACTGTTGTGTTTTGTAGGGGCAATCCTTGAGTAGGTGATCTGCTCCACACCCTAGACACCACCTACACAAAGTAGTAGGAGTAACAACCGTAGGAGCATCCTTATATGCTATGTTAGGACATTTGGCTTTTATATGTGGACCTCTGCCACACGAGAGCGCAACAAGAGAGTGGAGCTCTCCAAGTCAAGGAGTTGATGTCCTTCCTTTTGTTGGCCGCAATCATATTTAACAAGGTGGTATACTCCTTGGAGTTTACCATGGTATAACTAGAAGGCATGACTAGGTATTCCTTGTTTTCTGAAATTCCAACAAGAGAATTGTAGCTAGGTTCCATGGTAATGTTCTCCATGTCACCTTCGGGCATCATGAAGCTTCTCGCTCTATAAACCTTCTAGAAATAAAGAGATCAACCGAGTCTGGCTAGGCCTTTCCTTAGGCTCATAATAACGGTTATACAAGTACTTTGCTTGGTTGATGTATTCCCTTACAGATTCATCATCCTTTTGCTTCAGAGTACTCAATTGATTAACGGAACTCCATTTGGCTCCAGTTTTTGCATAAGCAATAAGGAAGGATTATTTCAAGTCCTCATAGGTAGCCATGCTTTTTGGTACCAAATTCTGGAACCATTTAGCTACACCTTGTTCAAGTGTGAAGCCAAATGCTCTGATCTTTGTAGAATCTACATTTGCACTCAATGATCCACTTAATTGCTCGAAAGTTTCAATATGACTATGGGCATCACCCATGCCACTAAACTTGGTCATTGCTTTTGACACACTCCAAACCTTGGATGTTGTCCTATCTCGTTCACGTTCTCAAGGTAAAGGAGCACGCAAGTGAAGTTTGGCAAAGCTGGTTCTCTACTATGTGCTACTACCCTAGCAGTAGCTTCAGCCATTCTTATGGCATCATCGGTTGATGGCATCCCTACTAGAGGAGTTGCATTGCCCCTAGAAACTGGTGCATCTAGTCCCTCTCATACATGTACATCCACAGTTTGAAAACCACTCGTTCAAGTAGTGTGGACTCTTGGGGTAGCGTATAATGGGTCTACATTCCCACTCCCAATAGGTTGAGCCATATGGATTGGGCCAGATGTGGTAGGTAGTCCCGTGCTAGCTGCAAAGGTAAACTCACCATGAGAAAGGAGGTACCTTTGTGTAAACGTAAGAGTATGGAATAGGTTCCTTCTGTCCCCCTCGATGTGAATTCCCTCGTCTCTTACCATTTCGCTAACTGGCGGTGCAAATGCATACTCACGGTTGATGCATTCAGGAGTATCTATAAACTCTGGAAATTCACTAGTTGCACCAATACTCCAAGTGCCTTTGGATTGTGCCTCTTACACAACTTCTTTACCTTTACTAGTTCTAGGTAATGATTCACCAAATCCTAATTTTGTTGGCACAGAGTCAGGTACAACTGAGAATTAAAAAACTTTGGCTATAAGCTCAATTGTGACTTGCTCGATTTCAGGTTCTTCATAAGGAAGATACCTGTTCTCCCAAACATCTTTGTAAAAATAGAATCCCAAATCTGGATTTTCAATCTTGAAAACTATGGGATTCAAGGGGTTTACATTGTGAGATCCTTCACAAGGTACTATATTAAAGACCTATGGGCTAAGGAAGCCATGAAGTGTCTTTTCAATATTGTTGTGTCCTCTAGGACTCTTGCCCATTCACGTGGCATTGGTTCACTCAGAGTTTTTTGAGGGGGCTCACCAGGGATCTTAAGGAAAGGATTCCAGCAGTCCTGTGATATTTTATTTCTTTTTTTTGGAAGTTTCAGTTTTTTGGTTAGGAATGAGTTCTTAGAACCAAGAATCATCACTTGAGAAGGAAAAGCGGTCTGACTCACTTAGATCTCCCAAGGTTAGTCATGGCCCCAACAAAGCTTCTTCTAATTAATTCTTGCTTGCACTGCTAGCACCCATAGGAGCATGTGAAACTTTGTTCGATGCACTTCTCAAAGAGTCAGCGATCACCCACTTCTCAGGTGCATAGGTTAGTGCCTACTATGAGTCACAACTCAGATGGGCCTTTTGTCTCAACAAATGACAATTTTCTTCCCTGTTGGTGGAAGGCAAGAATCAATCCTCTCTAATTCAGTTTTTAGCTATTTCTTCGGTTTTTTCTATATTTGTTCTGTCTGTCTTGGCAAAAGTGAAGAGTAACCGATTAATTAAATTCAAGAATGACATAAAATCCTCAAAAGGAGTGCTATGAAAATTAGGAATGTACACACCCATATACCAATCTCGAAAATAACTACAGTTAGGTGTATTGAATTATACTAATCTCGAAAATAACTACAGTTAGGTGTATTGAACTCGACTCGATCCAGAAGGCCAAGAATGCAATTAAAGCATATCTTGTCCGCTCCTTCTCACTTGCTTACAAGCCTTAGCAAGTCTCCACTCTTCCGAAATATTAATACCTAAGATAAAAGTTTTAAATGTCGGTAACATTTTGATACTATGTGGGTGCCTAGAGTTAAAATGGACTTGCAACAGTGATCTGAAAGAGTATGTTGCTAAACAACACATGTGATAGGGAGGTTCAAGATGATTACCAAAATTTACCATTTCTCCGTGCACTTGTAGATGCCTAGAATGTTATCCCCGAGTCTTTGGTCGGTGCTTAAATGAGCGCCCTTGTTGCCCAGATTGCACCACTATGCTCAATAGATGAGATGGGCCTAGAGTCTGCCGCTCTATTTGCACAATGAAGAAGTGGTGTTTGAGGAGGGGATTGGAATGCCCTCAAACTAAATACTTTTCCCACAAAGAGAGTAGCCCTGGACACTTAAACTTACCAATGTGGTGTTTGAAATATAAAAGGTCCTAGCAAGGGATTTCACAGCTCCCTTACTCCCGCAACCCTCTCCTAATTAACAAGCAAGGGAAAAGACACAACATACACTTGATTTTCAGCCATGACCAAAATTAAGTAAAATTTTTATGGTAGAATTTGGATAAAATGTGATTAGGGGGCTATAGATTTTGATGTCATGATTCCAAATATGAAGTTGAAATCTCCGTTTGGAAGCTCGGTTGAGGAGATAGAAGCTCATGATGCTCTCTTGCTACTCACTATTATAATGCATAACAAAGAGAGCTAATACTTGCAAATACTCCCAAATCTCCTCAAACATAATTGGAATGGATAAAATCATCATTATAAGCAATCATAAACTTCATCTCCATCCATAGAAGGTCCCAAACTCCTTCATTAATGATTAAAATTAAATAATCCTTAATCATCCAATTAGTTACCTTGAAAATTCAAGTGTGAGTAAAGAGGGTTTTGAGGCTTGTAATAGCTCAATCTCAATGTCTTGATTCCAAATCTATGCATAGATTTTGCATTAGAGTCCAAATGAGAGAACTATAAGCAATTAAGTGTCACTAATCACTCTTACAAAGTGATTAAGAAATACACTAATCCTATGAAAAATGCATGAAATGCATCTAATGCTATTGTAGGCAAATTAGGTAATATTTCTTGAAAACGAGAAACATTTAGCATCTTTCAAAGATTCCATAAAAAAAGGCCAAATTTTTACCTTTTTTAGAAAGTGGTCTATGCATGCGTACAATGCCGCCCAAAAATGACACTATTTAGGACACTCTACGCATTTTTTACAAAAAATGGAACGAAAAAAAGACATGGTTTTGCTTACCTTTTGAGATTACAACTTAAAATCTAACAATAAGTATTAAAAAATATACCAAAATAGAGACCATTTGTCATTGACATCTTCAATCTAGAAAAGTAATTAATACAACTCTAAAAAAGGAGTTTTTTAGACATACAACTCATGGCATAGTTATGGCTCCTCATTATCACTGCTACCTATACCATCACCATCACTTGTTGGTGTGTCTTCCCTTGAGGAGGTAGACGAGGCATTCTCTTCATCACTATCCACAAAGAAATTTTTTTCTTCTATGTGTACACCTGAAGCTAAGACTCCTTGGGTTCGCTGTCGTGTTAGCACACCCGAGGATGTGCTACCAAGCTCAGAGTTATTGAAGCAAGGGATCTTCTCTTGTAAAATAGAAATGGTTGTCTTTCTCAAGTAGCCTGCTTTTGTGAGAGTAAAGTCATACACCAAAATATCTACCTCATTAAGTGGTAGTACACTAGTGCTAGCAGTGTTCTTTCCCCTCTTGCGCTTGCCCTTTTCTTTTCTTGTATTTACCATTTTCAAGCTATACTTTCCCTCAAATGCATTTGCATGAGTTGTTATCATCCAGTGCACTGTTAGTGACAATTTATGCTCACCAATTTCATCTTTGTTCATAGCTATTACCTTGCCAATCCAAAATGGATGAGCTAGGGTAGTAACAAGGGTACCCTCTTTTATGTCTTGTGGATCACCACTCCACATCTCTTGAATTCTTTTTTGCCTTTCTTTTGATCGTTTGGCTCCTATGTACATCTCTCTTGCTTCCCCATGAAGAAGTTTATTGATCTCTGTTGGAATTGGTACTGCAAAATAAGTGGTTTTTTTCAGCAAGAGTTGGCCACTGAAAAGAACTAGCTAGATTCCATGAGTTATTGATATTCCTTTCAAGTATTTCTTCTTGTTGTTCAAAGAATGTGTCCCACCATTTTACATCTTGCTCTCCTGCGCATACTGCTTTGCCTTCTCGATTAGTGATCTTCTCTCTACAATGCACCTTTGAAAGTCCATAGCACGACCTACCTTATTTGCCTCCTTTGCTTCCTTTAAGCTTTCCAAGGGTGCCATTTTTGAAGCTTGCATAACCATGTTTGGAATAAATTTGAGAACTTTAAGGCCACCTGAAGGAAGCCACTATGCATCAGTAGAGAAAATATTTCCATACAATAAAGTTTGAACACTTTCTTCTACAGGTTTAATTAGAAAGGCATGTTGATAACTTAGATCATTCAATTGCTCCAAGCAACTCCTTTTTTCTATCCTTGGCCCATTAACAAAAAACTTGAAATCCATTGTCTCCTTCAAATGCTCTACCATTGGCTTTGGTGTGTGTAAGCTTTCTCTATAAGTGTCATCATGGTTGGCAAAGTAAATGCATTGTGGCGAGATAATTTTTTTGAAAACGTGCTAAACATTTGATCAATGTGGTCATGAGTGTGACCCACAAGTAGGAAATTCACTTTCACTTTCTTAAACACCCCTAAGGAAACCAACATGCTTAGTATCCAAGAACTATTTGATTCTTATTCTCTCTTGCAGTGTTATCTAGCTGCAAATATAATATGCTTGGCAATGCACCTTCCCAATTAGATATCACATGATGAATGATTGTGACGGTTAGATTTGGATCATTATGGATATTTGGATATGTGAAAAAAACCCTTGGGTGAACTTGAGCATTGTATACAAGGCAAACAACTAAATGCATTGTATACAAGGCAACCAACCAAATGCATTTGCACAAGTGTGTCTTCTGTAATGTCCTTAGGTAGCCTAGCAAAGTGAGGCAAGCAAGTTTTTTTCTGGTCCATTTCATCAATAACTAGTCCAAGATAGTTTTCTGGAGATGCAAAACACTTTCCTCTATGATCCATTGCCTTCCTTCTTTCATTTGCTTGCTCTTCCCTGTGAATTCTCAAAGCATCACTCGACTATCCTTAGCTCATCTGGATCACTTGTGCAACCTTTCTTCTTGTTTTTAGCTTTGCACACACAGTGCACACACTCATTTGAACTTTTCATGGGATAGTCACATTGGCAAAGGAGGTTTTCCAAAGCCTGGTAAAATAAGAGTAGCTTGTATATTGCTCTTGTTTAGTTGTCATAGAATCTCTATACAATGAGAATACCTCTGACCTTGTAAAATTGTCAGATAAGTTAAACCTTCCTGTTGTCGGCATACATTCTGCATGATACTTAAAATAACAATGAAGCCATGTTAAAGCATTTTGCCCCGTTGGACCCATGGATAATAAAGGATCTAACGGCTTAGGTCTGCCCCTTTTTTTGGTCCTACACTTCACCCTCTCTCAAGCCGTATATTTCCAAGACTCAAAACAACCTTAAAGGCTGTCCTACATACCAAATCAGAGCCAAGGCTATATTCAAATTTTCCATGCAAACAAGGTATTAGCAGACCACTAAGAAGTGCATCTTGCTCTCCACTGCTCATGTCAAAATACCGTGTTTGTAATGCCTTTAACTTTTGCAATCCAAACTTTGCTAGACATTCTTGCTTGCAACATTCTGTTTTAACTGCATCCCTTAATTGTCTATCTGCACACAAGAATGCTTTTCGCTTCAACCCATGGTGGGTCTTACCTTGATACATTGGAGATGATGTCAACTGCTCAATGGTATCCAAGGCATCATGTTCATCACTACCATCATTTGTTGCTTGTTGTGGTGTGGATGTTTTACTTGGAGAAGCAAAGTAAGGACTCCTTCTTGTGCTCATACCTTCGTATGATGTAAAAGATAAGCCTGGCGATTGCCCATGGCTTGGAGTTTCCACTTCTCTATCTCTATTTTCTGTTTATTTAACCCTAGGAGACAAGGAAAAGGATGGGAATGAGAGACCCTTTGAATGTGATGTGGTGGTAGGGGATGAGCTTCCACCCACTTCTCTATCTCTATTTTCAGTTTTTTTTAACCCTAGGAGGAGACAAGGAAAAGGATGAGAATGAGAGACCCTTTGAATGTGATGTGGTGGTAGGGGATGAGCTTCCACCCACTTGTGTAGGGGAAATGACCAACGGAAGGTCTCTCCTCATGTATTTCTCCTTGTAACAAATGAGAAATGAGAACCTAATAGCCCATGTGGTCATCATATAGAAAGTCATTAAACTTAATACATAATTAAGGTGGGACTTGATTAAGAAACCCTAGAATTAAAACACTAAATAACTACTATTTTTGGAACTATGAGGCTACATAAGAAGTTGAGAGGCTCATTTGGTCACCTCGCAGTGTGTGAGAGAGAGAGATATAAAGAAAGAGAGAGAGCACTATTCGGGCACACAAGAAGCAAAGCAACAAGGAGAGCAAATCGCACTTTCAAGTCCAACCATGGCAAGGTACACAAAATCTCGATCCTTAGAAAGATTTCATAAAGATTTCATTTTCTTCTTATTACTTAAAAGCTTTATTTGTGGTAACATAACATTATTAATATTTGTTTGAACCTATAGGATGTTTTAACTTAGATGTTAGAAAAACTATTATAGAATGTACTTATATCTACCGCGATGAACAAAATTTTAATAACAACAACTAGTTTGAAATAAATCTTAAAAGATAAATAAAGTTTCTAAAGTATTTTTCTTAAAAGAAAGTTCCCACAAAGAATGGACATAGTTTTAGTGTTTTTTATATATTAGGAGAGTAGCACACAATTTTTAAAAATTGTTTGTGTACACAAAGTTGATACATTGCATCAACTTTGGCATAGAATCTTGATGCTGTGCATCGAGTTGATACACACAACATTAATGTTGACTTTGTTTGTGTATGCAAAGTTGATGCAATGTATCAACTTTTAAAAAAATTATTTATGTATAAAAGTTAATGCATTGCATCAGTTGATGTTTTGTATCAAGTTTTTGTATAAACAGTTGATGTTTTGTATCAAGTTGATGCACAACATCAAGGTGGCTTGGCAAAGTTGATGCAATGTATCAACTTTAAGAAGATGTACAACATCAAGGTGGCTTCGCAAACTTGATGCAATATCAACTTTAAGAAGATGCATAACATTAAGGTGACCTGACAAAGTTGATGCAATGCATCAATTTTAAGAAGTTTTGTTTATTAATGCAAAGTTAATGCATTTCATCAACTTTGTTAAGAAAACAATGTACGCAAAGTTGATGCATTGTATCAAATTTTCCACGGAAACTTGATGTTTTGTATTGAGTTGATACATGATATCAAGTTTATGTAGCAAAGTTGTAAGATCCCTGTTCCCACCGAGCAATGGATTCGGGGTACTGACAGCGGAAGTAGCGCTTCTCGCGCGGGACAGGGGTCCCACACTCGGGGCCTCGCCCACGGATATCCGGATAAGAGACTAATCCGTCGGTTGTTCCAAAACCGAACCCGAAAAAAAACTTCCTTAACCGGAAAGCACGGGCGATTCCACCAGGATAACTTTTTACTCTAACGTAGTCAAGATCATTTCTGATCGAGATGATCCGATTACATCTATAAGATACTTAGTCAGTTCAAGGAAGAAACTTGCACTTGGATCATTGGGATCAACGCTTTTTTCCCCATTCAAGAGGCACAGCCGTTGATTCCTATCCATAGAACAGTTACTGTCCGGGATTGATTTTTTTTTTCTATCGTAAAAACAAAAGTTTGAGTCTCGATTTACGGATCCATCAGTCCAGCCTAACCCCATCCGATCCCATGGGTTAGCCAACCGCCCAACCACTGTAGTGATGGGATCCAATTAAAAATTTGGTTAGGTTTTGTCCCGGGTACCAAGGAAAAGAGTTCCAAGGCCCCCTAGCCGGATGTTCATGCAAAATAAAACTAGTCACACCACTCACACACCCAATATGAAATTGCCCTTTTTCAACCAGATTCAACCAGTTTAAAACAATCCTTTAATAAAACCATAGTATCATTGATCACCATCTTCCAATTTATCCAATTGATTCTTAATTTCCCATCATTCCTTCATCAGAGTATTTATGGCATCATTGGCAACTAGAACGCTCAGGAGCCGTTTCGATAGTTCCTAGCCCATAATACTTGGCAATATAATCACTTAACAAGATGGACTCTCGTTGAAGATCAGCAAGATCAACCAACAGATCCATATAAGGAGCCATGGACTCATCCATTGAAGACCAGCAAGGTCAATCAACCAGATCCATGCTCGATTTCAGAAAACAACTCCAACTCTGTTCCAATATCTTCCTCGACGCACGCGTGGGTATCCTAGGCAACCCAGAGCCCGAGCACCGTATGGTCAGATCCTTCGCAGGTAACCTAGCGCTTCACGCATAGGCCGCTTCCTTGGCCCCTCATCCACCGTACCGGAAGCTCACCATTTTAATCGCACCGAGGTTGGTCAAGACCTCGGCCGACCTTGCTACGCGAGACGTCCTTCATTGACTCCCCGTCAGCAGTTGCAACTTTCTCATCACGACCTTAATCACAAGACGGTCAAAATGCTCTCCCCAGCATTCTTGACATAAAACAATCATTTACAGACAGCATTTACAAACAGCATTTACAAACAGTTTACAATACAATTTCTATTTTAACTTTCATTTTGCCACATTATCCCTCCTCAATCTACATTACTTATTCCATATTCCATTTATATGTATACTCATCCCATCACATCATTTCCATCTCATCACTTCAGATTCCCTCACATCACAATCGTATATTCACATCCATACATCCACAACTATATGCGTACATTCACATCTACATGCATACATCTACATCCCTATGCATACATTCACATCCACATTCACATTCACCTCCATACACCTACATCTACATGCATACATCCACTCCACATTCACATCCACATCTATACATCTACATCTACATGCATACATCCACCTCTACATCCACATCTACGTCTATACACCTACATCTACATGCATATATCCACCTCTACATCCACATCTACGTCTATACACCTACATCTACATGCATACATCCACCTCTACATCCACATCTACGTCTATACACCTACATCTACATGCATACATCCCCATCCACATCCACCTCTATATCTATACATCTACATCTACATGTATACATATACATCTCCATTAACAACTACATCTACATGCATACATCCATATCTCCATTCCCATCTACATCTATACATCTACATCTACATGCATCCATCCACCTCCACATCCACATCTACATCTATACATCTACATCTACATGCAACATCCACATCTCCATGCATAATAAAATTCTTTTAATTAATCTAGGATGATAGTTCCTAGAATATAGTAGGAATTCCTCTTTTTATACTTTGAATGAATTTATTTTATGCGTAATTTCTATAAAAATTTTGCCATAGCTCCGCTACTATGACTGATAAATCTCAAAAATTTTTTTTAAAGGGATAAAGCTCATTATTAAAGAAATAATTAGAATGGTCCCTAATTGGATCATCAATCCATAATGGTCTCTAATTGGATCATTAAGAAAACAATTAGAATGGTCTCTAATTGGATCATCAATCCACAATGGTCTCTAATTGGATCATTAAGAAAACAATTAGAATGGTCTCTAATTGGATCATCAATCCATAATGGTCTCTAATTGGATCATTAAGAAAACAATTAGAATGGTCTTTAATTGGGTCATCAATCCATAATGGATTGAATCATCAATGTGCATAAACTAAAAGCATAGCAAAAAGCCATTAATTTGGCCTCAAGCATAGCTTAATCTTGGATTAAGGAAAAGCTTTATGAAAAGCTTCATTTGGATTGAGAATGGGTCGTGAGTATGACCATTTCTTGAGTGAGAGAGAGAAATTATAAAAACCATTAGAATTTAAATATAAGTGGAAATTAACTTCTATAGCATTTATTAAATTATGTAACTCTTCACTACTATTCACCAATTAACTTCAATAGCATTTAAAAAAAAACCATACCAATTAAACTTCTCAAGCTTGAGAGGGGTTGAGAAGAGAGAATCATTGAGAAATCATAGAAAAGATCAACATTCAATATACTTACCTTATGATTTGCTTGATTCTTTATTCACGGTAGAGGCCCCCAACCAATCAATTGGTTTAGTATGTTGATGGAGCCACCAATGGGGATTGAAGAAAGAGGGAAGTATCAAAAACTAGTGAAATATTAAAGAATTCACAGTTCTTGGCTTAGGTAGAGTAGAGTAACAAGGCATAAGACACTATATATTTTAGCTTAGGTGGAGTAGAGTAACAAAGCATAAGACTCTATCTAATTTGGCTTAGGTGGAGTAGAGTAACAAGCATAAGAGACTATATTTTGGCTTAGGTGGAGTAGAGTAACAATGCATAAGACATTATATTTTTTTCAACAAGGGGAGGCTTCTATTTATAGGAAAATTTGAGCTCCTAACCAAACAAACTGATTCTAGAATTTTCCAAGTCAGTTTGGTTGAATTTGGACTAGATTTGGACCTAGTTTGGTTACTTTTTGATTCGGTTTGGTTCCATTTTGATTTGGTTTGGTTCAAGAGAGATGAGAGATAAAAATATCACATTATTTTTGAGTTTAAAACTCATTCAAGCATGTGAAATATGCACCTCCTTTAAAGAATTCCCCTTCCTTACATATGTGTCAAAATTTTATTGCTCATAGTTTTTTACTAATAAACCTTGTACATTTTCAACTCTTCATCTTATGTGAAATGTGCACCTCCTTTAAAGAACTCCTCTTCCTTACATATGTGTCATAGTTTTTTTTACTAATAAACCTTGTACATTTTCAACTCTTCATCTTATGTGAAATATGCACCTCCTTTAAAGAACTCCCCTTCCTTACATATGTGTTTATTTACTAATAAACCTTGTACATTTTCAACTCTTCATCTTATGTGAAATATGCACCTCCTTTAAAGAACTCCCCTTCCTTACATATGTGTTTATTTACTAATAAACCTTGTACATTTTCAACTCTTCATCTTATGTGAAATATGCACCTCCTTTAAAGAACTCCCCTTCCTTACATATGTGTTTATTTACTAATAAACCTTGTACATTTTCAACTCTTCATCTTATGTGAGCATTTACTCAATTTTTGGGTATCTTCTTTTACAAATTGGATTTATCTCCTCCCTACACATGGATTGATGCTATTGGCCCATAGGAACCTTAATTGGACCATAGTCTAAAGATTTATGAAAATCTAGACCCTTAGGCTAAGGTTCTTTATACCTATTTCCAATTAATTCCAATTGCACATTGGAAAATTCTTTTTAAATTTCTGTTTCAGGGGAGCTCATCTGAATTATAAGAGATATTTTTCTATCCAGAATTATTCAGAATCTGAATATTCTCTCTCTAGAATATTTTCTCTCTCTAGGTTAAAACAGTCACAAACAAGATCTCTTATATTTCAGAAAAGGAATTGATTACAGGAGAATATACTAGACATCAAAAAGGGGTTGGGGGAGGAATCTTACAAAAGTTGATGCAGTGTATCAACTTTAAGAAATTTTGTTTGTGTGTACAAAGATGTTGCATTCCATCAACTTTGGCACACAAACTTGATTTTGTGCATCAACGTGATGCACAACATCTAGTTTGGGTGGCAAAGTTAATGCAATGCATCAATTTTGCATACACAAACGAAGTTTTTAAAAGTGGATGCATTGCATCAACTTTTTCACATAGACTTGATGCTATACATTGTGTTGATACACAACATGTAGGTGTGAAAAATTTTATGACATGCATCCACTTTTGAAAACTTTTTTGTGTATGCAAAGTTGGTGCATTGCATCAACAACAAAGTTGATGCACCGTATCAACTTTTTCACACAAACTTGATGTTATGCATCAAGTTGATGCACAACATCAAAAGTTGATGTAGTGCATCAACTTTAAAAACCATTATGTAAAGTTGTATAAACTTTTTCTCACAAACTTGATGTTATCATCGAGTTGATGAACAACATCAAGTTTCTATGGAGAAGTTGATGCAATGCAAGAACTCTTTATTTTTTAGGGAATTTATATGAGATGGTTTTTGATTAAGCTAGCATAATGTTAGTTAGGTTAAATGTATGTGCGACAAGTTATTTCTAAACCTAACCATAGAAGAGCTATATCTGGAGGCACTCTCACCTTGCGCAGTTCGGCCAACAACTTATAGGCACCCGATAGGGTGCATAGCCCCAGGGGGTGAAGGGGGGGCATGCCCCCTTCTTAGGGGGTCCGGGAGTGGCCCACTCCCTGGCCCGAAGGGCCATTATAGTAAAACCTCATTGGTTTTCTCCGCATATCTGACAATGTAATTAGTACTCATATAGTGACCACGAACCCAAAAAAGCATAGTTTCTTACATAAAGTTGATGCACTGCATCAACTTGTCCATGAAAACTCGATGTTATGCATCGAGTTTACCACAAACTCGATGCACGACATTGAGTTTGTGTGGAGAACTTGATGCGGTGCATCAACTTTGCTTACATAAGCAGGCTAAAAATAGTGAGCATGATATAATAATTCAAAAGTCTTTTTTTTAAAACTAGTAAAATCGCCCTAAAAGCACTTCAGCCTAAAAAAACCATCGCTTTCTCCTTGGGCACTTTATTGCTTGTGCATATCTTCTTGCTATCCCTTTTTCGGCGGGCAATATCTTTGCTTGATTTCATGCTACGCCACTTCTCTACATTTTCTATACCACACTGTGACTACTACTGAAATTTGTTGTCACAAAGATGGTGGACAAAAGAGAAGGCGACCTTCATCTAAGGTGAGATCTTCTTCTCCATTCAAACTTTTTCAGTTTTTCTTTTATTTGATTCCATTATAATGCATCCAATTCCCCATGAACTCGATGCAGTGCATCGAGTTTGCATGTAAACTGAAGGTTGAGAACAATCTACACTCAATCTTCCCTAAAAGGACCGTGCATCTCGACAATTATTCTTATTCCTTCTCCTCTACCCTCAATGATCTGGCAACCATATCGATGTGCCGCATCAAAATCTAGGCCCACAAGTTCATCCCTTCTCATCTCTCCCTTTGGTTTTCCATACCACTTTGCAACAATGTAAGTCCTCTTTCAATGTTCTCCTGCTTGTTGCCTTTTTTCTACAAAAATTAGTTTTGATTTCATTTTCTTGTAGAAGCTTGTTTTGCTCTATTTCCTGCATATTTTTGTTTTTGATCTGCTTGTGATAGCCTTGTTGTTGCTCACTTTAATGGTTAGCTCCACCTTATTGATTTTTTTTTGGATTTGATTGATTGAACCAACTAATAATTATTTTGCTAAATCTATTTCTTTTTATCTATAAAGTAGGGATGAGGAGATGAAGAAGTCCTCTAAGAGGCCTGCCATTGAGGCTCCAGAATTTGATTCACCTCCTCAAATACAAGCTGCAAAGAAGCCCAAGCTGCTACTTTACTTGGGAAAAGATCCTTCTTCCAACAAGTGGAGGCTTCACAACAACATGAGAAGAGAGATGGTGTTGCAGGTGTCAACAAGCATACCAACACAATGTTGGATGCTATTGCAGAGAAAGAAGTACAAACTCAAACTTGACCAGGTTTAGAGACCATTGCCACTTTTCCTCCCTGGGGTGTTGCGACGACTACTGAAGCCTTCACTCAAAAAAGATTTATAGCTTCATCACCATCCTCTGTTGATGAAGATGAAGAAGAGAATCAGAAGGAGGATGATCCTATGTCTGTTGCAGTGAGAGCTAGGACAAAGACAACAACTTATGTACCCTGAGGAAGAACTCATGGTTTTATAAATGCACCAAAAGATAGACCTCAACTCTCAGCAGGTACATCAATTAAAACTCTTGTTTATCTTCAACATGAGTGGAGTCTTTTTGGGTCGATGGTAGTCTTTTTTTCATCATTTCTAGGCACTCTGGCAAGGGTAATCTTCTCAGAGGTCAAAAGTCTTGTGGCAAAGTGTTAAAGGTGGATTATAGAGGGGAAGAGAGAGATGATGTTGTTTCTTTTATTGTTGATGATACAAACAACATTAGAGAGTTTCTAGTGAGCCAAAATAATCTTCAAGTGGGTCTTTGTGGTCCTGTGCAACTAACTTGTGCATTGGAAAAAAATGACAATTTTTTAGTGAGCTTAGGACCTTTCTTGACTCCGACTACTGCAGCCTCTAATGTTGCTATCTTAGAGGTCACCCCTCAAGAGCCTCCAAGGTCTTCTGCACTTGACTCTCATGGGAAAGGAGGGAAACATAGAGAAGTTAAAAGGACTTCTATGTCTACAAGCTCTCGAGATGAGAGGACATCTCATAAAAATATCAATTTGTCAAGCGAGGAGGATTTTGTATCTTCAAACGATAATGAGGAGCTTGACATCATCACTCCTGGTGGTGCGCTTGGCACAGGTGCACTCCCAACTCAACAAAATAAAATAAGGGAGATAATTAAACAGCAGAATCTTGTGCTCAATGGTAGGATTTTAAACTTGCCAATGGAAAAGATACTTCGACCACCTGTTGATACACCATATCTGGTAGAAGATCAATGGAGATTAGAGAACCTCACATAGTACATGTCAATAATCTTAAGAAGAAAATGAAGGTCAATCCCCATGCCACAGTGGTCCCATTTATTGTTTTGGTAGACCCCGAAGATTGTCCCAATAAAAATAGCTTTAAAATGGCAGAATGTCAGAATTATAACTATTATATCATTGGGGGCTCACACTCTGCTGAAGCTGGGAGGGAACTATTAAAGGAAAATCCAAATAGTCCTTACTATAGCACTGTAGATTGCAAAATCTATGTTGCTCTCATAGTTGAAGAGGCAAAACTTCTTGCATGGGATCATAATAATGATAATGACTACCGTGCAAAGATGTCCTAGATTGAGAAAATCAGATTTTTTCACTACATGAGTTTGAGGAATATGTGGCACGACACCAAAAGGTTGATGGAATATTACGAAGACAGTGTCTTTTGGAGGTTGGAATTCTTGTGGAGAAAGAGGAGCTCTCTTATGGACTCAGAAAGTATGATCCTGTATTTCAGCTTACTTTTCGTACAGGACAGATTTGGGATCTTCAAAATAGAATCTTTTCAATGTGGGAGAATAAAGCTTTGAAAGGGCAAAAGACCTCTAAAGGGTTAAATGAATCTAGTGGCTTGGCTAAAAGTTGTGGTAAGAAGGTGGACACATCAATTGAAGACCTTGCACAAGATATGAAGCTTAATCCACGACGAGCACTTCAAGGAGTGAAGGATCAAACACTGCTAGTTTTTGTCTTATCGCGTGTCATTTCGAAGGAGCTATCACTTGATGAAATGTCTTTGGAGCTACAAAAGTAAGTAAAGTTTTTAGTTATTCATTTTTTATCTTCTTGATGTAAATGAAGTATTTATATTGTCTTTACATGTGTCTTACAGCCATAAAGTTTATATTAAGATGCAAGAGGTCATGATAAAGAAATTAAATTGTACCACTTGGGACGACGTACGTGCAGAGTATTTGAAAGATTTTTTCTTGTCCTTCAGAGATTGGATAATATTCTTTTGTTTTTGCATTAAAGATTCAAATGTGATGGTATGCTAGTATTGTTGTTAAGTCTTAAGAAACCAACCACTAAATATTATATTCTTGTATATTAACTTTCTACTAACAATAGAAGCCTCCAACTAAAAAAGGCAAAAATTCACTCTTTCAAGAAGAATCAGAGTGTCCACAAAACTTTCTTGTGCACCTTGAAAGAGCTTGTCATTGAAGAGAAAGCAAGACGCTTTCAATGAAATGCTGCTCCAACTGAAGGAGATGAACTAGAAGAGTTTTTTTTTCCTGGACAAGAAAGTAAAGCAGCATCCTATAAAGTGATTTGTGGGGATGTAAATAATCTTCAGAGTATCATTCCAAAGAAAGATTACAGTCTTGTTATTGCTGATATCCCATATGGTTTTAATATGAGTGGTTCTATGCATGATGAGAGAGCATATACCTATCAAGAAATTCAAAATATGTTACAAAATTTTAAAGTAGTAACTACATCGAATATGTGTAGATTTGTGATCTTTCATAGCACTAGCCAAGCTGCATCAGTAACTGCAGCTCTGAGAGAGAAAAGAAGCACATGGTCTGGAGCCTCTTGTTTGTTGGTATGGTTTCAAGAACTTATGTTTTTAGTTTCTTTTCATTATTATTCAAACACTTTAAATTTATGTTTCACTAAATTTGATTGTAGGGTCAAAATAAATATAGATCATGTTCTTGGTTTTCGTTTCAAAAGTTCCTTTGAAATGATCACAGTTGGCTATTGGGATGACATTGAGCAAAGACGTATTAAAGCACATGTCAATGAGTCTGGATGCTCCAATGTGCTTTCTTTTCCCATAGTAACTAGAAAACTAAGGCATGTGACCGAGTCCAAAGCCTTGGTGAATCCCTACCAGAAGCCTCAACATTTGATTAATCGTTTGATCGACCTATTTTCTACGCCAAATGATTGGATACTTGACTTATTTTCTGTAACTGGTATACACTTATTTTTGCTTTAAAAAATCATATTTAAATATATAATTTCTTATTATTGATTGTATGTTAGTTCTTATATTCATTTTTTTAAATCTGCAGGTATAAGTGTGACATGTGCAGTTAAGAGAAAGAGAAACTACATTGCAATTGAAAACCAAGCAGCCTTTATTACTATGCATGTAAAGGGTGCTATGGAACTGCCAGATGAAGATCAGAGGTGGGAGCAGTCTCCATTGACGTTAATGAGAAGTTCCAGCCACCATCAAAAGAACCTATGCCTCCCCACTTTGATGAGCCTGGGGAATTAGCATCTCTAAATAGAAAATAAAAATCTTGCTTTGATGCTCCCTGGTCCCCAAGGAGAAGAAAATGATCACCAATCCAATAAAGAAGCAGAGGAATATCCAGATCAAGTCCTAGATGTTTAGATTTTTGAGTCTACTACTTTACATAATTTAGTTTATCAGGAGTCTCCTACTTTACATGCTTTAGTTTATTGCTCTAGAAACCTTCAAGAAGAACTTTTATTTCATATTATTTGTATTGGCTTTGCTATTTGGGTTTAGAAATACATTCAAGCCTGATTGTAGGGTTTTTTATAAACTATAGAGATTATGATGTTATCTATTCTAATCTTTTTTTATCACTTGTCAAATAATGTGTATATTTATGTATAGTGGTAAACTTTGTTCTAAGAAAGTTCATTAAAAAAGGTCTATTTCATTCATGAAATTTATAAAATAATTTTTAATTTAAATTTTTTTGGTATTTCTTTAAGTTGTGGGGACTTCTTCTATCCCATTTAAAAGTCAAGTTGTGGGGACTTCTTCTATCCCATTTAAAAGTCAAGTTGTTTTTATGTCAAGCATTATTAGTTTGACTCCTTAGACATACCCGCTCATAGCTCCATAGCCATGGTGGTGTAATCGAATAACCTGCAAGACACACTCACACACTTGCTCTCTCACACACACTAGCAAGAGGATAAGAGAACAAAAAGCACACAAGAGCTCTAATATTGCACAAGGGAAGTGTGTGTTCTCATTACTTACATTGTTATTTATAAAAAACTTATAAGTGGTTGGGCACCCAAACTTGGGTGGCCATTGTGTAAAAATGAGAACTATGTGTCTCTACACCTACTAGTGTACACGTGTATGTGATGTTGGCATTACACTTAGTTTGGACATCCCTTGTTTACATTGTGATGCACTCATTTGAGCAAGAAAAATGTTACATAAAGTGCTAAAAAACCCGCTCGGGCAGTTCAAAAATTATAAGTGACCCTTTTGAAATAACTTGATGAATGACAACCACTTGCTTTACTTAGACGGTCTTTGAAAAACATGTTGGTGGGCTTGCCTAAGCCAACCGAACTGCCATTGAAAATGCGGTTAACAGCAATCTTGCAATTCGAGTGACAACTAGCTTTCATGGAGGGAAAATACATTGGTCGTGGACCTAATCTTCAAATTCTAATAGATAGAACTTTGTTATGATGCAGTGATCAATGGGAACTCCAATGTTTATAGACATGATAAAATTCAAGGGGGAGAAGAAGACTATTCGAGCAAAGAGACCTCTTCACCAAGGAGAAGAGGAAAATGCTGCTAATTGTAGTCATAGACCAGAATTTATCTCTATGAGACAGTAGACCGGGTGGACTTTGTAAAGGCAAAAGATGCAACAATAGACTTGGAGCATGATACAGACAAACAACTAGTAGAAACGAAAAAAGAAATTCATGATGCAAAGTGGGCCATTAGGAGATTTCCAAGGACAAGCAGGGTAAAGTGCCTTCATTGGGTAAAAGTTCATAAATATGATGTGCAGTTGCGAGGTGGGGATGTCACTCCTTATTTTTCAAGTGTCTATGAGTGTCACAATGGACAAAAGATAAGATGTGCTATTTCTACAATACTAATGTGAGACATACATGGAAGATTCAAACACTAGTTTTACATCCACCCCCTAGTGTTCCTGATAATGGTCCATTGTAAAGGGCACCTCCTTGAAAATTGGGGAAGTAAAAAAGCTTATTCGTGCACATTTTAATATTGGTATTTCACTTGAGGATCTCCCAACATCCACAACTTCACATGGTGCCATTGACCTTCTTAGGGAAAAAAGCCATAAGTTTTCCTATAGGAAGAGGTATAAGGCTAATGCTGCATTTGAACAAATTTAGCAAGCATTGTGGACATGAAAGCACAGATTGTTGGCATAGTCATAGACAAGGCTGGTGTGAAAGAAATGTCCTATGTGAAAGCAAAGGATGCTGATGAGAAGGGGATGCCACCATTTGAAGTGATAATACAGAAGCAACCCTCCTGTTCATGTGGTGCATTTATGAAAAAGGTAAACAACAAGAAGACATATCTTGCTTGCAAGCATATATATTTTGTGTTTTTGATGGTGCTTGGGAAAGATGTGAATAATAGTATGCACATCCATCAAGCAAAAATAACTCAACATGTTTTGAAGGACATGCTCACAAAAGCTGTAAGGAGCTACCCTTCCACTTCACATTAGGCCAGAGTTTCTTTGCCTCCTTTTATGTTGTACTCCTTTTTGGTAGACAAGGAATACCTAGTATAGCACCATTTTTTGATGGTAGAAATACCAATATAGGCATCTCCATGTGGTAGAAAATTTAACTTTTTGAAGTTATCATGAAATGCCATGTGTCTTAGATTTTCCTAAAAACTAGCACCATAATATTACTTTTTCTTGCCTCAGTATTACCACTAGTATATTTTTTATGTAGTATTATTTGTAGATTTCTTGTCAATTCATGATCAACTTGTTATTTGATGTTAGTAAATATAGGTAGTTTAGTATTCCTTTATGATTAATTACTACATTTGTACATATCCATATATCCTTTGGCCTCCCTTTGGCTCACTCACGTATAATTGGTAAGTTATCAATAACCCAATCTACTTGCTAACTCGTGCTCGTTCCACAGACGCAACCAAGCAAAAGATGTACTCAATTTTTAATAATATCAATAAAAGGATAAGAGGGGAGTTAGTTGAGGAGGTTATGCACGACTCCTTTATGTGCATGCTTCTTCTTCTTCTTTCCCTCTCTTGGTTTGCACAACTGTTGGTCTCCTTTCTTTGTGTTTCTTGTTCTTGCATTATGGAAGAAGAAGGAGATAGTGAGGATGTTGAGGATGATGACATCTCTTGTATGCCAAGTTCTTTGTGAGTGTGTGGGTCGTTTTTCTTGGTAGGAGAGTATAACTTGTAGGTTTCATGGTGAGGGGCTAATCCCCAAGCATAGACTTTGCTACTTTGGTACCCTGGTTTTGTGTCATTTATGAGAGATGGGTGAGAGCTATTCATTTTGGTTCCGTTTGCCGGGATATGGCTAGCCATGGAACCTATGAAGAAAGAGGTGGTTTCAAATCTATTAAGAAGAAGGCTAGTCTCAAAGCTTACAAGGAGTTGACTTCTTGAGCAGTGTGCAGAAAATGGAAGAGTCCATGTGGAGGTTGTCAAAGAGCGAATCGGTTGTACCAATAGTAGAGATGAAGAAGCATGCAATTCTTTGCTATCAGCCAGAAAAGTAGAGAGAGAAATAGAAGCAGGAAGATCTGAATCAGTAAACAAAAATAAATAAATGAGTAATTGGCGATCCTGTGTGCAGATGATGGTGGCAGATATTTTATGGAGAGATCTTCTGTGCAACATGAACCAGGTGATGAATTGATTTTAAGGAAAGAAGAGAAAAAACAGCGCCTCAGCCTTGCAAAGAAGAAGATGATGATTGATGCCTGTGTAGGGAACCCAAAAAGAAAGAAAGAAAGGATACGATGAAGATTATGGCGATGGAGAACCTGCAAAGCAGCTTGCGCGATCACTGTGTGTAGTTCATGACGCCTGCATATAGCCACACGCGTCGTGCGCTATTATTATTTTTGCAATAGCCACATGCCGCCGATTGACAGTTTGCAAAAGCTAAGGTTTTAATAACATTGATTTTATTAAAGCTAAAGTGTAAACGGACTTCTGTACGACAGCAGACTCACATGTAGATCCATTCGAAGGTCAACCTTCCTTTGCACACATGGGCCCCCTAGTTTCCATACTTTTCTCATTCCTCTACATGTTCTCTTTTCCAAGGATTCCAAACCCTACCACACCAGGACTCAGTTTTATATGTTTTGTATAATAAAACCCTTACCCTTCCAAAATCTAAAACCAGACATGTATTCATGTCCCAAGTGTGTGCAAAGATCTTATGCGAGGGTATTCTTTCATGAAAGTTTTATATGTTTTGTATAATAAAACCATTACCCTTCCAAAATCTAAAACCAGACATGTATTCATGTCCCAAGTGTGTGCAAAGATCTTATGCGAGGGTATTCTTTCATGAAACATCTTATCATGGGTATTTCCATGGTTTGATGAGCACTTCATTGATGGTGATTTTCATTACTTATCTGCCAAATTTGTGGTCATTTCTTGCAAGGATTTGGGGAGGTTCTTTGGTCTACTTCGACACATTTGTAGCATTTTGGCTATTAAAAACACTTTTTTGATAAGATTTATTATAAAAATCCAATGTGAATTGGCATGGAAAATATAGCGGGTTCGCATAAAATTTAAAAGCCATGACCAAAAATTGTTTGTGTGTGAGTTTTCAACTTTTGGAAATTTGGAGGATATTTTTTAATTTCTTTAGTTGCAAAAAATGAATGGTCTTTGGACCTTAGGCAAAAGATGTACTCAATTTTTAAGAATATCAAGAAAAGGAAAAGAGGGTAGTTGGTTGAGGAGGTTATGCACGACTCCTTTATGTGCATGCGTCTTCTTGTTTTTTCTCTCTCTTGGTTGGCACAACTCTTACTCTCCTTTCTTTGTGTTTCTTGTTCTTGCATTATGGAAAAAGAAGGAGATAGTGAGGTTGCTGATGAGGATGATGACATCTCTTGTGTGCCAAGTTCTTTATGAGTGTGTGGACTGTTTTTCTTGGTAAGAGATCATAATTTGCAAGTTTCATGGTGAGGGGCTAAGCCCTAAGCATAGACTTTGTTGCCTTGGTACCCTGGTTTTGTGACATTTGTGAGAGAGCTGTTCATTTTGGTTCCATTTCCAGGACAAGGCTAAGCCCTAAGCATAATTTGCAAGTTTTATGGTGTGAGGAGCTAAGCCCTAATGATAGAATTTGTTGCCTTGGTACCCTGGTTTTGTGTCATTTGTGAGAGATGGGTGAGAGCTGTTTATTTTGGTTCGGTTGTTACCAAGACAAGGCTAGCCATGGAACGTGTGAAGAAAGAGGTGGTTTCAAATCTATTAAGAAGAAGGCTTGTATCAAAGCTTGCAAGAAGGAGTTGACATCTTGAGTAGTGTGCAGAAAAGATGGAAGAGCCCATGGAGGTTGTCAAAGAGCAGATCAATTGTACCAATAGTAGAGATGAAGAAGCATGCAATTATTTTCTATCCATGTCCTAGCCAGAATAGTAGAGAGAGAAATAGAAGTAGGCAGATCTAAATCAATAAATAAACAAAAAGAAAAAAAATGTGTTGGGGGTTTGTTGCTACAAAGAGAATAAGGAAAAGATGAAGAAAATGGCCACTATGAAGAAAGGGAAGCCTAATCTACGTGAGAAGGTCATGATTGCCGTGATTATCCGCCGCTAACGCAAGCCAAAATAGAAAGAGAAGAAAAGATTTTATTTTCAGAAAGGGATGCTATTGCCAAATGGTTGAGAGGCACATCCCTGCATGCTGGAAATTACCGCACTGAGGATGGTGATCCTGTGTGGTGGATGATGGTGGCCTACTACTCGTGTTATGAATGGTGGTGATGGCGGATCTTTTATGGATAGAGCTTCAGTGCAACATGAACCGGGCAACAACGTGATTTCAAGGAAAGAAGGGAAAAAACAGCAGTCGCCTCAACCTTGCAAAGAAGAAGATGATGCTAGTGCAGGGAAGAAAAGAAGGAGATGATGAAGATTATGGCACTGGCATTGGTGATAGAGAACCCATAGAGCAACTTGCACGATCACTGTGTGTAGTTCATAATGCCTACAAATAGCCACACGCGCTGTGACAGGCTGTAGCCATTATTTGCAATTCATAATGGCCACATGCCACCGATTGACAGTTTGCAGAGAAGATAAGGTTTTAATAACCTCGATTTTATTAAAGCTAAAGTGTAAATGGACTTTTGTAAGGCAATGACATGCAGATCTATTCCAAGGTGAAATTTCAACCTTCCTTTACACACATGGGGCCCTTACTTTTCTCATTCCTCTACATGTTCTCTTTTCCAAGAATTCCAAACCCTACCACACAAGGACTTAGTTTCATATGTTCTTGTATAATAAAACCCTTACTCTTCCAAAATCTAAAACCACACACATATTCATGTCTTGGAAGGAGTGCTTCATGTGCAAAGATCTTATGCGAGGGTATGCTTTCATGCAACATCTTATCATGGGGGTTTCCATGGTTTTATAAGCTTTATTGATGGTGACTTT
This sequence comes from Cibotium barometz, assembly GCF_041138505.1. NCBI lineage: Eukaryota > Viridiplantae > Streptophyta > Polypodiopsida > Cyatheales > Cibotiaceae > Cibotium > Cibotium barometz. Next base: position 23,320,067 of record NC_141092.1, read on the forward strand.
CATTACTTCTTTGCCAAATTTGTGGGCATTTCTTGCAGGTACTTGGGGAGGTGCTTTTGCCTTGCTCTTTTTAAGTCAAAGTGGGAAATCTTTTTGAAGTGTTGATATTAAAGAAGAAGTTGGAAATTGTGAGTGTGGAGTTGAAGTATGAGAAGAAGTGTGGTGTTTTTGGACAGATATCAATTGAGGTGGTGCAATGTGAAGAGAAGAGAAGTAATAAAGTGTTTGTGGTTTCTTCATTAACATGTTCGAGGTGCTTCTTCCAAGGCAAAAGATTCTTTTTCCAAGTGTTCGCGAGGACGCTTCACAATTAAGTGGAGAAGGAATGGCAACCCCTATTTTTGTGCGTTATTTCACACATTCTATTGGTCTACTTCGACACATTTGTAGCATTTTGTCTATTAAAAACATTTTTTTAATGAGCTTTATTATAAAAATCCAATGTAAATTGGCATGTCAAATATAGCGGGTCCGTATAAAATTTAAAAGCCATGACCAAAATTTTTTTGCGTGGAGTTTCCAACTTTTGGAATGTTGGAGGATACTTTTTAATTTCTTTAGTTGCAAAAAATGAAAGGTCTTTGGACCTTAGGCAAAAGATGTACTCAATTTTTAATAATATCAAGAAAAGGAAAAGAGGAAAGTTGGTTGAGGAGGTTATGCATGACTCCTTTGTGTATGATTCTTCTTCTTTCTCTCTCTTGGTTTGCACAACTCTTTCTCTCCTTTATTTGTGTTTCTTGTTCTTGCATTATGGAAGAAGAAGGAGATAGTGAGGATGTTGAGGATGATGACATCTCTTGTTTGCCAAGTTCTTCGTGTGTGTGTATGGGCTGTTTTTCTTGGTAAGAGAGCATATTTTGCAAGTTTCATGGTGAGGGGCTAAGCCCTGAGCATAGACTTTGCTGCCTTGGTACCCTGATTTTGTCATCCAGACTATGCTCATTCCATTTTGCCATCAGAACTATTGGATGCATGTTTAGAGTAATGTGAGATTTTACTCTCTAACATGGGCTTTCATGGTGGACATGTGCAACTTAAAAAGGATGACAGTTCAAGGGTGAACCATGTATTGTGCTTGAGGATCCCAATTGGGATCCCATACTTCCTACTATAAAGCTAGAGAGAGTTCACATTTATACTTTGCATGTAGAAATTAGAATACTGGATAAGATATTAAAGCTTCATCTTGACTATGCTCATTCCATTTTGCCATTAGAGCTATCGGATGCATGTTTAGAGTAATGTGAGATTTTACTCTCTAACATGGGCTTTCATGGTGGGACATGTGCAACTTAAAAAGGATGACGAGCACCACTAGTGATGTTGTGGCAGATGTGTCAATGGGAGGAGCCAAAGCTAGAAGGTTCTTGTCACACTATGAGAACAAACAAGTTACAACAGTATGGGAATGTTGGAAATCTCTATTCGAGCACACAACTAACCAAGCTAGTGATCTAGGGATGACAAAGCTTCATATGAGAGTTTGGATAGAGCTTGATAATTTTACAAAACTTTTACATAAGAAAATGACTCAAGGAAATTATGCAAGTCAGATTAAAACAACAATTAAGATGCTTGTGGAAACACTTGTAGCTACTTGGGGGAACAAGGACATAACCTTCTACTACCTAGTAACATTTTTTGCTTCATGTAATTTGTACATTGACTAATTAATATGATATTAAACGATTATTAATATGTTTTTTTATATGTGAAACATATTTTGTTTGCACATGGCCCATACTTTGTGAGGAACCATGGGCCTCTTGCTACATCGAGTACTCAAGGTATGGAAAAATCACACTATGTCGTACGTATCAACTATTTTCGTACAACTCGACATGGTGGCGGAAAAACAAAAACAAATGCACTATGAGAGCTTTTCAACACATTCTACTGAAGGCGAATGCAATGATACAATGATATTCTTAAAAAAAAAGTTAGCTTTTACCACACAAAAACAATCACTATTATTAACATTAATATATTATAAACACTCATCATGCTAAATAAAGCGTATCTTTATGTAGGATGGTGATTAAGAAGGAGAAAAAGCCAAGGTGATGCAAATTGTAACAAAAATTATTCTCAATACAATTAGGAAAATACTTTTTAAAAAGTCTTCTTCTTTTTTCCCTTCAACTATTTGTCTTCCTCAAAGAGACTCCCCTCCTTTTTCGGGGTTTTTTAAAGGTAGTTGTTTGCCCTCATCCTTGGATAACTGTTTAGCCTCGTCTTCTTTGGGTAGTTTGCCTCTATACCTTAATAGCTTTTAGCGTTGATAGCCTATAAAAGCATGGGTATTCACCTCAGGAATTGCCTTTGCATATGCTGCATAACACAAAAAATACCCTACCCTCGATGCCCACAACCCTAGTGCATATCCAAAAATATGTATAGCTTCTTGCTTCTCTATTAGAATAATCTTTTCTACGTTGTGCATATCTTTCCATACCCTAAGTATGATGACAAAACCTTTAAGGCCATCACTGGAATGCATGGATCATCATCTGAATATTTTGAATGGTAGGTATCCTTGAAATATAGTGGATGAGGGCCGAGTCTCTGCTAACAAAAGTTCGTTTACCTCCACCTCCACCTCGACCGAGGAATCCATCTTCCTCTACTATCTCAAGTTGTAAACAAATAAAAAAAATACATTATACCACTAAAAATCTTAAAAAAATGTTATGAATTTATTCTTATAAATTCCTTTCTGTTCTCATCATCAACCAGCTTCCTATCCTCCCATAAGTCAATTGAACCTTGTGGAGGGATCTCTCCTTCTGAGCATGGAATCTTTGCTTTCTCCCTTCCCATATTAGAGATTCCCATGCTTCAATAGCCAAAAATTCTCCTTCTGTGGGAAGAGTGTTTTCCTATTATTCAATCTTTTTTATGCACATTTCTATAGCCTTAGGTGCATTGATGAAATTGCCACTTGTTGCTTCTGTATCAAGCACTGAAAATTCATCATTGGCATTTGGATCTAAAAAATATGATGCAACTTGATATCCATCGCTATTAACCAAGACAACAGTCCTCCCTTAAATTCAAGAGCTTCGTGGATATCTGTAGGAGTACAAAACTCTTATTTTCCTTTAGTGGGAAGGATGGTAGGCATGGGAGAATGATCTCCTTCTTTGAAACCTTGATAGAAACATCCTTTTCATTTGGAACAATTAAACTTCCTTTAAAATCTACAGCATCAAAATCCCTGCTCATTATTTCTTCTTGTTCTATATCTATGACCATTTCTACAGCATGAATTTCTTCTTGATTTTCAATGTCCCCTAGAAATCCTACAGGCTAGACACTGAAACTATCAAGACTACTCTCTTCAACGTCCTCAATTCGTGATTTTGCATGCATATAGAAAACGAAAGCCACATGATGCTGAAGAAGCTTGCATTTCTTACTATGTAACATGCACTGCTCCATAGTGACTTTCACATGGTCAAGAAGTATATCATACTTTTTTTGCAACCTGGCCTTTTATGAAGATGTCTATGCCAACATACTAAAATGATCAAACCTCATACCTTCAATATGCATAGTACTATCATCATCTGTCAATGCAAATAAAGCTTGCATTTCTTTTTCATAATACTCCTTGAAGTGATCAATCACTGCACTCATGTCAAATCTTACATGCATTTCTTCTTCATAATACTCCTTGAAGTGATCAATCACTGCACTCATGTCAAATCTTACATGCATTTCTTCTTCATAATACTCCTTGAAGTGATCAATCACTAAACTCATGTCAAATCTTACATGCATTTCTTCTTCATAATACTCCTTGAAGTGATCAATCACTAAACTCATGTCAAATCTTACACTGAAGTATTTCCTATAGGACTCAAACAAATCTTGTGCACCTAAGCTACATGAAGTCAAAAAGTTTCTCTGCTTTGGTGTTTCCTCTGTCACAAGAACACCTTCATTACTTGATCCCATTTCTATGCAATAAACTTTGGATCCAACCAACATCACCTGTAAATAACCTTGAAACGGTGCAGCTTAGGGGAAACACAATAGGAGCTAAGCCTTAAGTAGCTTAGAGAAATGGTGGAAAGACGGTGCGATTAAAGCAATCCAATCGACCTGGTTCCCTCTACTTGCATCATTTTTCTACCAATGTGCAACCGGAATCTTATTCTAGGAATTGATTGTGAAAAAGTAGAGAATTAATTCAATCATAAAAACCATTGCTTGTAAGCTTCAACTAAATCAAATCAATTGAAAAATTAAACACTTAAACAAAAATAATTAGCTCCAAAAAGACCATATTGGGTGCAATCTTCCCCCCTCTTGTGCGTGGCCTCTCCCCACACAAGAGTATTTCTTTATTAGCTTTCTTTTTCACTAAAATTAGGCCATAGCCCCCAAAATACAAGATGTGCTTTTTAGAGAGCACGACACTCTTCTTTAACAAAAATAGAGTGTCAAATTGGGACTAGGGTAAAGCCATAGGCTTTAATAAATTCCACATAAATAAATGTATCTTTCCTAAAGTTCAAAATGGAAAAATCATTTGATAAGGTTACAAGCTACTATGCTTGCCAAAAATGAAATGTGATGAACCAAGACATTTCTTCCAAAGTAAACTCTTCAATTCCCATAGTCTTCATCACCTGAAAATATAAGCCCAATTAATTATTAAATTAATCCCACAAATATTAAACAGGCACAAATCATCACCAACTCATGACTACCAGGCGTAAGTACCCCAGGAATCACCCTGCCATACAAACCTAACTGAAATAATCATAGGTGGCCTCAAACATACATCATATACCACACGTATTAATATTTATAGTGGTGTCACCCACGATATTAACCTAGCCGGCATGACGCAAGAGTAATCTAGGCGTCCCCAAATTACTCAAGAGGGGATAAATAATATTTTTCTAGAGGACTTAAAATATATTCTCATGATATCCCTCTTGCTTGAGTTTGCAATTGTCCTCAATTGCGGATTTGCTGGGTTTGAAAAGAATGAAGAATTTCAGGGTAAACTCGAAAAAATTTCTCAGGCATCCATTTAGCATCTTCTTGTGGATGATTCTTGAAAGTCAAAAGATACTTGAAGTATTGATTACCTGTCCTTGTTGTTGTTATCTCTTGGTCAATGATTGCATCAGGAACTAATACTTCTTCCTCTCCTTCAATAAGAGGTGGTTCCTCATATGTTGGGTGAGTAGGAAGTGTTCCTCGAAAAGGTTTCAAGAGATGGATATGAAAAGAATTGTGGATATTCCAATTAGATGGAAGCTCTAGTCTATAGGCCACATCATTAATCTTTTGAAGGATTTTAAATGGCCCATAATATCTAGGCGCTAGCTTCACTGCAGGGAATTTTTCCACACTCTTTAATCGACGCTTTTCAATTCTCAAAAGTACATAATCACCTTCTTGAAATGAAAAATCTTTGCGCTTCCTATTTGCTTGAGATGTATACTTCTCTTGAGCTCTTGTAATACAATCACGCACTTCAGATAGAATGCGATCAAAGTCTCTAACATATTGGTCGGCAGCTTCAATCTTATGAGAGAGTCTAGTAGCCGGAATAGGCAATGCTCTTCCATAGATAATCTCAAATGGTGCTCAACCAGTAGCAGTATGAGGAGTATTATTATAAGCAAATTGGAGTAGGTGTATGTACTTATCCCATGCACTAGGTTGCTGGGAAACATAGGCTCTAAGCATATCTAAGATAGTGCTATTTGTAACTTCGATTTGTCCATTCGATTCCGGATGGAAAGCCGTGGAAAAATCTAACTTAGTGCCTAAGTTTGAGAAAAGAGCAACCCAAAAGTGACTACAAAATTTAGAATCTCTATCAGAAACTATCACTTTGGGTAGACCATGATGAACAAAAATTTGCTTAACAAATATGTTCGCGGCTTGCTGAGAAGTTAGTGTCTTTTTACATGGAATGAAATAGGCTTGTTTACTAAATCTGTCCACTATTGTCCAAATCATGTCATGGTGACTGGAAGTAGTAGGGAAGCCAGTAATGAAATCCATAGACACTTGTTCCCATGGTCTATCAGGAATAGGTAGAGGCATAAGCAATCCTAAAGCTTTGCCTTTGTAGCTTTTGATTGTTTGACAAATGTTACATTCAGCTACGAATTTAGCTACATCATTCTTCAAATGAGGCCAATAGAATTCTCGAGAAACTAGTTGAAGTGTTGCGAAAACTCCTCTATGTCCCACAAATGGTGGTTGGTGCATCTCTTCCAAGACAAGCTGTCTGTAAAGTTGAGTAACACACAATCTCTTCTCAAAGAAAAGATAGCCATCATTATGAGAATAACTTCCTTGAGGTGTCCAATTGTTTTCACGCAATTTGATCCATATTTGAGAAAAATCTGGATCAACTTCGTAAGTTTCTTTCATGAGTACAAATGGTTCACTTTCAATTATAGAAATGTTGTTGATATTTGGTCTGCGACTCAAAGCATCGGCAACAACATTTTCTTTTCCAGGTTGATATTGAATCATAGGTTGGAAACTTTGAATGAAAGCTACCCATTTGATATGCCTATCTGAAATAAGAGGTTGCGTAAGCAAATGCCTAATGCTTTGTTGATCTGTCTTGATAAGAAATTCAGAGCCCATTAGGTAATGCTTCCAGATTTTCAAAGCATGCACTATTGCTGCTAATTCCTTATCATAAGTGCTATAATTTTGCTCTGCAGGCTTAAGCTTTCTACTTTGATATGCAATAGGATGGTTGTCTTGCATAAGAATAGCTCCAAATCCTTTGCCACTAGCATCAGTCACTACTATAAAGAATGGTCTTTGAAAATCAGGTAGTGTTAGAACTGGTGCTTGTGTTAAAGCATTCTTGAGTGTTGCAAAAGATTTATCTTGCTTTTCAGTCCAATTGAAATTTGTAGCTTTCTTAAGGAGTTCAGTCAAAGGATGAGCAATACAAGCAAAATTCTTGACGAACTTCCTATAATAACTACATAAGCCAAGAAAAGATGTAAGATCATGTATGTTTCTAGGCGTAGGCCAAGAAGCAATACACTCAATTTTCTTAGGATCTACACGAATCCCTTCGGCCGACACTATATGACCTAAGTATTCAATCTCCTCTTGAAAGAAAGAACTCTTTTCAGGATTGACATACAATTCATTTTCTCTCAAAAGATTAAACACTTGTTCCAAGTGTTGTTCATGCTCTTGTCGATCCTTGTTGAAAACAAGAATGTCATCAAAGAACACTATAACAAAACTTTGAAACTTAAGGAATATGCGATTCATCATACGGCTGAAAGTAGCTGGAGCATTGGTCAAACCAAATGGCATAACCAAAAACTCATAATGACCAGTTTGGGTTCTAAAAGCTGTCTTGAAAATGTCAGATTGAGTCATACGGACTTGATGATACCCAGACTTTAGGTCAATCTTGCTAAAGACCTTTGATCCTCTAAGCTTATCAAGAAGATCATCTACCCTAGGAATAGGATATCTGTTCTTGACAGTAATCTTATTCAATGCACGATAGTCTACACACATTCGGTAAGTTCCGTTCTTCTTCTTAACAAGAAGTACTGGAGCTCCAAAAGGTGAACTACTAGGTCGAATAAGGCCTCTCTCTAGCAAGTCTTCTATTTGGCTTTGGATTTCTTTTTGCTCTAAATTGTTGACTCTATAGGGAGTTTTACAAGGCGGGGAATTTCCAGGCAATAAGTCAATACTATGATCCTCTGGCCTAGACTTAGGTAATCCTGGAGACAGATCTTCCATGAAACAGTCACTAAATTTGGAGATAAAAAGATCAAACTTTGGTCTTTTGGATGTGTCAGACTCAGCATCAAGCTGGTTAACCCATACCATATAAGTCTTGTCTCTTTTTCTTAGAGCTCTCTTTGCTTGAGTGTGACTCAACAGAGGACTCATTTCTCCTTTGACTTGACACTGGAGGATAATATCTTCATTGTCCTTCCTTAGAGAAATGTTATGAGTGTCATAGTCTATAATAGGATTGTATTTGTGTCTCCAAGGCATACCCAAAATTATATCTACCCCTTGTAAAGGTGCAACTAAGAAATCCCTCTTTTCTGTTAAAGGTTTGATGCATAAATCCAAATCTTTCACCTCTTGCATGCAATTATACTTTGTTCCAATAAATGCTGCTTTGACTTTATAGTGCGTAGGTGAAGAATTAAGATTTAATGCTTTAAGTACCTTTTCAGAAATGAAATCATGTGTACTACCATCATCATGCAAAATAAGAACTTCATGTCCATTTATTAAGCAAAGAATGAACATGAGGTTTACCTTCTTGTTCTGAGTAATCTGGATCGAAATTACCCTCTTGCTCGAATGATTCTTCTTCATTGTCGTCTTCTTCAATCATGTTGACTCGAGCTCTTCTGTTGTTGAATTCTTGGTACGCTCCGGACAATTCGGTGCTATGTGACCTTCTTTGTGGCACTTGAAACATTTGATAGGAGATGTCTTTGGTTTGCCACCATTGACTTTCTTATTGGTACTCATGTTGCCTTTAGCCTCGTCCTTGCCTTTGTCATAACCTGGTTTATACATCTTCTTTGAAGCATAAAAAGATTTAGTAAATGGTTTAGAAGAAGTACCCTCATGTGCTTTAATCTCTTTAGGAAAACCATTTTTACGTTCTGAATTAGTTGCCAAAGATATTGCAGAAGATAGTGAATGAGGTCGAAACATATTCACATCGGCCCTAATGGTAGATCTAAGGCCCGATATGAACTTCCTTTTTTGATTCTTCTCGCTGACTCTATCCACAACATGCACCTGTAATAAAGTATTCTAGAACTTTTCTACATACTGTGACATAGTTTCCTTTTCCAATTGATGCAAAGTGTCCCATTGGTGCCTAACTTTGGACTTGAATTGTGAGGGTAAAAAGTGCTTTTTAACCAGCCTTAAAATCTTTTCCAAGAATCTGGCTTGTCACGACCTTGCTTTATTACACTCCACCATAAAGCTGCATTGTCTACCAAATGATTGACTGCACATTTAATCTTATCACTCTCTGAAAATCTTTCTCCAGAAAAATAGTCATCTAGTTGACTATTTTTCTCCAGAAAAATAGTCATCTAGTTGACTAGTTGACTAAGCCAAGCTAAAATGACCCTAGCATCCTTCTTTCCATCATAATTTTGAAATGTGAAAGCTTTCCGACTAGTCTTGGATTCTTTTTGTGACCTTTGTGCTTGCAATGTAGCATTTACAACCCTTTGAATAGTGTCATCTTCGTCATCAAAAGATAGCGAAGAGTCACGCTTGCGTCTACGACTCGAGAGCTGTCTCTCCAATTCAATACGCTTCTCTCTTTCTTCTACAATTTGATGTTGTAAAGAAAGGAGTTGCTCTTGAATTGATGGCAAGATAGGCAAATCTGCCATAGTGCTTGTGCAAATGATGTAGATAAATAAAAGTTTACTTTATTTGATGTAAATAAATAAAGCAAAAATGAGTACTTATCTTGTCTTTCTCCGGCAATTTGATCTTGGTTGAAGCTGAACAAGACGTTGTTCAATGGCTGAATTGAATTCTCGTCGTCTCAAACAAATCCCGAACGATTCCGCGTGATTCAAGAGTCTTGGGCTAGTCGAATTGTTGATGAAATAATTTTTCTGCACTTTGAAACCTGCTGAAATAGTCCTATAAACCTTGCCCAATCTCTGTAATATTTTTCTAAAATTTTTAGGATTTTTCAGAAGCGATTTTGGAATTTTCTGGCCTTTTCTAGGCAATTTTCAAGCTTTTTAAAACCTATAAATCACTTTTCTGCACCTAGAAATTTTCAGAATTGGAAACCTTTGAATTTCTCTTCAAATTTGAAAATAGGGAAAAGTAGAGGTTCAAAAAGTGATGTGACTTGCATGGGGATTGGGAAAAGTGAAATTAGGATTAAGAGAGAGATTAAGCTTATGGAGATTAGAGCTTATGGGCTTAAGCTCTTTTTTTTTAAATTCTCCTCCCCACGCGTTTTTGCGCCGGCAGGCTGCCGCCGTGTGCCTCCTTGTCCAAAAGTTTCTTGAGATTTATTTGATAGCTTTTGCACTGATTTATCTGCTCCATCCATTATAGATTTGTTCATCCTTGAAGCTTTCTGATTCCTGAGAGATACCCGTGAGGTTTTTGGCTATGAGGATTTCATCCATACGGTCAGATTTTGATTTCACTGAGTATTTGGAAAACCGCTTTTTGATAGAGAGGGATGGTTTTGTAGGGTGGTGAGTGGGTTTGAGAGTAGATCTAGTTTTGAATCTTTGACCTTTGGGTAAAGACCTACAAAACACCCTTCTGTCCACTGGATAAATTCCTGCACTTTCTTGATTTTTGAGAAGTTGAAGCCCTTTCCTACCTTCTCCACAAATCTCCTAGCCCAAGCTCTGATACCACTGCAACCGGAATCTTATTCTAGGAATTGATTGTGAAAAAGTAGAGAATTAATTCAATCATAAAAACCATTGCTTGTAAGCTTCAACTAAATCAAATCAATTGAAAAATTAAACACTTAAACAAAAATACTTAGCTCCAAAAAGACCATATTGGGTGCAATCTTCCCCCCTCTTGTGCGTGGCCTCTCCCCACACAAGAGTATTTCTTTATTAGCTTTCTTTTTCACCAAAATTAGGCTATAGCCCCCAAAATACAAGATGTGCTTTTTAGAGAGCACGGCACTCTTCTTTAACAAAAATAGAGTGTCAAATTGGGACTAGGGTAAAGCCATAGGCTTTAATAAATTCCACATAAATAAATGTATCTTTCCTAAAGTTCAAAATGGAAAAATCATTTGATAAGGTTACAAGCTACTATGCTTGCCAAAAATGAAATGTGATGAACCAAGACATTTCTTCCAAAGTAAACTCTTCAATTCCCATAGTCTTCATCACCTGAAAATATTAGCAATAGCAAAATCATGTAGCACATCAATGAATAAGCTGTACGGTGATGGAAGAATGGTGTGATAGCTTGGAACCATACGTGTCTGATTGCAAAATACACATCATTCTTCTATGTGAAAGAGCAAGTTCTCTTCATACCCATGAAGGAGGTGCGGGAGTGTAGTCCTTAACCGCGTGTAGAAGCACCTGTATACTACATTGTAGAAGCTGCTTGGCTGCTAGTGGTGGTTGTGGTAAAGGACTAGTAGGACATGAGCATGATGTACATGTTGGCCCTTTTATCTTCAAACCCTAGGATGCTTGTTCTAGACCACCTGGCAAGCGCAGCACACTGTATGTTAGCCGAAGCACCAGCAACATGCACAACCTTCTCCACCATCCTAGGGAATGAAATAAAAGGAAGATGGTGTGATAGAATATATTGTGTGTTATCGGGTTGTCCTACTTGCTCAGTCTTTCCATTACATTGCGTATTGAACCATTCTTACTTGTTCCTCCCACCACTCGAAACCGGTTAGTTTCCCGGTACATAGGAATGCTCTATCCTTTGAACTACATGAGCCAAAATAGTCACTGTTGTTTCCTATATTTGTCTTTTTAATGTCAAAATATACTAAATGGAAGGACGATGCGATATGAGGAATCTAATTGTTACATATTACACATATCACGCCTTATGTGCCTATCATCTATTGTTCTTCTTGTTCTACCCTTTCATTTTGAATGTTTGAATCTAGATAAGACACATTCTTATATGAAGTCATATTTCATTTTGTGTTTGATTGACAAACCATAGATGGCTATAACAAAGAAAACACCAAGGAGGGTTGGACCAAGTCGAGAGTTGGCAGAGAAAGTAGCAAGTGAAAATAAATTATCAAAGAAAAAGCTGGGAAAAAAATCAACTAGCATATGAATACCCTGAGAGAGATAAGGAAAGCCTAGAAACATGTCGAGTTACTCATACCCAAGATTACCTTCATGAGAGTTGTGATTGGAAGCTTGGGATGAGATGGGCCGACAATGCAGTATGTGCCCTTTAAGAGGTTGTAGAAGACTTCATTCTAGATTTTTTAATTGATAGTTACATTTCTTCTGCCCATGCGCATAAGGTCACTCTTATATGGACAAGGACATGCACACCTACATGCTTATAAGATATAGATTTGAGAAGTTATTTCATCCTATACCATTGAGTGACTCTAGGGCATCTAATGTCTTGAATGTGCCACTAGCTAGAAAACCTAAGGACGCAAGTATTAAGATTGAGGATGTTGAGCATAATAGGGATACTAGGACTGTAGATCAAGCAAAGACTGAGAAGGGCAAAGAATAGATGTCTTTTGAGGAAGAAAGGAGAATTGATGAAGAAAGAATGATGGAAGATGAGCTGATGGACCTTGAGGAAAAGAATCTTTAGGATTTAAAGAAGGTACCTAGACACTTTGTTGTTCAAGTGAAAGATTTTGCTGATGGTTCAGAGTATCTTGTTGGGATCCTAAAGCACAACACATGGTTCACCCTTAAATTTGGTTATTTTTGTTGACTTTCCCTTGCTCTTGGTCTTTGATTTCCTTTTAGCCTTGGTTTGGTCTTTATCACCAGTTACTTCCTTTGTCTTGTTTCTGGATGGAGGCTTCATAGAATCCATTGTAGGTTTACCAATCCAGACTGTTCATGCTTGCCATGCAATAGAGGCATGGGTTTGCACATCTAGGACCACCACACACCCCATACATGCACTTCAATCCTTTCAAGTTGGCACTCATGTGCCACTCAACTGTTAAGTTTCCTACCGTATCTGCCACAAGCGTGTCACCTTTATTCTGAGCATCAATGATGCTTGGAATTTTTGTGTGCCAAAACAACCATTTGAGAGTATCATGACTCTCATCTGGCACCGCAATTGCCCCTATGTACCATAGTTCCATCTCTGACTGTGTACTATGTAATGGTGGGTCTTCCTTACCTTGGGCATAATTTAAAGCTTTGTTCATCAGCCCTATATTGTTTCTTTCCATTTTTTGATGGGTGCCTCATCAAGCTTGATAACAAAAATAAGATTACCCTCACAGTCCTCTATTGTGCACTGATAGAACTTCACCATGGCTAATTGAACCCTTCTAATATCTATAAATGTTATTATACATGTCATACTTGAATATTTATTTATTTATTTTTGGCTTGTCTACAATCATTAAACTGTCAATGTGTTTGTATTCACCTATGAGCCAATACCTTGGATGAGTAGCTTTGATATGGCTATGTATCTCTTTCTGCTTATTGAAACCTTATCACATGCCTCCACCACCTCATCAAGCTTGACCAAGTCACAAAATTCATTACAAACTTCCTTGACTACCTTCCTTCGAAGCCCTACACATTGCAAGAGCTTGAGCATTTCAGTCATGTCATTGTTTTTTATAGAAGACTTGATCATAGAGATTTTGTCTAGAGGATTATCAAAGCAGAAACCTCCCACACTATTCATGTAGCTTCGAGCAATCCTCATCCATTTCTTCTTAGCACCCACATGTGTGGCTAGGCATGTAATACTTTTAAACTATCTAGATCTCTCTCTTAACTCAAAAGAGTGCTTTTTAGTTGGGTTTTTTGGAGTGCTTGTTCCTCCAATTTTTGGTTAGTTTTTGTAAGCTATGTTACCTCTTCCTGAGATGACTAAAGTAGCCTTTCTAACTCATTTTTACATTGAGTTTGTGAGATCACGTTGGTGCTCCACTGGAGTTGGTTTCAGTGACACTAAGCTAAATGTCATATAGACGAGAATGGAACAAAGTCAAATGGCTAGGACCAAAGCATGAAGAAGATCCATTAGGAAAAATGTGGACTCATTTTTGGGCCCTCTAATAAATGCCAAGTCATCATTCTATTATGAAAAGGGGGATCGTAGATAACTCTATCCATACTACCTCAAAACTATATCATATAACATATCATTGGAAAGATCTTGATGAGAGGACTCTAACGCACCAACCTCCGATAAATTTTGAGTTTTTATGCTCAAGTTATGGCCTCCCCACTAAAAAGTAACCTCAAAAGTTCCGTAAACGGAAGCCTCACCCTCATTGGTCCTTATGAAATATTCCCTAGAATCTCAAAGAGCTTAAAAGGCCCAAAAGTGAGTCCAAATTTTCATTAGTGTAAGGTTGGCAGGCATCATTATTACCGACTATCTTTGTGCTTGTTGTGGATTAACAAGTATGCTCCTCCAATTGAGGACATTAATAAGTGTCATGTAAAGGTGCTATAAAAGTTGTACATTATAAGATATTGGCTACCTAAGGCAATAAGTAAGTTTTGGGCACCCAAGTGTGAATAAGGGCCAAATGTATATAAGGCATTTTCTCATAATGAATAGACGCAATCCCCCTTTGTGCTATTGAGAGCTCTTCTTTGTGTCTTGAGAGAAAGCATTCTAGCACTTGTGCCTCTTCTATGCTTGTATGTTTCATGCTTGTGCGGGAGAGTGAGAGAGAGTGATTGCCTTATGCGATGGTGTGAGCGACTCTACGGTGACATTGTGGACGTGGAGCTTGGAGGTTTGGAGCTTAACAAGTGAGCTTGGAGGCCTCAAGGGACTCAAGTTTGAAGCATTAGTAAGTGCCCTATGACATATGTGTTCTATTGCTCTTCCTTTAGGTGAATGCATTGAGTTCCCTCTTAGAGATGTGGTAGCCCATAACATTTTTGGCATCGCTGCTAGGGAAACACCTTTGTTTCTTTCTTCCTCTTGGAGTTTCAGCTCCCATTGCATAAGATTCATGATTGCCTTTGTATTCTGGTAGTGCATTGTGTAGGAAATGAATGGATAAGATTTGTGTGGAAGTGGAAAATCGTGAGAAATTGGTTTTGTATTTGTGTGGTGGAGTGGTCTTGGAAGAGAGCTTCACTAGTTTTTCTAGTTAATTTTGATATTTGCATCACTGGAATCATCAACATGAATGAGCAGGTTGGTGTTCTATTTTTCTCTCTTTTCAAAAATTCACAAAAATAAAAAAAATAAAGAGCCATTGACTTTGCCTTGAACTTGTATTACACTCCTTAGGTGTGGCACAATCATTTTGGAAACAGTTGGATAAGTAGTCTGCACCCCCAGGATCACATTAGTCGATGCGAGAAGTTCCCACGTGAACTTGTATTACACTCCTTAGGTGTGGCACAATCATTTTGGAAACAGTTGGATAAGTATTCTGCACCCAGAATCACATTAGTCGATGCGAGAAGTTCCCACGTGAAACTGCAAGAAAATCATTCATGAAGTGAACCGTTTTCTACAACTTCACGTCGCCGTGAACCACTCCCGGCATCAATGCCATGATTAACGTCGCAATTCATGGGATTACCTTGCCAAGAATAGGTAACCTTATCGTAACACCTCTGACACCACGAGGTCTGACAAAATTAAGAATCATGAATGTGCAGAAAATTGTTCACGACGTGAACTATTTCAAAGCACTTCACAAAGCACTTCATGACGTGAAACATTTTCAACGTGAACCATTTTAGAACCCTTCATGGCGTGAATCATTTTTAGTTCACGACGTGAACCAATTGCTTTTCACATGACGTGAACCAATTGCCTTTCACATGACGTGAAACCTTATGTCTTCACGGCATGAATGTTCTGCAATTTCACACCTCAATCAAATCAAACTCACGAACTTGGTATACTCAAATTAAGGCTAAGGAAGTCTTGAGAAAATTGAAAATCATAACAAGGTAACGTGGAATTTTGAGTCCAAAAGCAAAAATTTTACACATGAAAGTGTAGAAAATCATTCACGACGTGAACTATTTTGTGACACTTCACACCGTGAACTGTTCTCTGCAATCTCACGGCCTTAGAAACAAGTTGATAGAATCTGACCAAAATTTAATTGGGACAGCAAAATAGCTTATCAAAACATACATACATGCACTTGAGGTCTGGAAAGCTAATCGAAGATGACCTTACTCCTGGACGATAGTGCATCAAATCACCCAGGATCTTTCTATCAAAAAAGTGTGGGTTCAAGCCACTTAGTAAGAACTCAATTGAGTGTCTTAAGGAATCTGACCACCATTGAAACTAGTAGTGAAGAATCCATGGAAGAAGGGTTACGATACTATGGGTTTGGGGAAGAGGAGAAAGCACCCTCTCCAACCAGATCCAGCGGTATCATTGATATCACCCAGGGATTTTTTGGTCTCCAAACCAACAATGACGAAGAAGCGCAATCTGCGGGCATGGGTCTGTCAACTAGCGCTGGACTTGGTCCAAGGCAAGAAGTGCCTATCCAAACATCAAATTCAAGACTATCAAACACTGGCACCCCCTGAATGAGAAGAGACATGGAAAGTGCGGCTAGGATGGGTCAAGTATTATTCCCAACCTCAAAGGAAGTAGAGTTAAATTTGAAAAGGATCGAGGTGGAACGACAGCTCTACGAGAATTGAGCTTAAAGAAACAAGAGCTCAATACTTGAAGGAGGGTGAGAGCCGAACAAAAGGAGATGGGAAGTGTAAACTTACTACAATCACGGGGTAAAGAGGTAGAAATAGTCATGGGAAGAAGTGAGGGAGAAATTCCAAACTTAGATCTCATTAATGAAGAGCCCAGAGCGAAGGAAGGGTTTGTAAACCTAGAAGAAGAGAATAACCTACCAAGAGCGGTGGGCAAAGTGGAAGATCACCTATACACTAAAAAGGACATCAAATAGATGATCAATCATCCTACGTTCCTACAGGACATGGAACTCTTAATTTTGCGCAAAGGTGTACAGAGGCGGCTAATGATGAGCCGTTCCAAAATGAAGTGGCAGGACCATCCCATAGACCGAAGATGCCTAGAAGAGCCAACTTAGGAAGAGGACAAGGTCTAGGTAGGGGGGAGAAATTCCTCAAACACCAAGGGTGGATCCAAGCATCAATCTTAATGCAACCACAAGGATGGATCTGTTGAATATGGCTGTAGAAATGGGCTGAGGAATGGTCAGGAAACTAGGCACTGCTCTAGAATCTCGACCCTCCCAAATGAAGCCACACATCATTTCCAAGCTCGTTCAAAAATTCTCCAGGGATTGGGATTCTATTCAACATGTAGCGATTTATGAATCCACATGCGAAACCTGCGGGCCAGTCAGTGATGTAACAATGATTCATGCTTTCTCACTGACCCTAGAAGGAAAAGCGCATCAATGGTTCCGAACCCTCAAACCTGAGGATAAGGTTAACTTCACCTGACTTAAGAATGTGTTTGTGCCCAGCTTTGCCAGAAGTGGCGACAGATGGAGTCTTGTGGCGCAGCTACACAATATCAAACAAAAGGAAATGGAGTCAACGAGAGACTGTGTCTCGACTAAAGCACTTAAATTCAAGCTGCAAACTATGGGAAAGTCTAATTGGCAACAATCAGTTATTGCCTTGCTTCCCAGCAGAGAGGAGTTAGAGACCACAAGATGCATAATTATTTGGTATTACCTCGATCGGCTACTCTAGATGCATGTTGCAAACTGGCAATTGAATATGAAGATAATATATTAGAATTGCCACAACGAGAAGATGTCAGAATATCTTTGGCAACAACAACTTTGCGTGTTTTGGGTCACTAAGAGATTGGAACTCAGAGCAAGCAAGTCGAAAACATGATTGTGGAAGAGCTCATAATGCAACACTAGAGAAATTGAAGGTAAAGGAGGAAAGAGAAACATCTAGGCATGGGCATACCCATCTTTACTCCCGTAGAGAATCGGTGTGGTGCTCTATGTGCAAATTGAATTACACTACCACCGAATGCCCACAGTTAAGAGCAAGGCCACTACTCTGTTGTGCACACTGTGTCAAATTAGGGAATCATGACACTTCAATGTGTAGATATCCAAGGTTCCAAACAATTACATAGCTATTGGCACCTAGAGCTCCATTGGCCTTACCAGCACCATATGTGCAAATCACTGCAGCTGTAAGGGGGATGTTTCAGGTATAGGATAGTTCACCTCTACCACCACCTGTTCAACCACCACAGGCTTAAATCAACCAAGTATTGATTGAAAAGCCATCAGAAGATATTGATATGGTGTGTGAAGTAGAACTTAGTGGAGAGTACTATGAGGATGCGGAGATGGCACCAGAATTCTATGTCTTGCCAGAATAACACGCTAGTACCTGTGTTTCAAACCACGGTATAGTGGAAGGGTAAGGACATAAACTCTAACATGAGGAGAGGACTGCTATAATGTTTTGGCTGCGGTGTGCCACATCGAATTGCTGAGTGTCCAACCAAGAATGTGGTTCATATGCACCAACCCCAACAATTGACTTCTCCACCCAATGACATGCTAGTACTTACTTGCACTAGATGTGGCATTGATCATTTGATCAAGGATTATCCATACCGTGCAAGTGGTTCGAGTGTCGCTTCTAACCAGGCCACCATCCGGACCATTAGTGTGCAGCCTAGAAATATCATGCCACTCAATGTAGTGACACGAGCCCAGACTCAATTGGGGGACAAGGGGAAGAACCGAGCAGATGCGACAACTTCCAGAACTGGCTAGACAAGAAGAGTGAAAAAAGTGGGTAAGGTTGACACCAGGGTCACAATCCAAGATGGATCCAAAGAAGATACGATCGACATCGGATCCACCCAATAATCGAGAGAAGAAGGGGATCAAGCGGTCTATCAAAAAGAGCCTGATGACCTAGAGGTACAAGGGAAAAGACCATGAACCCCTAAAGGAGTTGGGGAGTTCCCAAATGCTGAAGAAGAGATAAGGAAGCTCAAAGACGCCAGGGCCTTAGTAGAGGAATGCCAACGACTTCATGAAGCCAAACCGGGTCAGGGATACAATGTAAGGCCGTACTACCAGCGCACCCACTGCCTCAGAAGATGGCGAAAGCAAAAACGATATATTGCTCGATGAAATGCCCTATTACGAAGAAAACCCACGGATGCCCAGTGGTGGCTGAGATACCTCGAAGCCACTAAGGTACACGATGAGTTTTCTAAGGATTGGGGTGAGGAATTGAGTAAGATATCACTTGAAGGGAAACATAAGGAGAAATTCATCCTTCAAGAACCAGAAACACCTAAGCTTACGAAAGGTGGGTGTTGAAAATGAAACAAAGCTTTGGCAGAAGCCGAGCAAGAGGCCAGGAAAGTCATGGCTAAAACAAAAAGTGAAAATGAGGATAAACTAGACTGGTGTTTGAGCGATGTCGATTATATCGTATATCCCTAAACCCGTTAAAGTGCCAATTTTTGGGTCAAACATGCTGTGATATTGGGACACATTATCTCAAAGAATGGTATATCTACGGATGACAGTAAGGTCAAGTTGATCTTGGAAATGCCACCACCCACTAATTACAAAGGTGTGCAAAGATTTATGGGCCACGTTGGGTATTATCCCGCCGCTTCATAATCTTCTATGCTGAAATTGCCAGGCCATTGTACAAGCTACTCATTGTCTTTGAATGGACTGAGGAATGCTAGGAAGCATATGATCAATTGAAGCAGGCATTGGCTAGCGTGCTAATTCTAAGACCCGCCAATTGGGACCTCATATTTCATGTGTACATATCGTGCATCGAACTTTGCTATTGGGTGCATACTAGCACAGCCTGACGAGTTCAAATTGGACTATCCACCAGTCTGCTTCGCTGGTAGTCAATTGAATGATGGAGAAGTGAATTACACCACCACACACAGAGCAAGAAGGGTTGGCCATGGTTTATGCAATCAAGAAGTATCGACATTACATATTGGCCAACAAATTCATATTCTTCGTGGACCATCAGGCCTATACGTTGGTTGTTATTACTATTGGAATTCGACTTTACAATTATGGTAAGAAAGGGGACAAAGAATGTGTTGGCCAATCATATGTCGAGAATTCCAAATGGGGAACCAGCAAGGGGTGTTAGTGATGACCTCCCTTATGCTTGTTTGTTCAAACTGGACATGGTGCCCGAATGGAGCGAGGAGATATCAGATTATCTAGCTTATGGTTTCACAAAAGAAACACCCTTGAACAAAGATAAAATGCAGAGGCTTATCAAGCTTGTTGCACCTTATCAATTAATTGTGGGAGAACTATATAAGCTAGAGGCCAGGACAATGTCCTGAGAAGATGTGTGAGAGAAGATGAGTTCGTCACATGATATTGGATGAAGCTCATTCAGGGATAGCCAGAGGGCATTTTGCTGGAGAGATTACACTCGCAAAAGGTACTTCAAGCAGGACTATATGGTGGCCTACATTGTTTGGGGATGCGATAGAGTTTGTTAAAAGGTGCGAGGAATGTCAGCGATTTGCTATTCCCCAACAAAGAGATAGGATGCCGCTCACCCTTGTTATTGTAAGACAACCTTTTGAGAAATGAGAGATTCATTTTTTTTGGACCCATTAGTCCAACGGCACATCCATTCACAAGCCCGATATGTAATCATGGCCACAAACTATTTCACCAAATGGGCAGAAGAAGCCAGAGCTTCAAAGCGAGCTGATGCACAAACAATAGCAAAATTCTTATATGAGCATCTCGACTGCCCATTAGAATTAGTTAGTGATCACGGTTCACATTTCATTAATGAGGTGATTGATCATTTACTTGCTGGATTCTTAGTAGTCCACCAAAAATCATCACCTTATTATCCACGGGCTAATGGTCAAGCAGAGAGTACAAACAAAATTTTATGTACTATCTTGACGAAAACTTTGCAAGCAAGTTGAACGAACTAGGAGCATAAGCTGACAACAGCCTTATGGGCATACCGAACATCATATAAGGTAGCGACGGGATACACTCCCTTCCGTCTAGCTTATGGTGTTGAGGTAGTAATGCCTATGGAATACCTAGTTCCAAGCTTAAGGATACCCAGAAGTGCCAAAGTGACACTTTGGTTATCATGTCAATAAAAAGATGAAGGTATCCATTAGTCACAAAATGGATACAAGGTAAAACTGGGTATCATTCACTCCTTTATATGCATGTTTTTGAATGTCTGAGCATGAAGAAAAATAGAAGGTATCAATCTTGCACACACATGATTCACTCTCACGGAACTAAACCTCATGGATTTCTTTCTCACGGACATTAGGCAAAATATGGACTCTCATTTTTTTTCCTTAAGGATTTCCACACCTCCTCTCTCTAGAAAAATGGGCTCATGGTGAAATTTTTGCAAACCAACTCAAAACTGAGCGGAGTTTGGACATTTAGAATCTACTCTTCGAGACCTTTCCAATGATATATAGCATGATAAGCAATTTTGATTATTCAAGAAGTCTCCAAATTGGTGATGCTGTGGCATATATAGCATGATAAGCAATTTTGATTATTCAAGAAGTCTCCAAATTGGTGATGATGTGTCATGATGTGCCAAATGGTGATGATGTGGCATGCCACATCATCACCAATTTGGAGTCATGCTATATATCATTAGAAAGGTTTCGATGAGTAGATTCCAAATGTCCAAACTCCGCTCACTTTTGAGTTGATTTGCAAAAATTTCACCATAAGTCCATTTTTCTAGAGAGAGGAGGTGTGGAAATCCTTTAAGGGGCAAAAATGAGAGTCCATATTTTACCTAATGAATCCATCTCATGGAAATCCGTCTCACGGGTTTTCCTTGGTTCACGGGATTACCCCTCACGACCTGCACTTTCACGATTTTAGCACCTGCACTTTCATGTTATATAATCTGACCTTTTCAATATAGCAACTAACACGCCTCATTTATTGCTCACACCACTAACACCCTTCTCATCACAATTAACCTTCTTGCCATTGTTATTTTTTTTAAAAGGAAGACAACAACAAGGAGTGGTACATGCCCCACCAGTCTCTATAGACTGATCTTTTTTACATGTACAGATGTTAATCTCAGACCCTGAAGCCGCAGAGACCCTCATGGTAACATAGGCCAGCACTACGGGCTCCCCGGTGAGGTAGAAGAAAAGGCCAACACGGGGCCCAAAGATGAATTACTTGGGTCCATACGCCCAGGCCTTCCATGGTGCCATTATCAAAACAAGGAGATCCACACGGCACATGGAAAGGTGGCGTTACAGTATCTAGCCCGAAGTGCCTCCAGATTTTGAAAGAGGCAGAAGTAAAGGACAAGCTATAGAAGGTGGGGGCCTCGGTAGGATGGCAAAGGTTCTCCCTAGGAATATCAATACGGAGCTTTGTGCCAAATACATAAAGACATATGACAAAGCCACCAAGCGGGGTACAGTAACAAAAGCCGATGGCACCACAAAACAAGTCCTGATCACTCAAGATCTAATTCGTGAAGCTCTGCAACTCCCACCACCAATCAAGATACATGCACATGCCTTTGACAAAATGCCTCTAGATGCTATGTTAAAGAAGATTTCCTACAACTCTAATGGAGCGAAATATGAGAACATCAAGGATGAAGCCACAGAGAAGCCTGTCCTGTAAGTGAAGCTAGTGGACCGATATAATAGGGAACCACTGAACAGAATTGCAAAGGTCCATAAAGAAAAGGAGGAGGATTGGGCATTCTATATACATCGGGAGATGGAAAACTACCTCAAAGCCCATCAATCAAAGATATGCAACCCATACCTCTTGACACAGGTCCTGAAACATGTGGCTCAGAGGACCCTTCTGGAACTAGAACCAGCATAGCAAATGCAACTGGCTTTCCTCCCAGAGCAACCAACGCTGACTGCTCTACACAGAGATGTAAGAAGGGCAAGCTATCCTCATGGAAACAAAGGCAATAATAAAGGAAATCAAGAGAAAAAGAAAAAAGAAGATGGAAAGGAAGATGAGAGGCATCATTCCAAATGTGGCTAAGGAAACATAAAGGATTGAAGCTCAGCTCACACAAGAGATCAAATCATAACAAGAAGTACTTGAGCAACAAGAAGCCACTGTACAGTGAGGCCACACAAGAAGAAACACAACAGATGACTCCTCCTCAAAGTCAGCTCAGCTGATATTCACAAATCTGTCTTCGCTCAAGAATTCTACTATGATAGACACAACTGTAGGAATGGAGCCAGAGATTGGATCAGAAGCAGTGCTAGTAGCTGAAGAACCCCAAGAGCTTGAAGAAGCAACCTCGCTCTTGGTGCAAGTCCTAGCCACACCATTGGATATAGGCAAAAGACTAAGAAATGAAGATACACCCAATCCGAGCACAAAAGAAGGCGTCTAGAGGATGAAGAAAGGATACTAGAGTTGTCATTCCTACAAAATCTAGACTATGAAAAGTTCTTGCAGGAAACTATAGAAGGTTTGGATGAGCTACTAAATCTATCGCATGTAAGACTGGAAGGAGTAGAGCACAAGTGCATCAATGTGGGAGCAAGAGCAATGAGTATGGCGGTGTTATCTCCTCACAACACATATGCTTCATGATCGTAATGCCACACTTTGGAAGCAAATTCAAGAGTTCAACAACCAAGTCCAGACCTTGTGGTGTTATCTCCTCACAACACATATGCTTCATGATCGTAATGCCACACTTTGGAAGCAAATTCAAGAGTTCAACAACCAAGTCCAGACCTTGCAAGAACACTTGACAGCAGCAGAGGCCACACATAGGGATGTAATTATGAAGAGTTTAAAGGCCACCGAGGAGCAAGAGGCCAAGTACCAAGCATTGGAAAATAATAATTTGGTTCTCATCCAAACTATTGTCCAAGGAATTAAAGAGAATATGGATCTGAAAGCGCAACTGAAGCAGGCTAAAGAGCAACTTCAGAAGGAAGTTACCCATAACAACAATGAGCTAGCAGTTGTTCATGATACCCAACAGGTACAAGAGCTCCAGCATACATCCCTAGCCAAAGAAGAGAAGCTACAAAGCCAGATCCAAACGCTATCCTTAAGTCTGAAAGAAACAGAAAGCAGAGCTACCCACTTGCAATAAGAAAGAGAACAGACAAACAAGGCCCATGCAGAGAAGGTGAGAGCCCTTAATGATACCATTAGCACCAATCAAGCTGAGATGCAAAGAATGGTGATTTCACACCAAGAGGCAATGGCACAAGTCACCCAACAGTTATAAGACAGTCAAAGATTGGCGCTGTGAAAGACTTCAAAGAATCACAGAAGCTTAGGAAAGGGAGGCTACCGCTAGACGTGCACAAGAGCAAGCAACAAGGCGCTTCGAGGAGTTGGGTGCTGCACGGATGGTCCGAGAAACAGCCATATCAAACCTCCTCAGCACCAATGACTCCCGTATACAAGAAGTGAAATGACAACTTGCCATACAGGACCGAAGTCAAAGACAAGAGCCTACAGATGAAATGTGCTTCATAGTTGGTGTGGGGAACTCCAAAACTCTAAAATCTTGGATAACAGTGTCAAAAAATTAGACCTGTTGATTCCAGATGATATTCTCGAAACACCGGCCAACTATGAGGTGGTAGCACAAAGTTATCAACAATGGATTATAAGCCATGGGTGGCTAGAAGTCTACAATACTCTCACCAGCACTTAAATTTTTGTGAGTTTTCTTTATATCACCCTTCTAGTATTCTAAAACTATACCATAATATCTACAAACATTTAGAATCCATGTTAACTAACGTCCTCTACACTTTTTATAAATCACATATTGAATATCCTAGCATAAGTTATGAGGACATCACTGAGCTCCAAGATTTTATGAAACTCCACAAGCCTAGCCACCAACCCCCCAACTCAGGCCATGGTCAGGAAGAGACACCAACTTCATCATCCAACCCTACTTACCCACTGAATTCTAATGTAGCTAGTAAACTACTTAATCCATATCCTAATGCACCGCCTACTAACAAGTCTCAAGACGACTGAATTTTTTCTACTCTCCCTTCTCAACATATAGAATTTCCCATGAACCCTCTTGCCCCCGAGGAGGTAATGGCACCTGACCCATCTCCCCCATGGCAAACTCAGGAGGTACAACATTCTCTCCCCCAAGACAATATTGAAGCTTTTACTGATGATACTATTTTGGAGTCATTGTTTGGTGCAGAGTATGAAGGTTTCATATACGAGCTGGCAATCCACTACTAAAGCCAAAGCTAATGTTCAAGGTATTAATGCAAATAACACCATTTGAGCCAACTCGAAGGATTCTACTAGAGGCCTACTCCGATGTCACACCAACAAAACAACATTATGTACCGTACCCTCTCCAAGAACCTCGCCTAGATTTATAACAACTACTACCTTTGGCTGGAGAAGACACCTTGTCGTCTAACGTGGAACGGCAGACCAAATTAGCCAATCCACAATTGGCTGACCTGCTAGAAATTAGAGTGGTAACATTTATGATCAATTATTGCTTCCACAGGTGGAGGAAAGCTCACCCAGTCCACACAAGAGGGGGCTATGCAACAATCATCACACAGATGATGCACACCCCAAGTTGGAAGATTTTGGAATACAACCTGATTGGAGAAAGGAATTCCTAACAATTTCAGAATACAGCCATGTATATATGTGTGTGCCACCAATTCAACGAGTTGACCCCTTGTACATGCCACTAAAGAGGAGATGGACACCTTTGGAATTTCAAGAGGCCAAGCAGCGAGATTTGCACGTCTGTTATAACTTCCCAATCTTCATGCCAGCTACATTTACAGACATAAGGGAACAAAGAAAACAGATGCTACCTTGGATCTAGGCATGGCGCCGTATCCCAGACCCAGCAATAGTGGCTAGTGTTAGATTCTTAAAATTGCTTGTGGTCCTGATTGATCAACCCAAGGAACCATATGATGGGTATGAAGCTAAGCAATTGCAATTTGACATGATCAAGGCATGATGATGTCCTATCATTGCCTAAGGTGTCTTCCTGCTGCCTACATGCATGTCACATTCGAGAACATGGTGGACACATGGTTCTGGAGATGACACTCAGCATTTCGAAGAACCCTCAAAAAGCTTCAATCACGCCGAAACTTTTACCGTCATGAGTTCGGTGACCAGGTCTTTCGACCTCTGTATAACAGGTTCTAAGGATAGAACCTACATCAAGTAGTAGGGGGGATGTTAATCCCATTTTGGATTAACAAGTATGCTCCTCCAAGTGAGGACATTGATAAGTGTCATGTAAAGGCACTATAAAAGTTATACATTATGAGATATTGGCCACCCAAGGCCTTAGTTAAGTAAAAAAATTTGGGAGCCCAAGTGTGAATAAGGGCCAAATGTATATAAGACATTTTCTCATAAAATGAATAGACACAATTCCCCTTTGTGCTATTGAGAGCTCTTCTTTGTGTCTTGAGAGAGATTGAGAGAGAGCATTCTAGCACTTGTGCCTCTTCTATGCTTGTATGTTTCATGCTTGTGTGTCGGAGAGTGAGAGAGAGTGACTGCCTTATGCGATGGTGCGAGCGACTCTACGATGACAGCGTGGAGGTGGAGCTTAACAAGTGAGCTTGGAGTCCTCAAGGGACTCAAGTTCAAAGCATTGGTAAGTGCCCTACGACATTTATGTTCTATTGCTCTTCCTTTAGGTGAATGCATTGAGTTCCCTCTTGGAGGTGTGGTAGCCCATAATAGTGCTTAAGAGGTTAGAATAAGCCAGATGTGTATGTAGTATATGGCGTGATCATCAGTGTAAAGCAATGGTTTGACAATGCTCAAGAAGAAATACATATATGATCCTTATGTATTTCATGAAGAACCAAAAGGATAAGCTTAAGTAGAAGTAAATGTACGATAAATAGGTCCATTACTTGTTTGTGAGATGATGACCCCATAGGGATCTGCCTACATCGAAACACTTGATGGTATTGACATCAAAGGTTTCTTCATTGGCAGCAGCTTTCTTCACTACTACAAACCTTCAAATTAAAATGCCCTAAGGACCATCCATGAAAAGAGCTTCTCCCCTTTTCCCACTCGTCTTGCTTCCTGTTGGACTCGCCTCCCTCATGTGTCAACTCGGCCCTCTCTACTACCACGACCAAGTTGCTTCAGTGTGTCGTTTGACCACTGTAAAATGAAGATTAGTAGGCATTATAGAGGATGCACAAGGGTTCATTGGATGTCAGAATTGAAAATAGAGAGGTCGACACTCACACTGATTGTGGAGTCTTGTAAACAACTTTGCACGTGAACTGAGCTCAAAACTACTAGAGAAGCAGATTAAAAAATATGATTTTACAAGATTTTTTGGGATTTTTATGGATATTTTATATTTTAATATATTTTTAGCAAAAATGATTTTTAGAAAATAGATAATAAGGTTGGAAAAGTTTTTTAAAATATGGATAAAATTTAGGAACTCTTAGGGAAGCCACAAAATTTTTCAGCATGCAATACGAAAAGAACAACTTAAAAAATAATTTTTATAGGCTTATATTCCTACATCCATTGATTATTTGAGAGAGTGCAATTGAAGATTTTGATCATGTTTGAGTGGATTTGAAGCCTTTTATTCTTGCAAAACACATCTATGGTGCCTAATTGAGAAGAGGATTAGTCTATAGAAAGATGGTTTTGGATTTTTGAGTGGATTTGTGAAACTATAAATGGTTTTCCACCTCTTATGGACCTTTGGAAAATAACCAATGTATAAAATTACCTCTAGCTTTTAAGGCTTAGACTTGATCTTTAATATTTGGTAAAGCGTGATATGCTTTAAACCCAAGCCTCAAATCATGGGCACTCTATTTTTGAAGATAAGTCTGAGAGTGTCATGCAAGAAAAGCACCCTTTTTGTATTTTTGGAGGCTATGGCCTAAATTGGAATAAAGTATCTCGTAAATACTCATGAGTGGGGGAAAATAGACCATACACAGATGAGGGGGGATGATTGCACCCAATCTTGGAGCCGAATCTTAATGAGCTAAGTATTTTCATTTGTTTTTGAATATTTTAATCATGGTCATGTGATGTTTAATGAATTGTTGAATTTAAATCAATTTATTGCAATTTATTTGATTTCTATCTCCCTAAAAATTTAGATCTCGTGGACAGTGGTATCAGAGCTAGACACCTAGGGAGAAGGGGATAAAATTGAGTGGTAGAAAGCTAAGTTCAAAGGGTTTTGAAGGATTGCCTCTATTAAAACCAAAGGGTAATAACCAAAGGTTAAGAGGAGGGTGGTAAACCATTTTGAGAAAACCATGAAACCACTCAAACATTGAAAAGTGATTTTGCCTCTTAACCAAAGGTTAAGAGGAGGGTGGTAAACCATTTTGAGAAAACTATGAAACCACTCAAAAATTGAAAAGTGATTTTGCTAGATTCTTGACCTCTTTCTCATCCGTCTATATGGATGAATTCTAAAATTGAGAGCAAATCCTACTTAGCTTTTAGGTTGCTAAACTGCCGAGGGAGGAAGAAACCTATAATGGACGGTGTGTGAATCTCCAAGAGTCAATTTATGGGAGTATATGCACTCTGGAAAATTTTTAGAAAATAAGATAATTCTTTCCTTGAACTTAAGAAAGCATTGACCCATGCACTAGTTCTTACATTACCAGATTTTTAACGACCATTCTTCGTTGTAGTTACTGATGCTAGTGGACAACGCTTTGGTACTATTCTTATGCAAGATGGACATCCAATTTCTTATGAAAGTCATAAGCTTAAACCAGCAGAAACAAATTACAGTACATATGACAAAGAATTAGCTGCAATTGTCCTCCATGCTTTAAGAATTTGGAAACATTATTTAATGGGATCTGAATTCTTAATTAAGATAGACCAACAAAGCATTCGTCATTTGTTGACTCAACCATTGATTTCTTATGGACATATCAAATGGGCTTCATTTATCCAAAGTTTCCAACCCATGATTCAATATCAACTAGGTAAAGAAAATGTTGTGGCCGATGCTTTAAGTAGATGTCCTAGTATTCATAACATTTATGTTATTCAAAGTCAACCATTTAGTCATGTGAGAGAATCCTATGATACAGACCCAAATTGTTTTGAAATTTGGACTAAGCTTAGAACAATAATTGGAACCCTATTGGTGATTACTCATGCCATGATGGTTATCTTTTCTTCCAAAAAAGATTGTGTATTACACAACCTTTCAGACAATTCATACTGGAGGAAATGCATCAACCACCATACATGGGTCATCGAGGTATTTCAGCTACCTTACAACTAGTATCTAGGGAATTCTTTTGGCCTCATCTCAAACAAGATATAGCAAAATTTGCTATACAACTAGTATCTAGGGAATTCTTTTGGCCTCATCTCGAACAAGATATAGCAAAATTTGCGGCTGAATGTTCTGCTTGTCAAAAGATTAAAAGCTACAAAGGTAAAACCCAAGGACTCCCCCCTACCAATTCCTAATGATACTTGGGAACAAATATCCATGGACTTCATCACAGGTTTGCCTACTACATCGAGTCATAACGATATGATTTGGACAATACTTGACCGTTTGAGTAAGCAAGCATACTTCTTACCTTGTAAGAAAACTTTGACTTCTCAACAAGCCGCAAATATGTTTATCAAGAAAATCTTTGTACATCAACACTAAAGTAGATTTCTCAACAGTTTTCCATTCGAAAACAAATGGACAAACTGAGGTTACTAACAACACTATCTTAGATCTACTTAGAGCCTATGTTGCCCAACAACCTAACTCCTAGGATAAGTACACCAATTTGCTTACAATAATACTCCTCATTCAGCTCTACTGGTCGAGCATCTTTCGAAATTATATATGGAAAACCTTTTCCTATTCCGGCAAGTAGACGTTCTCACAAAATCGAAGTTGTTAACCAGTTCACTATTGATTTTGCGACCGTTCTGAATGACGTAAAACATTCCATTGCTCATGCTCAAGAAAAGTATGTTAAGCAAGCAAATTGTAAATGTAAAGCTATATCCTTTGAACTTGGAGACTATGTACTTTTGAAAATTGAAAAACGCCGACTTAAAAGTGTTGAAAAATTCCCAGCTGTTAAGCTTGCACCAAGATTTTATGGACCTTTTAAAGTGATCCACAAAATTAATGATGTTGCATACAAACTTGAATTACCTTCTCATTGGAACATTCACAATTCATTTCATGTTAGCTTATTATTAAAACCTTTCAAAGGACAACTTCCCACTCATCCAGTATATGAAGAACCACCTCTTATCGAAGGAGACCAAGAAATCTTACTCCCAGATACCATCAT
Organism: Cibotium barometz; assembly: GCF_041138505.1. Classification (NCBI taxonomy): domain Eukaryota; kingdom Viridiplantae; phylum Streptophyta; class Polypodiopsida; order Cyatheales; family Cibotiaceae; genus Cibotium; species Cibotium barometz. The sequence goes on from NC_141092.1 coordinate 23,350,121, forward strand.
TGACCATCAAATTACACCAACTTGTACTGGAAACCAATATAGTAAATATTTAATAACTTTCAAAACTCGTCCTCGAGAAGATGCAAGATGGGTGCCTGAGAAATATTTTCGTGCTTTCCTTGAGATCCTCTATTCTTTCAACAAACCGGCAATTGAGGGCAATTGCAAACTCAAGCAAGAGGGGATGCTATGGGAATATATTTTAAGCCCTCTTAAAAATATTATTCTACCCTCTTAGGTAATTCGGGGATGCTTGGATTATCTTTGCGTCATACCAAATTATGTTAATATCATGGGTGATACCATTATAAATATTAATACGTTTGGTGGATATTGACCTATGCTTGGGGTCTCCAATGTTTATGTCAGTTGGGTGATTCTCGGATTACTTACGACTGGCAAACATGTGTGTGATGATGGTTTGTATGCTTATGGAATATTTATTTCACCAATTTATTGTTGGTTAGTTTATAGGTGAAGAGGATTCCAAGGATTGAGGAGAAGTCGCACCAATTTATTACTTTGGCACACCATTTTTGTAAACAAGCTTTGTAAATACATGTGCTAGCTTGTGTACATTTTGATTTATTTTGTAAAAGCTATAGTTTATCAAGCATAGACTTGATCTTTAATATTTGGTAAAGCGTGATATGCTTTAAACCCAAGCCTCAAATTATGGGCACTCTATTTTTGAAGATAAGAGAGTGTCGTGCAAGAAAAGCAAACCTTTTTGTATTTTTGGAGGCTATGGCCTAAATTGGAATAAAGTATCTAGTAAATACTCATGTGTGGAGGAAAATAGGCCATACACACGAGGGGGGATGATTGCACCTAATCTTGGAGCCGAATTTTTGTGAGCTAAGTATTTTCATTTATTTTTGAATATTTTAATCATGGTCATGTGATGTTTGATGAATTGTTGAATTTAAATCAATTTATTTGATTTCTATCTCCCTAGAAATTTAGATCCTGTGACATGATGCCACTGTTGCAAGAAGATGGTGATGGTCCTCTTAAACAAAAATAATTAGAATAATTTCCATCTCTCTCTCTCTCTCTCTCTCTCTCTCTCTCTCTCTAATTGCTTGTTCAAAACCATAGCATAAAAATATATCCAACTTGCTAGAATACATAACTAAGAAGAACATGTACCACACCAAAATGGGTTAAATCTCCCCCACTTTCTTTATAATTCATGCTTTCAAGCAAGTGTATTTAGATACCTTTTTGCATTACTTGTGAGCCAAAAATAGTTTTTACACTCCACTTTGGACCTTACTCTTAAAAATAGAAAAGTCTAAGCTTTTATGCATGAACCTTGCTATAACTTTAAATAAATTTGTCCATAGACCTACTAAGGGATAAATAAACCATATGAACAAATGTGCTTGGCTGCAATATGACTACAAAATAATGACGGCCCCATAAATCCAAAATAATAACGGCCATAAATCTGCTCTACAAAAATATAATGTCGCAAAAATGTGCACATGTGTGATTCTCATCAAGTCACCTGCACTAGCCCTGCCACTACTAATGTGCTATCAAAAACACATGCCTAATATTATATTCAACCCAACATGATGTGACCAGTACCTTGCGCTAAGTCACTAAATAATCAAAATTAAATATCCATGATAAATGAAAAGCACATCACAAAAATACCATTTCAATATAATTTAGGAATTCTTTTTTCATAACAATAACACATTTCATGTAGCTTAGAAATTCAAAATCCTGACTTGGCCAAAATTACCATAATTTGATTTTTCTTATCATACTTGCATATCCACCCAAGACTCATACAACCAATTTGGGGGCAATTAGAAACATGAAGCGTTAACTTGAATTTAATACACATATAATTTTTGCACGATTCAGTTAAGAGGGGCGTGTGAAAGAGCTCTAGAACTTAAGATCTAGAGGATGTCCCCCTGAGTAAGCATTGATGTCATTTCCCTTAGGTAGGGGGTTGATGTTTTCTTACATGTTCTTGTAGTCAATCCTATCGATTTTGAAGTCGATTTTGAAGATGATAGGAGTCATACATTATCTTTTTGCGTCAAATAACTCGAGCACGGACATCGCATGACAACCACCCCATCGATCTCACCCCTTAGCAGCTAACCAAACACTCGTGCAAAGCGAATATACTATCTCCTCACATCGTGATATTTTTCACATCGTAACTACGTTTAATTGTCATATAGCTTTTGATTATGTTAGAGTGGATTTCAAGCCTCATATACTTGCAAAACACATCTATGGTGCTAGAATTAGTGTACAGAGAGATGGTTTTGGATTTTTGGTGCATTTGTGAAACCATAAATGGTTTTCCACCTCCACAATAACCAATGTATAAAATTACCTCTAACTTTCAAGGCTTGATGAAAACCTTTGATTTAACCTTTGTCCGTTCAATTTCTTCACCTCCTTGTCCACTTGTCCTTCACAGCTTCAAGATTTAGACTTGTCGTTGCCTCTGATACTGTTGTTGCAAGAACGTGGTGGTCCTCTTATATAAAAATAATTAAAATAATCCCCATATCTCTCTCTCTCTCTCTCTCATACAATAAGTCTATTGGTCTCTCTAGATCAATAAATTGACGTAGATCAATAAATCGACGTTACCCAGTCTCGTTGTTGTCTCTCTCATACAAGAAAAAAAATCAAACTAGGAGAATTTTGGGCGAGTTAGGATCTTGAATGTGCAAACTATGGATCCTGAAGGATCAAGATCCTCGTGAAGCTGCCCCTCGGTAAGCACTGATGTCATCTCCCTTGCGGAGGGGGTTGATATTTTCTTTATGTGTTCCTGCGGTAAATCCTATCGATTTCACAGGAGTCAGCTTGGGCATGGCATACATTACCTTTTGCGTCAAATGGCGGCCCGAGGGACACGGCGCGGCGACCGCGCACCGGCCTCGCCGGTTCATTGTACCCCTTAGAAGTTAACGCTCGATACTATCCCGTCACATGGTGACGGCCCGTGGCCGGTGGCCCGTAATAAATCGTTTATTAGCTTAATCCTCACTTACTGCATACAGGATTATGTCTTGTATCGTCATCGCTGATCATTGTACCCCTTAACTGTTAACTGTTAACGCTCGATACTATCCCGTCACACGGTGATATATTTCACGGCCCGTGGCCGGTGGCCCGTAATCCATCGTTTATTAGCTTAATCCTCACTTACTGCATACAGGATTATGTCTTGTATCGTCATCGCTGATCATTGTCATCAGTTGTAGACCGCAAAAACTTTGTGCTGTCTACTCCTCTCTCTCACACACACTGTTGTTGTTGGTCGTATATGCCCTTGTGTTGGATTCTACCGACGTTAATACCTCTCTATCTCTCCCTGACACACCCACACTTCCTCCTCATTATTTATTTCCGGCCCTCCTACTTTCTCTTGCCCACACTACAAGTCGGAAGACTGAAGCCGCAGTTTCTCTCTCCCCTTCCAATACGGCTCTTCATCATCGCTGCAATTTAATCTTTGCCATTCTAGACTTATTCGCACACAATTTTCTTTTGAAAGGGGGAGTTCGCTAATTTCCAAGCTCGACTGAGCTCGACCGTTTGTGTATCTTGTTGCTAACCGGTCAAGTGAGCGCAGATCCCAATATGCAGGCGCAAGTTCACTATACCTCCCTCCCTAATGGAGATCTGCAAAGGAGGAGACCTGCGTCCTCTACCGTTACTCCCATTGCGGAGAGAAGGTCCAGGGCAATGCAGACGGTAGAGAGCATGGCGATGGAGAACGCGGTGGTGGTGTTCAGCAGCAACACCTGCAGCTGCATGAGCCACGTAGTGAAGCGGCTGCTTTGCTCCCTGGGGGTGAATCCCACGGTGGTGGAGGTGGATCACGATGAGGAGATCGAGGAGGTTCTCACCAAACTCAGCGGTGAGACGCCCGCCATTCCGGCTGTTTTCATCGGCGGACGTCTCCTTGGCGGCGTCGATAGGTTGCTTGCGGCTCACATAACCGGTAATCTGGTGCCCAAATTGAAAGAAGCGGGGGCTCTCTGGTTGTAAAGGTCTCTCTTCATTTTCTGCTTTCATTACAGGAATTACAGGAACGAACGACACATTTGATACGTCACTGAGAGCCTTCACTTAATTAGTGGGCTGTACAATATATTAATTTGAAGCTCAATCCGTTATGTAGAAGGCTTCTGATCTTAGATTTTTTTGATGGGCCTGTGATTAAAATTTCTCCTTATGTGATGTCATGTCGTTCTGCACGATTCTGCTTATTGAGTAGTGCAAACGCCTCACACGCTCGCAATGTGTAGTAACTCCTGCGGCTGTTCCCGCCAGCGCCCGGGAGTCGTCTCACGACACGTGCACCAGCCGTGGCTTTAGAGGATGAGTACTTCTAAGGTCCTGTTCACACGTTCTGTAGAGTGGCCACGGGCAGCTGGTAGCCTAGCTCGGTTTCGCTACCCAACGTCTCCACAGCTCACTGACTATTCTCGCCATATGCAGTATCGTTTTCTATATTCAACTGTTTAATAGAATACTAGTATTGCACCCGCGCGTTGCTGCAGCGGCCGACCAAGGTTCCAGAAAAGAACTATTCCCTCTCTACAACCATCTATATCTCTCTATCTCTCACACCATGCCCTCTCCCTCTCTCTGTCGCGTACACACACTCTCAAATGTTGAAA